>NW_016107433.1:91039-105737 GCF_001604975.1 Cebus imitator
TTTGGAGATGGAGTCTCACTCTGTCACCCAGGCTGGAGTGCAGTGGCATGATCTCGGCTCACTGCAACCTCCGCCTCCTGGGTTCAAGCAATTCTCCTGCCTGAGCTTCCCAAGCAGCTGAGATTATAGGCGCCCACTACCACGCCTGGATAATTTTTGTATTTTTAGTACAGATGGGGTTTCACCATGTTGGCCAGACTGGTCTTGGAACTCCTGACCTCAGGTGATCTGCCCACCTCCACTTGCCAAAGTGTTGGGATTACAGGTATGAGTTACCCTGCCCGGCCAATGTACGTTTTTAGCAATATTGGTTACCTAAATATGTTTTCTTGAAAAACCAAAGAAACATTTTTAACCATACCTGTTACTGGTAACTGCTGCTTTATATTTTTGGCAATGTGAACTGGATGTTTAAAAACATGGTCACTAAAAGAAAATAAACACTAGATTACTGAAAGTAAACATACTGTTTGGTGTGTGGACCAATATTTTTGTAAGCAGTGTTGTGATTTTGGGTGTTTGGTAGGCAAAAGGAACTTGGAATCAGGATGTACCAAAATCTACCAAATTCTGCCAAAGCAGGGCCTGCAACAATTACAGTCTTGTTTCTAGATCTAGAGTTAAACAAGACTCCAGGGGGTAATAGTGTTGATTCCAGAAGAAATATGGAAGAAAAAGATTATAAAAAGAAGAAAGTAGGAGAGATGAGGGCAAAAAGGAAAGAGCAAAATCAGTGGGAGCAAAAATGAACATGGGTGCAGGATGGCAAAGTGCTAACAATAATAATTTAAAAAGCTGAATTTAAAAACCTTTCCTAACCCTCAAAACATTTGTGTGTTTGAACCCTGTGGTCCTTGATGAATAAATACAAGTTTTGGTTATACTGTTACAATGATAACAGGCAGTACAGAAAAAGGCAAGAACTGTAGACCATGTAAGAGGCTTAGCAGTAGCTTTATGATCATAGCTATCTGCCCATGTACATATATTTGTAGGCACTACTACATCGGAGAAAAAAAGCATTTCAAAGAGATGGAAATATTAATAACTTCACTGAAGAAGAAATATGGCTAACCCTATAGGGTTAAGGGTGGAAAGCTTGGGATGGAGGGCAAGAAGGCTGGCCCAGGAGCATATCTCACTGCTTCCCAACTCCCCATCCCTGAGAAATCAAGTTAAAATTAACATCAAGAATGGTCTTGAAACAGACAAAAGGGGTGGTCTTGGCATAATCCTTCTTCCTGCTACGTAGTTTATACCCTTCAGCCTGCCCGAAATGTAGTAGCATCCTCTTCATTTTTTCTAAGCTCTGTAATCATCAGAAGAGCACAACCCAATAAAAGGTTTAAGAAAAGCTACAACCCCGAGTCTAGCCCCATAAGCTAACTACAAGGGAAAAAAAAGAGTATGTTCTAGAGACAAAGTGCAGGGAAAAAACAAATGGCCAAACCCAAACCAAATTTTCATCACATCCTATTCTCTTTATCATATTAAATTTAAAAACTAGTTTTTGCTATACTGCTGATAGATTATCAATGGATGCATTGTTACTTCAGGTAAACGGTTTCCATTTAGGTTTTATTTTCTGAGTATCCTTTCTAAAATTCAAATCTGTTATGTCACTCAATTTAAAATCCTTAGTCACTCCCTATAATCTGTGAGTTTAACCACAAAATCCAGAGTATGACTTTGCAAGGCCCTAGATGAACTGGCCCATACCTCCCTGTACAAACTCCTTTCCCAACACTTCCTACTTTAGGCTCTTCCCAAGACTATGTTTCATCACATCATTTCTATATGCCCAGTATTTAACAGTGTGGCATACAGTAGTACACAATAAATGCTTGCTGAACACATAAAAGTTACAAATAATTATTAAACATACCTTGATTGAGAAGCAAAATTATTTTCAAAAGTAGTTTCTTCATGTAAGTTTTGATTGCAGCTTGACTTGGCTTTATATAAAGTCTTATTTCGTTCACTCTGCCTATAACAAGCATGAACTGGATTTGCACTCTTTAATGGTGTCTTCATTTGGTCATCATTTGTACATGCTTTAGACATGACTCCATGGGACTTATAACTCTGAAGCTGTCTAGAATGGCTTTTATCCTTGCCTTCTGCTTTGGTATCTTGACAAATATGATCTCCATTGAGATTTTTCCATGTGTTCTGAATACTTATGTTCATAGATGAAATATTATCCTGATAGTTTTCTCTTTGTATTTCTTCCTACAGTGTAAAAATGACAAGTAAATAATTTCAATATGGCTGGGTGTGGTGGCTCACGCCTGTAATCCCAGCACTTTGGGAGGCCGAGGTGGGCAGATCATGAGGTCAAGAGATCGAAACCATCCTGGCCAACATGGTGAAACCCCATCTCTACTAAAAATACAAAAATTAGCTGGGCGTGGTGGTGTGCACCTGTAGTCCCAGCTACTTGGGAGGCTGAGGCAGGAGAATTGCTTGAACCCGGGAGGCAGAGGTTGCAGCAAGCCAAGGTCACGCCACTGCACTCCAGCCTGGCAACAGAGCAAGACTTCATCTCAAAAAAAAAAAAAAAAAATGTGGAGAAAAAAGACATATGAGATTCTGATTATGGCTAGGCATCAGCTTTAGAGGAACAGAGAT
This sequence comes from Cebus imitator, assembly GCF_001604975.1. Taxonomy (NCBI): domain Eukaryota; kingdom Metazoa; phylum Chordata; class Mammalia; order Primates; family Cebidae; genus Cebus; species Cebus imitator. Next base: position 93,671 of record NW_016107433.1, read on the forward strand.
AACCTTTTTTATCCAAGAGGGAAGAACAATGATGTTCTGAGCTGTATGTAGAGAACCTCGATTTTGTCCATAGAGCAGAGTACAACAGCAAGATGAACAAAGAGGAACTACCAGGGTGTGAAGGAGGAGGAAAAGGGATAGAATAAGTATTGTGGACATTTACAAGAGCCCTGCAGAAAAAATAAAGAATGGACATGAAACACGAGAAATATTTACATATTTATTATAAATATAAAAATAGGTAGGGCCGAGTGCGGTGGCTCAAGCCTGTAATCCCAGCACTTTGGGAGGCCGAGGCGGGTGGATCACGAGGTCAAGAGATNGCGTGGTGGTGTGCACCTGTAGTCCCAGCTACTTGGGAGGCTGAGGCAGGAGAATTGCTTGAACCCGGGAGGCAGAGGTTGCAGTGAGCCAAGATCGTGCCACTGCACTCCAGCCTGGCACCTGGCAACAGAGTGAGACTGTGTCTCAAATAATAATAATAATAATAATAATAATAATTTCAATATAACCATTCCCTTTATAATCCAATTTATACTTCACTTAAATAATGAAGAATGAAGCAAAAGTTTATGGTTGCCAATAGAACATATATGATAAAAGGGCCGTTCACATTAGGAAGAAAAGGGGTTTATTCATTAAATGATATTGGGACAACTGGGCAGCCATCTGGTGAAAAAAATATGTTGATAACCTTTCCAAGTATTATCCAAAATCAAATAATAAAAGAAAACTAATATACTCAACCACATAAAAAAAATTTAAAGTTCTGCTAGAAACCAAATATGTTATTCTGGGCAGGGATCTCAGGAATAAAGAACCAGAAGTAAAACCAAATGACTATCAAAACACCCAGAAGTAATATGTATAAAGCATATCTTAAGCAACAGGATAATTTTTTTTTTTAGATAGGGTCTTTGTCTGTTGCCCAGGCTAGAGTGCAGTGGCATGATCACAGCTCACTTCAGCCTCGACTTCCTGAGCTGAAGTAATCCTCCCACCTCAGCCTCCTGAGTAGCTGGGACCACAGGCACATACCACCACACCAGGCTAATTGTTTTGTATTTTTTTTGTAGACACAGGGTACTTACCATGTTGTTCAAGCTGGAGGATAATTTTTTTAAAATAAAATTTATAAAAAGCGACTACAATGAAATATGAAAAAGATCAATGATAGCATGAAAAAGCAGGCACAGAAGATGAACAGATAGTCTATAGAAAAATAAATATAAATAGCTCTTAAACATAAGAAAAAATGTTTCATCCCACTTAGGAGAAATAAATATTAAAGCTACATTGAGATATCTTTCTTCATCTATCACACCGACAAAGATCAAAAGGCTGTGGGGAAACAGATACTCTTTTTTTTTTTGGAAAAAAAAATTTTTTTTTTCTTTTAGAGATGAAGTCTCACCATTTTGGTCAGGCTAGTCTTGAACTCTTGACCTTCAGGTGATCCTGCCCACCTCAGCCTCCCAAAGTGCTGGGATTACAGGCTTGAGCCACTGAACTGGCCTGGAAACAGATACTCTTAAACATTACTAGTGGGGGTATAAGTTGATACAACTTCTGTGGAGAAACGATTTGACAGTATCTTTCGTAATAAAAACTATGTCTATCTAGGTATTTGAGAGGTACTATTATTTTCTCCATTTGTCAATGATGAAGCTCAAGCACAAAGAGATTAAATAACTTGCCAAAACTTCCCCTAAGGTTCACAGCATCCATGAATTTGGGTATCTGTGGGAGGTCCTGGAATCAATCCCCCATAGATACCAAGGGATGGCCGTACTTTAAATGGGTGAACGGTTACGGTATATGACTTGTATCTCAATAAAGCTGTTACAGAATTTACACACACACACACACACACCCACACACACACACACACGTACATGTGTAGCAGGTATTTAGAGTTGTTTGCAATGGTGAGAATTTAAATATAACCTACATGTCCAACAATAAAGGACTGGTTAAATCAATTATGGCACATCTGTAATAGTGAATACTACTCAGACAATTAATAAAACCACTATATTATACTAACTTGGAGATTATGTTTTTATTTATTTATTTTGAGATGGAGTCTTGCTCTGTCTCCCAGGCTGGAGTGCAGTGGCGCTATGTCAGCTTACTGTAACCTCTGCCTCCCGGGTTCAAACGATTCCCCTGCCTCAGCCTCCCGAGTAGCTGTGATTACAGGTGTGTACCACCACATCCAGCTAATTTTTGTATTTTTAGTAGAGACAGGATTTCACCGTGTTGGTCAGGCTGGTCTCAAACTCCTGACCTCATGATCCACCCATCTTGGCCTCCCAAAGTGCTGGGATTACAAGCATGAACCACTGTGCTTGGCCTGTTTTTATTTTTTTAAATATATGCACATACAAAGACACAAAGCATGCATTCATAGAAAAATATATAGAGAGGAGAGAGGTTATTAGATTATTACTTCTTTTTTTCTTTCTGGAACCCCAATTATTCAGGTGTTAGATCTCTTGGCTCAATATTCCATGTTTCCTGTCTTTTCAGTCATCATTTCTACTTTGTAAAAATCTTTTTTGTTCTATGTCAAAGCATGATTCTTCAAGTATTACTGTGGAGTTTTCCATTTAAAACCATTAAAAACTTTAAAAAATAACTTGGGAAGAAAACATTTTTTTACCCTCCAACTGCTACTGTTAAAAAATATTGGCTGGGCATGGTGGCTCAAGCCTGTCATCCCAGTACTTTGGGAGGCTGAGGCAGGTGGATCACTTGAAGTCAGGTGTTTGAGACCAGTCTGGCCAACATGAGGAAAACCCTGTATCTACTAAAAATACAAAGAAATTAATGGGGTATGGTGGCACACATCTGTAATCCCAGCTACTTGAAAGGCTGAGACATGAGAATTACTTGAACCGAGGAGGCAGAGGTTGCAGTGAACCGAGATTGTGCCACTGCACTCTAGCCTGGGCATCAGAGTAAGACTATGTCTCAAAAAAAATTTTTTTTTAATTCATGTCAGTGTAGTGTGGAGAAAAAGGAAATAAATTTTTAAAATTTGAAAAAAGTTCTATATTCTTTAAAACAAATAATCCAACCCTATTTCCTTCTCTTTCAAGCTGTTCTATTCTGTGTAGAATTTCCTTTGCTTTCTTCCAGTGCTCTTCGAAATTCTTCTCATTCACATTTATGTCCTTTAATTGCTGTGTTTCATTTTCATCAAAAGGATATTCTCCTAGACTGAGAGATAATTTCTCAGCTTTGTAATATGGGAAAAAACAATGAATGAAAGGTTATTTAAACACTTTATATATAAAGACAACCTCACACCCTACCCTCTGCTTTCTATAAATTTTTCCATCCAGACTATCTTAACAGCTTAATTGGTACTGAAAAATAAGTGGAAAGAGTACTTAGCAGAGGCCCAGGACTCAAACTGTCATAAATTATACTTTACTCTTCAGAGTTACAGAAGAAAGAACATGCAAATATGTTATGCCAGGCACATAAACACCCTCAGGTACATGGATACTGGTTTTAAAGTAGTTATATTTTTAGCCCGGGCACAGTGGCTCACGCTTGTAATCCTAGCACTTTGGGAGGCCGAGGCAGGAGGATCACTTGAGGTCAGCAGTTCAAAACCAACCTGGCCAATATGGTGAAACTCCAACTCTACTTAAAAACAAAAATTAGGCAGACATCGTGGCATGCCCTGTAGTCCCAGATACTTGGGAGGTTGAGGCACAAGAATCCCCTGAACCCAGGAAGCAGAGGCTACAGTGAGCCATGGTTGCACCACTGCACTCCAGCCTGGGCAACAGAACAAGACTTCATTTAAAAAAAAAAAAGTAGTTTTTAAAAATAATAATGTTCATAAAGTGATTCCTTCCTATAATCTTTTAAATACATTTTTTTAAACATAGTGTATCTGTAGTTTTTCTTCCACAAAGATCAAAATTCTTATGGCCACTGCCCTCTGAGCTCAAGCTACATTGGCCATCAATTCCTTAAGTGCACCAGGCTCCCTCCATCACAGGGCCTTTGTGCCTCATTGTCGCGTATGCCTGAGACACTCACTAATAACAAACTCCTTTCTTTTAACCTAGTTAACTCTCTCAATCTCCTAACCTCCTGATCCGCCTGCCTTGGCCTCCCAAAGTGCTGAGATTACAGGTCTGAGCCACTGCATCAACCCATAATCTCATTTTTTGAGTTACTATTTCTCGAATTAAGCTCTGTGAATACACAGACTTTTTTTTTTTATCTCTGTATCCCTGATGCCTAGCACACTGCTCAGCATATAACAGACACTCAAAACATTTTAAAATAAATAAATGTACTTATGATTTAATAATAAATAAAACTTAGTCCTCAAATTTAATTCCTACAAATGAAATTTGTGCACATGGCATAAAATAGTGAATAATCTATACTGCTGTTCTCTTCCACATAGGTTTGTATATGCTGAATATACCCTAGTTGTCATATCCAAATTACATACTCTTGATTTTTTTTTGAGACAAGGTCTCACCCTATAACCCAGGCTGGAAGGCAGTGTTGTGAACAAAGCTCACTGCAGCCTCAACCTGAGCACCTCCTGAGCTCAGATGATCCTCCTACCTCAGCTTCCCAAGTAGCTGGCAGGCATGCACCACCATGCCCAGATAATTTTTTAAATTTTTTTTATAGAGACATAATTTCTCCATGTTGCCCAGGCTGGTAAACTCCTGGACTCAAGTGATCTTGCCTTGGCCTCCCAAAGTGCTGGGAGTACAGGCATGAGCCACTGTGCAGGACCTACTCTGCTTTTCAAAGGTAAGAAGAATCTGAGAGCTAAAAGAGCTTGGCTCATGAAAGCAGATATAAATTCCCCTTTATAAATTTTGGTTGGTGTGTCCTTAAAGTAACAGTAAACTTACTAATTTTTTTGCAGTTGTAAAGCACAAATGTGGCAGCTTTGTTCAGTTCCTCATTCTGAGATTCAGTTAAGGCTTGAATCATAAGTGGAAGGCCGTTGTGTTTAAACAGGTCATACTGATTTTCCTCTGGAAAACAAAAAATTAAAGGGAATAATAATTTTATCAGAAACTATATATGAGGTCATAATTTTTCCTTGTGACAATTATGAACATAGTTAAAAATGTTAAAAATAGGCTGGGTGTAGTGGCTCACTCCTGTAATCCCAGCACTTTGGGAGGCTGAGATGGGTGGATCACTTGAGGTCAGGAGTTCAAGGCCAGCCTAGCCAACATGGTAAAACCCCATCTCTACAAAAAATACAAAAAAATTAGCTGGGCATGGCGGCAGGCACCTGTAATCCCAACTTCTCAGAAAACTGAGGCATGAGAACTGCTTGAACCTGGGAGGCAGAGGCTATAGTGAGCCAAGATCGTGCTATTACACTCCAGTCTGGGCAACAGAGTGAGACTTAAAAAAAAAAAAAAAAAAAAATTTAAATAGAAAAACACATAGTTTCAAAAGGATTTTTAATATGGAAAGTAATTCACTTACACATAATACCCGTTTCATAAGTGATTTCTGAAATGTAGCCACAGAGTAGTATCATAATTCATAAAAGTAAACAGACTGCCCTCACTTGACTAGAAAAAGAGTATATTCAATCCTAAATTACACAGAGGTTAAGGTGAAGAACAGATAAATAAACTAGCAGAGGGAGTAGAAAGTGAGGGAAGGAAGAAAGAGTAAAAGCAGCAACAAAAAGCAAAGGGAGGAGAGCAGAAAAGTGAGAGGGGAAAGAGTGGGGCGGGGAGATTAGAAGAATAGAGATGGGTGGAGAGGAAGGTAGAGAGAGTTGGTAAAACGGAAGAAGAATGGGAGGAAAGTAGAGAGGAGGAGGAGGAAAATAAAAGGGGGAGAAGGAAGAGAAGAGAAGAGAGAGAGAGGGGAGGGGAAGGGTGGGAAGGAGGAGGGGAGGAGGAGGGGAGGAGGAGGGGAGGAGGAGGAGAGGAGAGGAGAGGAGAGGGAAAAGAGAGTAATAGGTAGAAAAAGAAGGAATCTTTGAAAGTTTTAACAAGGAGAACAGAATTAGTTTGTCCAGCAATGTGCAGAGTGGACTAAAAATGAAGACAGAAGGGAAGGAGCTTTCTCCCTATGCTGCAGTGAGAAAATCACTGCAATAATATTGGTGAAAGATGTTGTAGAGCTAAGAGCCTACTTTGGGAGGACAGCACTGGAACTGGACAGAAAGGGATAAACAGAAGTAGAATCACAGATCTTCATGGCTGACTTAATACAACGAGTGAAGGAGAATTAGAAGTTGAAATGACTAGTTTGGGGTCTGAATAACTAGGAGAAAAGCAATACTTTTTTTTCGTTCTTTTTTTTTTTGAGACCGGGTCTCACTCTGTCACCCAGGCAGGAGTGCAGTGGCACAGTTCGGCTCACTGCAACCTCCGCCTTCTGGGTTCAAGTGATTCACCTGCCTCAGCCTCCTGAGTAGCTGGGATTACAAGCCCCCACTATCACGCTTGGCTAATTTTTGTATTTTTAGTAGAGATGGATTTTTACCATGTTGGTCAGGCTGGTCTTGAATTCCTGACCTCATGATCCACCCACCTTGGCCTCCCAAAGTGCTGGGATTACAAGGTGTGAGCCACTGCACCTGGCAAAAGCAATACCTTTAAGACCTTCACATGACTGGAAGAAAAAAACAGAAGTATATTTCCACTCTACTATTTTAATAACCACACTCAATAAATCTAACACATACCACAATCCTCTGTGCAATGACCAAGAGTGAGTATAATGCTAAATTTTTCTCCTGAATCCAGACTTTCATGAAGCAGTAATGCCAGAAGTTTTGAAACAATGTGGTACTTGCAGAGTACTATCCCAAAAGTAGCTATTAGTACAAAATAGGAAAAAGAGATACTCAGTAAAAATTTAAAACTTACATATATACTAATACATTTTTCAGAGTTTATTCAGGTAGAATGTTATATATCTATATAACATTAAATATACACATAACGTCTAATAAATATGTGTATGTGTGAATACAAATAAATTCATTGTAATAAGATGGTGGCTTATTACCATAACCCTCATTACTTTTTCTTCCCATACTAAAGACATATTACTAAAGCAAATTTTTTGAAGAATTTTTTTTCTTAATTGTTCTGCAGAATCCTGTGAGGATGAAGTAAAACTAACTTCCTAAAAGCTGAGTATGGTTACTCTCTCCTTACATGCTTCTTCTTATCTAGATTGAATAGTAAAGACTTTCCTACATAATCAGTTCCTGCTGACATTTAAAATATGCTATTGGGCCAGGCACGGTGGCTCATGCCTGTAATCCCAGCAGTTTGGGAGGCCAAGGTGAACAGATCAGTCAGGAGACTGGGACCATCCTGGCTAACACGCCTCTACTAAAAATACAAAAAAAATTAGCCAGGCATGGTGGTGGGCACCCGTAGTCCCAGCTACTTGGGAGGCTGAAGCAGGAGAATTGCTTGAACCCAGGAGGCAGAGGTTGCAGTGAGCCAAGATCGCACCACTGCACTCCAGCCTGGGCAACAGAGTGAGACGCTGTCTCAAAATAAAAAATATACTATTAACTGACTACAGTTCTACTGACTTATTGATGCAATAAAGCATATGTGAAGCTATGCTGAGATGTGATAAAAGTCTAAAAGTCCACCATTTTAGGCTATACTTCTCCTAATGGGGCTTTTAAAAGAGTTCACCCAGAGTCTAACCATACTAATATCAACAAAAAAGTTGTGAATTCCTAAGGGACTACGTCTTAATCACTTTTGTACTCATAAAGCTCAGCATATAGCTGAGCTAAATAACCACTTTTTCAAAAACCATCTATTTTTTGCCCCCCAGTTATTTGTTAATACAAACAGTTTCTTACTCTTCAATGTTTGCACATGTGAGAAGCAGCAGCCATGAGCTCAAGTCTGGTTCCGCCACTCACTAGCAATGCTATTGGGTAAGTCCAACCTCATACTTGGCAGAAAGAGATGTATTCTTTACATAAATTGAGTTTGCCATTCCTTAATCTCAATAATATCCCTTGGTTTCTCATCTGAAACTTTTAAATTTTTTTTTTTTTTTGAGAGATAGAGTCTTGCTATGTTGACCAAGCTGGTCTCAAACTCCTGGCCTCAGGCAATCCTCCCATCTTGACCTCCCAAAGTACTAGATTACAGGCGAGAGCCACCATGCATAGTCTGAAAATTTTAACTTAATGCTGTATTTTTTTTTTTTTTTTTGATGGAGTTTTGCTCTTGCTGCCCAGGCTGGAGTGCAGTGGCATGATCTCAGCTCCCTTACTGCACCTCTGCCTCCAGGGTTCAAGTGATTCTCTTGCCTCAGCCTCCTGATTAGCTGGGATTACAGGCACCTGCCATCACATCTGACTAACTTTTGTATTTTCAGTAGAGACAAGGTTGGCCAGGCTGGTCTTGAACTCCTGACTGCAAGTGATCTGCCCACCTGGGCCTCCCAAAGTGCTGGGATTATAGGCATGAACCACTGTACCCGGCTATGTTGGATAATTTCTTTTTTTTTTTTTGAGATGGAGTTTTGCTCTTGTTACCCAGGCTGGAGTGCAATGGCGCAATCTCGGCTCACCGCAACCTCCACCTCCTGAGTTCAAGCAATTCTCCTACTTCAGCCTCCCGAGTAGCTAGGACTACAGGCGTGCGCCACCACGCCCAGCTAATTTTTGTATTTTTAGTAGAGATGGGGTTTCACCCTGTTGACCAGGACGGTCTCGATATCTTGACCTCGTGATCCACCCGCCTCGGCCTCCCAAAGTGCTGGGATTATGGGCGTGAGCCACCGCGCCCGGCCTGGATAATTTCTAATGCTCCGTTTCACTTGTGAGAAACTGTTAGTCTAAACCATGTTACCATTTAATTTACTATTTCAACAGTAATCATGCTATATTCAAACAAAATTCAATTTCAAAACATCTAGTAAGCATTGTTACTCACGATTATCAGCAATGCATGCATCCACAGTCTTTGTCACAACCACTGCAAGTTTAGCACTGGAAAGAGTCTCATGTGAATCAGATTCCAGTTGCATGAGAACTTGAGCCAATACATCCAGTCCACCCACAGATATAAAGTATTTCTGAACATATGCTTAAAAAATAAAGTAGCAAAACTATTAATATTTTAAACAAGATAGGTGAATGGTTTTATTCAATAAATTTGCACTAAACATAACATTAACTTGACTTGTTCAAATACTTTCTAAAAATCCCAAAACTAAATTTAAAATCTAATCTTTACCTGTGCATATACGTAATCAAAATAATTATTTATGTAAGCACCTTACTTTACCATAGTAAAACTATATGTATAGTACAGTATTTCTTGTGTATTAGAAATCTTTTATGTTTCATTTAGTAATAACTGCTCTATTTTGTAAAAATGACATTATTAAACTGTCCTTTGCGCCAAGCATGGTGGCTCATGCCTGTAATCCCAGCACTTTGGGAGATTGAGATGGGCAGATTGCTTGAGATCAGGAGTTCAAGACCAGCGTGGCCAACATGCTGAAACCCCGTCTCTACTAAAAATACAAAAAATAAGCTGGGCATGGTGGTGCACACCTATAAACCCAGCTACTCAGGTGGCAGGAGGATCACTTGAACCCAGGACGGGGAGGTTGCAGTGAGCTGAGCTCATACCACTGTACTCCAGCCTGGTTGACAGAGTGAGACCCTGTCTCAAAAAAACAAAACAAAATGTGTCCCTCAACATTATTAAACAAGTCTTTCTTTTTTTTTTTGAGACGGAGTTTTCACTCTTGTTACCCAGGCTGGAGTGCAATGGCGCGATCTCGGCTCACCGCAACCTCCGCCTCCTGGGTTCAGGCAATTCTCCTGCCTCAGCCTCCTGAGTAGCTGGGATTACAGGCACGCACCACCATGCCCAGCTAATTTTTTGGAGTTTTTTTTTTTAGTAGAGACGGGGTTTCACCATGTTGACCAGGATGGTCTCGATCTCTTGACCTCGTGATCCACCCGCCTCAGCCTCCCAAAGTGCTGGGATTACAGGCGTAAGCCACCGCGCCCGGCCCAAACAAGTCTTCCAATAGGGTTATAAAGAATATATTCATTCATTTAGCTTGGTAATTAGCAAGCTGTCTATTTTCTGCAATCCAACGTAACGAATTCCTCAAATTGTTTGACTCTTCAAAGTGCTGTCCTAAAAGAATGTGCATCTCATCCATCATATTTACACCTAATTATTTTAGTTCTTGGAGCTTAAAATTATAACACATTACTGAGACTCATAACAGCTATTCCAAGCAAAGATTCGATGGCTGGTATCTATTTCTTGTTCCCTGGTTGAAAATAATTCTGGGCCGGGCATGGTGGCTCACGCCTTTAATCCCAACACTCGGGAGGCCAAGGCAGGTGGATTACTTGAGCCCAGAAGTTCAAGACCAGCCTGGGCAATGTAGTGAAACCCTGTCTCTAAAAAAATATATATAAAAAAAAATTAGCTGGGCATGGTGGTGCATGCCTGTAGTCCCAGCTACTAGGGAAGCTGAGGTGGAAGGGTAGCTTGAGCCCAGGATGTCGAGGGTGCAGTGAGCTATGAGTATGCCACTGCACTCCAGCCTGGGTGACAGAGCAAGACCCTGTCTCAGAAAAGAAAGGAAAATAAAAGAAAAGAAAAAAAAAAAGAAAAGAATTCTGATGAGTAAGTATCCAATGGGTCTCTGGATACAAAGGTCTCTAACAGCCTCTGTCTCAGTAATGGGCTTATAATAAATGAATATATGGATATATAGGCTGCTGATTATAAATCTACCAACCTTCTTGTTTATTCTAGTTCCATAAAGCAAAGTGATTTAAAGACAAAAATTAATTTTTGTATTGTTCAATAAAACAGAGATCTTAGTCCAAAAAATCATATTCAGAATTTTTCACATCTGGGAAAGGAATTGTAAAAAAAATTTTTATTTATTTATTTATTTATTTATTTATTTATTTATTTTTGAGATGAGGTCTCATTCTGCCACCCAGACTGGGGTGCGGTGGTGCAATCTTGGCTTGCTGTATCCTCTGCCTCCTGGTCTCAAGCAATTCTTCCACCTCAGCCTTCTAAGTAGCTGGGACTACAGGTGAGCACCATCATGCCCAGCTAATTTTTGTATTTTTGGTAGAGACAGGGTTTCACCATGTTGTCTAGGCTGGTCTCGAGCTCCTGAAATCAAGCAATCCACCTGCCTCAGCCTCCCAAAGTGTTGGGATTACAGGCGTGAGCCATTGCGCCCAGCCCAGAAACATTATTTAAGGAGAGGCAAACATTTTCAATATACGGTGGCTCCAAAATAGGATTCTTTACTAAAAAGTAGTTTCTTTTTTAAAAAATCTTCAAAAAAGAGGCTGGGTGTGGTAGTAGCTCATGTCTGTAATCCTAGCATTTTTGAGAGGCTGAGGCAGGATGATTGCTTGAATCCGGAACTTCAATATCAGCCTGGGCAACATAGCAAGACCCCATCTCTACAAAAAATAAAATAAAAAATTAGCCAAGCTCAGTGGTGTGTGCCTGTAGTCCCAGCAACTCAGGAAGGTAAGGCAGGGGTATTGCTTAAGCCCAGAAGTTTAAAGCTGCGGTGAGTCATGATTGTGCCAGTGTACTCTAGCCGGCATGACAGAGTGAGACTCTATATCAAAAAAAAAAAAAAAAAAAAGCATTTGAATGCTTAAATGAAAATGGCAGTGTATTACTACAGATTCATAGTTATAGCTTAAGTGACAAAAATTCAGGCATATAAGCAGAACATCCTAGACCACATTTATTGTACATTGAATATTTCAGATTTTCGCTAATCTGTAGTTTACTGAGATTAATGAAGTCCTATAACTATCACTCATTAAAGCTGGCTTTTAGAGAAAAAGGGATTGTCAGGGTATCATGAAAATAGATTCCAATTTTTTTTCTTGTTTTTCTCTCACACTGAGCAAGATTCCAATTTTTTTGAATTCTAGAGCTATATCCTTTGCATGTGAAACATGAGTATTTGTTTCAAACACTTGAACATAGACATATATCAGCAATGTGTGAAAGTTCTAGTTGTACCACAT
>NW_016107433.1:108274-114574 GCF_001604975.1 Cebus imitator
TTATAGGGTGTGTGTGTGTGTGTGTGTCACAGTGAGTGAGAGAGAGAGAGAGAGAAAGGAGACAGGATCTCTCTCTGTTGCCCAGGCTGGAGTGCAATAACACAATCATAGCTCACTGCAGCCTTGACCTTCCAGGCTCAAGCAATCCTCCTACCACAGCCTCCCAAGTAGCTGGGACTACAGGTGTGAACCATCACACCTGGCTAGTTTTTCAATTTTTTGTAGAGACAGGGTCTTTCTATGTTGCCCAGGCTGGTCTTGAACTCCTAGACTCAAGTGATCCTCCTGCTTTGGCCTCCCAAAGTGCTGGGATTATAGGTATGAGTCACTACACCTAGCCTTTTGTCTTTTTTCCAGTCTCAAGGGGAAAACATTAAGTCTTTCACCATTAATTATGTTACCTGTAGTACTTTGTACAGGCCCTTTATCACATTAAGGAAGTTTCCTTCTGTTCCTATTTTACCATGAGTTTACAAATGTATGTTGAATTATGTCAAATGCTTTTCCTGTATCTATTGAAATTATCACGTTGTTCTTTTTTAGACTGTAAATATGATGAATTTTCAAATGTTAAGCCAATCTTGCATTCCTGGGATACATGCCACTTGGTCATAATGTATTATCTTTTCTATATATTGCTAAATTAGATTTAATATTATGTTAAGGATTTTTACATCTCTATACTCATAGAGCTATTACCCTAGTTTCTCGTAATGTTGTTTCTGGGTTCTGATATTGGGGGTAATGCTGGCCTTGTATGTTGGGAAGTGCTTCTCCCACTTCTATTTCCTGGAATAATTTATGTGAAATTGTTTGTTTCCTGAAATGTTTGGCATAATTTGCCAATGAAACCATTAAGGCCTGGAATTTTCTATGCTAAGGCTTTGCTTTAAGGTTTTTGTTGTTGTTTGTTTGTTTTTAAGAGGTAGGTTTTTGTTATGTTGCCCAGACTGCAGTGGCTATTCTCAGGTATGATCATCGTACACTATACCCTTGAACTTCTGGGCTCAAGTGATCTGCCCACCTCAGTCTCCCGACAGCTGGGACTAGAGACATGCGCCACCATGCCCAGCTTTTGTGATAAGGTTTTAAACTACAAATTTGACTTCTTTAACAGAAACAGATATAGGAATATTCAGGTTACCTATTTCTTCTTGAGTGAGTTTTGTCTGGTAGTTTGTATCTTTCAAAGAATTTCTCCAGCTCATCTAGGTGTTTTTTTTGTTTGTTTGTTTGTTTGTTTTTTGAGACTAAGTCTCACTTTGTTGCCCAGGCTGGAGTGCAGTGGTGTGATCTCGGCTCACTGTAACCTCCACCTTCCAGGTTTGAGCGATTCTTCTGCCTCAGCCTCCCAAGTAGCTGAGACTGCAGGCATGCACCACCACACCCATCTAATTTTTTTTGTATTTTTAGTCGAGACCGGGTTTCACCATTTTTGGCCAGGATGGTCTCGATCTCTTGACCTCGTGATCTGCCTGCCTCAGCCTCCCAATGTGCTGGGATTACAGGGGTGAGCCACTGCACCCAGCCTCATCTAGGCTATTAAATGTCATGACATAAAGCTGTTTCTACTATTCTTTTATTATTCTTTTAATATCTATTAAGATCTATAGTGATGTCACTTTTCATTCCTGGTATTAGTAATCTGAGCTTTCTCTTATTACTTTGTGATCAGTCTGGCTAGAGGATCACTTTTATTGATCTTTTCAAAGAATTAGCTCATGTTTCAATTATTTTTCTCTATTCTGTGCTTTTCCCTATTTCACTGATTTCTAATCTTCTCTTCATTATTTCCTTTGTTATGCTTATTTAACTTGCTTGGTTTGCTAATTTCTTAGGTAGAAGCTAATACAATTGTTTTATTGTCATGTTGGCCAGGTTGGTCTTGAACTCCTGACCTCAAGGGATCCATCCACTTCAGATTACCAAAATGCTAGGATTACAGGCGTGAGCCACTGTGCCTGGCCTAATGCTGTATTTTCATTATCATTCAGTTAGAAACATTTTCTAATTTTCTTTATGATTCATGCATTGACTCAGGAATTTTGGTACCAAGTTGTTTAATTACCAGATATCTGGGGCTTTTCTAGGTGTTTTGTTTTTATTCATTTCTAATTTAATTACCTTGTGATCAGAGAACACACTTTATGGATTTTTAGTCTTGCTATCTGGTTTCTCTGTTTTATTAAGGTATCTGGGGAGATTAAAAACCGATGCTGCTACCACCATTTTCCCAATATCCTCCTAAAAATATCTACTTTTAAGATTTTCTTATCTTTTTTTTTTAGACGGAGTTTCGCTCATTACCCAGGCTGGAGTGCAATGGCGCGATCTCGGCTCATCGCAACCTCCGCCTCCTGGGTTCAGGCAATTCTCCTGCCTCAGCCTCCTGAGTAGCTGGGATTACAGGCACGTGCCACCATACCCAGCTAATTTTTTGTATTTTTAGTAGAGACGGGGTTTCACCATGTTGACCAGAATGGTCTCCATCTCTTGACCTTGTGATCCACCCACCTCGGCCTCCCAAAGTGCTGGGATTACAGGCTTGAGCCACCACGCCCGGCAAGATTTTCTTATCTTTAAGAGTCTAAATACATTTTAAAAAAACCTAAATTACAAGAATTCAATTGATTCAATAATGAATTCAATAGTTTTTATTATGCTTTGAATTATGTTTCTTCAACCATGACCTAGAAAATAATGAATACTTACTGTTATTTGCAAGAGTGAGTGCAATAAATGAGCAAATAGGGCGAATTATCTCAGGTTTCATGCAATTTTTTAGCCACTCATTAGCATGTGGAAAAAGTGAACAGCAAAACATTTGATTGTCATCTGAAAGAAGACAAAGTCAATCGTGTTTTAATATGACAATTGGAAAATATCAGTTTTCATTTGTTTTTATCTTATTTTTATATTTAAACATTACAGATAATTACCATTTTGAGGATTGTTGACACAGACACACAGAGTACTACATACTGAAGACCATAACTGATAACTCTGGAAAACATTTTTATCTGACAAATCCAACTCATGTTTTGAAAGAACTGTCCTATTAGGTTAAAAAGAAAAGAAAAGAAATTAATACAAATGTGTTAAGGTCCTAAGTAATGAATAATTAACAAAAAGAAATTTGTATTTGTTTACCTGAATAACCGTGACAGAACTGTAATACAACCTGTTTCTCTCACAAGTGTTTGTCCAGTCCCTTAAAAAAAAAGCCATACAAATATGAGTTTTATTTACAAATAGTCTTATAGAAATAAAGAACAGTGAAGTTTTTAATAAATAACTTTTAAACAACTTTAAAATATTACAACTTTAAAATATAACACAGAATTACAGTGGAAAAAAATTTGTAATCAAGATTATTATAAAAAATATTATCACTAATGCTTATAAACTAATTGCATTCAAATTTTCCTCTAAAAATTACAAAACTCTTACTCTGCATCATGGTTCTGTGTTACAGTCTCAAGGTAAGTTCCAAAATGAAAAATAAATAAATTCAACCTTTTCTAGTTTTTCCAAAATAAAACAAACAAAATCTAAACACATTTTTTTTTTAAGTACACGCCTGGCAAGAAGGAACCTCCTTAGGCCTCTCTGCCAAGAAGCTTAGCCGAACTGCCTGAGCTGCTCAGACTACCATTATACCTGGGTCTGGACCCTTTCCATGGAAATGAGAATAGCAGACCTAGAAGGGTGAGGAACCAGCCACTGGTAGCAGAAGGTGGTGAGGCTTGACTCCTCCCCCTCAAAGGGTACAATCTGATGCCTAGCTTCCCCGAGGCTGCCCAGCCCCTGCCCAACACCCTGGGGGTTTGGGCCTTGAGCCCTATGACCACCCAGACTTCCCCCTCTATTGATGCCCATGCCATTTCCCCTCTAGCTGGAAGGGTGGCATTAGAGAGTCTGCTGGTACTGAATATGATCTTTGTGCGGGGACCTAGGCGACATGGGGAATGGGTCACACAGCCTCGGCCTCCCCAAGTGCTGGGGTTACAGACGTGACCCACCTCGCCTACCTAGAAGCATTTCTCTTTTTTGAGATGAGGTCTTGCTCTGTCACTCAGGCTAGAATGCAGTGGCTCAATCACAGCTTACTGTAGCTTCGACCTCCAGGGCTCACTTGATCCTCCCACCTCAGCCTCCCTAGTAGCTGTTAGTACAGGTGTGCATCACCACACCCAGTTAATTTTTCTATTTTTTATTTCTTTGTAGAGAGACAAAGTCTCACTATGTTACCTAGGCTGGTTTCAAACTCCTGGGCTTAAGGGATCCTCCCACCTCAGCCTCCCAAAATGCTGGGATTATAGGGATGAGCCACCACATGTGGTCTAGAAACATTTTAAATGCTTACAAAATTTCTAACAATTTGAAGAATTAAAATTTTAAAAAGTTAAAAAATAACTGAGCAGTAAGTATACAGGAACATTCTATATTATCTTTGCAACTTTTCTGTAAATCTAAAATTATTCCAAAATAAAAACCATTGGTGGCTTATACTGTAAACACTGTAACTAAATGGTCAATTCAGCAGAAAATCAACTAATTCATTAAATGCCTCCCTTTTTCTCTTTAAACCTGTTACCTTTCAATGATAAGCACTATAATTACTTCATAATTTCTTAAAATTTGTATTGAATGATTAAATATATGCTATTGACTCCCTTTTCTTTCTTCCCTTTTTTTTTTTTTTTGAGACAGAGTTTCGCTCTTGTTACCCAGGCTGGAGTGCAATGGCACGATCTCGGCTCACCGCAACCTCCGCCTCCTGGGTTCAGGCAATTCTCCTGCCTCAGCCTCCTGAGTAGCTGAGATTACAGGCACGCGCCACCATGCCCAGCTAATTTTTTGTAGTTTTAGTAGAGACGGGGTTTCACCGTGTTGACCAGGATGGTCTCGATCTCTTGACCTCGTGATCCACCCGCCTCGGCCTCCTAAAGTGCTGGGATTACAGGCGTGAGCCACCGCGCCCGGCCTCTCCTTTTTTTTTTTTTTTTTGAGACAGAGTCTTGCTCTGTCGCCAGGCTGGAGTGCAGTAGTGCGATCTTGGCTTCCTGTAACCTCTGCCTCTCGGGTTCAAGCGATTCCCTGCTTCAGCCTCCCAAGTAGCTGGGATTATAAGTGCATGCCACCACACCTGGCTAACTTTTTGTATTTTAGTAGAGACAGGGTTTCACCATGTTGGCCAGGATGGTCATGATCTCCTGACCTTACTGATCCACCCACCTCGGCCTCCCAAAGTGCTGAGATTACAGGCATGAGCCACTGCCCCCTTTTCTTTAAACAAGTATTTCTCAGAGGAGAGATTTTAAAAAGGTACTAGGTGGGGCATGGTGGCTCATGCCTGTAATCCCAGCACTTTGGGAGGCCGAGGTGGGTGGGTCACTTGACACCAGGAGTTTGAGACCAGCCTGGCCAACATGGTGAAATCCCAATCTATACTAAGAATCCAAAAATTAGCCAGGCACAGTAGCACGTGCCTGTAATCCCAGCTACTCAGTAGGCTGAGGCAGGAGAATTGCTTGAACCAGGAGGCAGAGGTTGCAGTAAGCCGAGATCATGCCACTGCATTCCAGCCTGGGTGCCAGAGCGAGACTCCATCCCCCCCAAAAAAAGATACTGATATAAGATCTAAAATAAAAAATTAATAATGACTGTTCCAATTGATTAAAATGTTTTCAAACATTCATGAGAATGTACTTACTGTTATTTGAAACCAGAACCAAAATAACGTAAACAGACATTCTTTTCAAATTTATGTTTGAATCATTAGATAAGAACCAAGTTAAGTCTTCAAACAACTCTGAAGTACACAAAGTCTGCTGACAGTAAACTGAAATATAAAATATAATTTTAATTTCAATGCATTATCACAAACATGCTTTAAAATGTGTTGAACAAAATACAAAATTGCCTAACTGGGGATGGTTCTTAACCAAATCTCATTTAAGTGATATTTATTAGTCATACAACAAAATTTCTGAAAAACTGATAAGTGCTTACTCAATTAGCAGACTAAAGAAGCAGTATATTGGAGGGGCGGGGCTAAAAATTAAAAAAAAAAGAAAAACAAAGATAAATAAATGAAGAAGCAGTATATTAATCAAAAGTACTTAATCTAGGCTCCAAAACACATATTGAAATCCCCTAGAGCTTACAATAAAAAACTTATCTGACGGTGGCTCACGCCTGTAATCCCAGCACTTTGGGAGGCCGAGGCGGGTGGATCACGAGGTCAAGAGATCGAGACCATCCTGGTCAACATGGTGAAACCCCGTCTCTACTAAA
>NW_016107433.1:115439-119596 GCF_001604975.1 Cebus imitator
GCGCCACCATGCCCAGCTAATTTTTTGTATTTTTAGTAGAGACGGGGTTTCACCATGTTGACCAGGATGGTCTCGATCTCTTGACCTCGTCATCCACCCGCCTCGGCCTCCCAAAGTACTGGGATTACAGGCTTGAGCCACCGCGCCCGGCCAGTTGTACTCTTTAAAATAACTAAAGAGTATAATTGAATTGTTTGTGTGACATAAAGAATAAATGTTTAAATGGATGGAAACCCCATTCTCCATGATGTGATTATGTATTGCATGTCTGTATCAAAACACCTCATGTACCCTATAAATATATACATCTATTGTATAGCCACAAAAAGGACTATATCTTACTTATCCCTGTATCCCCAATGCTTTGCACAAAGCTAGGTTCCGAAAAGGTGATCTTTTTTTTTTTTTGAGACAGGGTCTTACTCTGTGATCTGTCACCCAGGTTGGAGTGCAGTGGCATAAACTCAGCTCACTGCCACCTCCACTTTCCAGGCTCAAGCAATCTCCCACCTCGGCCTCCCAAGTAGCTGGGACCACAGGTGCACACCACCACGCCCGGCTAATGTTTTTTTTATTTTTGGTAGAGATTGGGTATCATCACCATGTTGTCCAGGCTGGTCTCAAACTCCTGAGGTCCAGTGATCCACCTGCCTCAGCCTCCCAAAGTGCTGGGATTATAGGTGTGAGACATCATGCCTGGCTGATGAAGAAATATTTAATAAATGAAAATGTAAGAATATAAAGTTGGTCTGACAAACCAATGGTTTATATTCAACCTTATTTTAGACATACTGCAGAAAAGTGTTCTTGTCAACATCAATTTCTATACACAAAGCATATTTAACCACACATAACATGGTTGGTGGATTATCTTCATTCTTCAATCTGGAAAGAAGATGAAAGAGAATGGAAAGGAAAAAAAAAAAAGGGAAAGGGAAGGGGAAGGAATAAGGGGAGGGGAGGTGAAGGGAATAGAGAAAGGGGAAGGGAAGGGAAGAGAGAGAGAGAAGGAGGAAAAAGGAAAGAAGGAAGGAAGGAAAGGGAGGGAAAGAAGGAAGGAAGGAAGGAGGCTGGATAAAATTATTCAAACA
This sequence comes from Cebus imitator, assembly GCF_001604975.1. Taxonomy (NCBI): domain Eukaryota; kingdom Metazoa; phylum Chordata; class Mammalia; order Primates; family Cebidae; genus Cebus; species Cebus imitator. Next base: position 116,531 of record NW_016107433.1, read on the forward strand.
TCTAAAAAAAGGAAAGGAAATTAACTCTAAAATTAGTTTTGAGTATACTGTTAAAATATAACACAATGCTTAAGTATAATGAAATAAAGTTTATATTTTACCATTTTTTTCTGCAATAGCTCCTAATGTATATAAGGCTGCTTCTTTTACCATGCTATGTTCACTTGACTTCGCAAGATTTTTTACAAACACCAAACCACCAATTTCCCGAAAATAAACACTTGCGTTACCTGTAGGATGTGCAGAAAAAAACAAAATAGAAATGATACTTATTTTGATTACCCTTTCAGGGATAAAATAAATCACATGAAGAAAGTAACATGTAGAATAACTGAGTGGAAGATAAAGAATATGCTTATTTGATATAACATAGTACTAAAGAACTAGAATCACAGATAAAAATTCACTATGATATCTTACTGTTTTGTTGACAAATTGAATGAATAGTGACCAAAGCTTCCTTTTGTGAAAAAGCATTGTCCATTTGGTGCTTTAGACACTCCAATAATAAGTTCAGGTCAGTCTTCATTTCTAAAGAACAAAGATGTTATTATTTTAAACCAGAAGGTTTCTTTCAAAAACTAACCATTCAAATTTCACTTACTAAATACATATCTTTGGAATGGTCAACTTTTAAAGTAATAGGCATGTATTACTTTTATAAGCCAACAACAATGTATTATTTAAAAGATGTTCTTTAAATAAAAGAATTTAAAATGAACTTCTTATAGTTCTTTGATTTTCCCTTTGCATAAGTATAGGGATAGAAAGTCCAAATATTATTCTCTTTAAGTAAAGCTACACTGGTTTAAATATCTGTCATTTAGAAAAAAAGTAGATAAAAATGAAAATACAACATATGAGAATTTGTGGAATGCTACGAAAGCAGTATTTAGGATGAAAGGTCTCAAATCAATGACGTCAGCTCCCACCTGAAACCACTAAAACTGAAAACAAATACAGAGGACGTTCTTCAAGAAGATCAATAAAACTAATAAATTTCTAGTCAGATGAATTAGGAAAAAAGGAGTAAAGACACAAATTACCAATATAAAAAATGAGAGAGATGGCATTACCACATTCTACAGATATTCAGAAGATATTAAGGGAGTACTATGCACAATTTCATACCTACAGATTCAATAACTTAGGTGAAATGACATTACCAAAATTCACCCAAGAAGAAAAAGACAACTTGAATAGTCCTCTATCTATGAAAGAAGTTGAATTCAGAGTTAAAAACTTTTCCACAAAGAAAACTGGGTTCAGATGGTTTCATTCGTAAATTCTACCAAACATTTAGGGGATAATATAAATTCTACTCAAAATTTTCCAAAAGTTTAAGAGAAAGAATACTTCTCAACTTATTCTATGAGGCTGGTATTACCCTTATACCAAAATGGAAGCCATTAGAAAGAAAACTACAGACCAGTTACCTTCATGAACATACAGGCAAAAAGTCTAAACAATTGTAGCAAATTTCATCCAACAACATATTAAAATAAAAATACATCACGACTAAGTGGGTTTATCCCAGAAATGCAAGGTTATGATTTGAAAAAAAAAAATCAATGTAACATAATAAGCTAAACAGGAAAACCTTTTGGTCATCTTAATAGATGTAAAAACAGCATCTGATAAAATCCAGCATGCATTTCTGATTAAAGAAAAATATTCCACAAACTTGGTATAGAAAGAAACTTCCTCAACCCAGCAAAGTGCATCTACAGTTGAAAATCCTACAGCAAATATCATACATAACAGGGAAAGACTGAATACCTTCTCTCTAAAACCAGATATAAGATAGAGATGTTTGCTCTTGCCACTCCTATATAACATTGTCCCGAAGTGTCTAGCCAGTGTCAGCAGGTAAGAAAAAAGAAATAAAAGGCCCCCAAATTGGCAAGGAAGTATTTGAATTTGCATACAACATGATCTACACAATTTGATGGAATCTACAGAAAGCTACTACAATAAACGAACCAAGTTTTCCAGTTAACTCTTTAATACATAAAAATAGATTGTACAGTCAAGTGTTGCTTAATGATGGAGATACATTCTGAGAAATGCATTAGGTGATTCCATCATTGTATTAACATCATAGAGTGTACTTACACAAACCCAGATGATAGAGCTTATTATACATCTAGGCTGTATGGTATAGTTCTATTGCTTCTAGGCTAAAGTCTACACAGCATGTTACTGTATTGAGTAATATAGTCAATTGTAACACAGTGGCAAATTTTTGTATATCTAAACACATCTAAACATAGAAAAGCTGGAGAGAGATCCAAGATGGCTGATCACTAGCAGCTCGGGATTGTAGCTCCCAGTGAAAGCGCAGAGAACGAGAGGACACCACACTTTCAGACGAATTTTTGCTGCTCACGCACCAGGAGATTCCCAGCGGAGGAGCCCCACAGGTCGCCGGCGCAACTCTTGTGGCCAGCGAGGCAGTTTTGCTGCTGCCTTGGTGCAATGGTTCTTGGTGCAGAGTCAGAAAATCACCATCAATCATAACGCCGCTGTTTTGGCTGGCGCAGTGGGTTGCTCAGATTTTAGCGCTGGGAATCAACAAGTTGGACGTCCACTCAGAAACCCAATTATAAAGACGGTAATTATAAAGACCACAGATGGATAAATATATAAAGAAGGGACGAAAACAGCCTAAAAAGGCTGAGAATACCCAAAATCAGAACGCCTCTCCCTCTACAGGGGATCACAGTTCCTCATCTGCAACGGAACAAGACCTGATGGAGAACGAGTGTGTTCCATTAGCAGAAGCAGGCTTCAAAAGGTGGATGAAGATGGGGAGGAAGGCAGCAAATCACACTGCCACGTGTGTACCTATGCAACAATTTTGCATGTTCTTCACACGTACCCCAAAACCTAAAATGCAATAAAATAAATAAATGGGAAAAAAAAAAAGAACTTGTTCTAACCCAATGCAAAGAAACTAAGAACTTTGAAAAAAGGTTTGATGAAATGTTAACAAGAATACATAATTTAGAAAGGAATATAAGTGAATTAATGGAGCTGAAAAACACAACACGAGAACTTTGCGAA
>NW_016107433.1:121241-141333 GCF_001604975.1 Cebus imitator
TTTTTGAGAAAGAGTTTTGCTCTTGTTACCCAGGCTGGAGTGCAATGGTGCGATCTCGGCTCTCCACAACCTCCGCCTCCTGGGTTCAAGCAATTCTCCTGTCTCAGCCTCCCAAGTAGCTGGGACTACAGGCGTGCGCCACCATGCCCAGCTAATTTTTGTATTTTTAGTAGAGAGGGGGTTTCACCATGTTGACCAGGATGGTCTCGATCTCTTAACCTCGTGATCCACCCACCTCGGCCTCCCAAAGTGCTGGGATTATAGGTGTGAGCCACCACACCCGGACTATAATATAGATTTTTTAAAAGATACATCTAGAAGTTTCTCTGGGTGTATCAGTGAGTGAGTGGTGAATGAATGTGAAGGCTTAGGACATTACTGTACACTACTGTAGACTTTATAAACACTAAATTTAGGCTACTCAATTTATTTTTAAAATATCTTCAATAATAAAATAAACTTAGCTTATTGTAACTTCACCTAATTTTTTTATTTTCTTTTTCTTTTTGCTACTAATCATGCCACATTATTTTTAATTATGTACAAAGATCTAACATGTCACCCAGGGACCATTTCACCCACTGCTCTGTTTGGCCACCAGTCTTTTGTTTCTTTTTTCAGCAATGGTGAGGCAGATACCCTTTCCTCGGGGAAGAGAAATCCATGGTTTATTGACCTTGCCAGTAACAAAAATGTTGGAAAGTTGAGTGGCAAAGCTGCTGCCATTGGCATCTTTCACATGAACCACATCAAAAGATCCAAGGTGCCTCTCTCTGTTGGTAATCACACCAATTCTTCCCCGGTTAGCACCTCCAGTCACCATACACAGGTTACCAGTGTCAAACTTGATGAAATCAGTAATCTTGCCAGTCTCCAAATCAATCTGAATGGTATCATTCACCTTGATGAGGGGATCAGGGTAGCGGATGGTACAAGCCTCATGGGTCACCAGATGAGGGATTCCTTTAGTGCTCACAAAGATTTTTCTCACTTTGCAAAACTTGTACTTGGCCTCCTCAGGTGTAATACTATGGACAGCAAAGCTGTCATAGATCAGACAGGAATTGGTATCATAGATCAGACAGAAATTCTCTCCTGTCTTGTAAATGCTGATGACATCCATGAATCCAGCAGGTAGGTTATATCAGTTTAGACCTTACCATCGATCTTAATGAACTGCTACATGCAAATCTTCTTTACTTCATCTCCTGTCAGGGCATACTTAAGTCTGTTCCTTAGGAAAATGATGAAGGGGAGACACTCCTTCAACTTGTGAGGACCCGTGGATGGATGAAGAACAAACACATTGGTCAATTTATCCAGCATCCAATACTTTGGAGCTGCTACCTGCTTCAGATGCTTCTTGGGACCACAAGCCATGGCTGTGTTAGGCAAGAAAAGAGGACCTCTGACTTCCGGTATGCATAGAAATTGGTACCAGAGACTGTGCAGACCAGATATCCCAGCTAATTTTTTTTAAGACATAGGGTCTCACTATGTTGCCCAGGCTGGTCTCGAACTCCTGGACTCAAGCAATCCTGCCATCTTGGCCTCCCAAAGCACTGGGATTAAAGGTGTGAGCCATCATGCCTGGCCTATTTTTATTTTTTTAAATGTTATTAAAACTAAGACACAAACACACAAGCATAGGCCTACACAGGGTCAAAATCATCAATATGACTGTCCTTCGCTTCCACATCTTGTCCCACTAGAAAGCCTTCAGGGCACTATCACACATGGAACTGCCATATCTTATAACAATGCCTTCTTCTGGAATACCTCCTGAAGGACCTGCCTGAGGCTGTTTTACAATCTTTTTGAGTATTAGAAGCAGTATATTCTAAAACAACAATAAAAAGTGTAGTAAATACATAAACCAGTAAGACAGTCATTACCAGGTATTATGTACTATAATAATTGGATGTGCTATAGTTTTACACAACTGGTAGTATGGTAGGTTTGTTTACACTAGCATCACCACAAACATTATGAACAATGTGTTGGGCTACTGCATGAGAGGAATTTTTTGGTTCCATTATAATCTTATGAGACCACTGTCCTATATGAGGTCTGTTGTTGACTGAAACATCATTATGCAGCACAGGACTATATTTCTACATACTAACAACAAACAAATGGAAATTGAAATTTTTAAAACCATGCCATTACAATAGTATTGAAGATATGAAATACTTAGGGATAAATTGACAACAGAGGTGAATGAGACATACACCAAAAACTAAAAAATACTGCTGAGATAAATTAAAGATGACCAAAATAAATGGCATTATATACCATGTTCATGGGTCAAAAGACTAAATATTGTTAAGATGTCAATTCTTCCCAAATTGGTCTATAGACTCAATGCAATGCCAGCAGGGTGTGTGTGTGTGTGTGTGTGTGTAAATTGACAAGCTGATGCCAAAATTCATATGGAAATGCAAAAACCCTACAATAGCCAGACAACACTGAAAGATAAGTATAAAGCCAGAGGGCTAACTATACCAGATTTCAAGACTTTAAAAACCTAGAGTAGGCCAGGCACAGCATCTTATGCCTGTAATCCCAGTATTTTAGGAGGCTAAGGCAGGCGAATCACTTGAGGTCAGGAGTTTGAGACCAGCCTGGCCAACATGGTGAAACCCCATCTCTACTAAAAAATACAAAAATTAGCTAGTCGTGGTGGTGCATGCCTGTAATCCCAGCTACTCAGGAGGGTGAGGCAGGAGAATCCCTTAAACCTGGGAATAGGAAGTTGCAGTGAGTCAAGATTGTGCTGCTGTACTCCGTCCAGTCAGGGCAACAGAATGAGACACCATCTCAAAAAAAGAAAACCAAAACCTACAGCAATAAAAAGAGTGTGGCACTGGCATCAGCATAGACAAAAAGATCAATGAAACAAACAGTAGAGAAATAAACCTATACAAAAAAACCCATGACCTTTTACAAAGGCATTGCTAACAAATAGTGTTGTAACAACTAGATATCCATACTCAAAACAACAGCATCCAAAAACTCTTGAATTCATACTTCACATCACATACAAAAATCAACTCAAAATGGAATGCATATCTAAAACTGAAACTTTTTTTTTTTTGAGAGGGAGTCTCACTCTGGACTGCAGGGGTGCCATCTCGGCTCACTGCAACCTCCACCTCCCAGGTTCAAGCGATTCTTCTGCCTTAGCCTCCCAAGTAGCTGGGATAACAGGCACCCACCACCACGTCCAGCTAATTTTTGTATTTTTAGTAGAGACGGGGTTTCGGCATGTTGTCCAGGCTGGTCTCGAACTCCTGACTTCAGGTGAGCTGCCTACCTCAGCCGCCCGAAGTGCTGGGATTATAGGTGTGAGCCACTGCGCCCGCCCTAGAACTATAAATGTTAATTCAAGCTTTATTCCAAAATCTCTATACAATTTGACTTAAATTCTTAAAATCAAGAGAGGAAATTGTTTTAAGACTATAGTAAAGAATTTTATAGGAAAATAGTTGTCTATTGTTTGCTGTTTAGTTATAAACAAAAGGTTTACATTTTGAAAAGCCTTGATGTATGTATGTAGCCATGCAAGCATAAGCAAAATCAAGATAGTGAATGTATCTTCCTGCTCCTTTGTAATCCCTCCCTTCTGTGCTTTCCTGAAGCCTCTTTTCTCAAAAAATGCAGACTAGTTTGCATTTTTTCAGCACATGGAATCATACAATGTGTATTTTATTTTGTGTGGCTTCTTTTACTCAGCATAATTATTTTGAGATTCATCTGTGTTGGTGCATGCATCTATAATTCCTTTTTATTCCTAAGTATTCCATTGTATAGTTATACCATGATTTGCTTATCCATTCATCTGCTGATGGACATTTTGGTTGCTTACACTTCTCAGCTATTAGATATAATGGTGCTATGAACATTTGTATGGACATATGTATCCGTTTTAAGGGTAAATACTCAGGAGTGGAATGGCTGAATCAAGTGGTAGGTATACATTAACAATTTATGAAACTGCTGAACTGTCTTTCAAAGTCTTTGTACCATCTTACATATTTAGAAGCAGTGTATGAGAGTTCCAGTTCCTTCATGTACTTGCTAACATACAAAATGATCAGTCATAAATTTTAGTCATTCTAGTGAGCATGTAACGGCATCTCCTTGTGGTTTTTTTTTTCTTTTTTTTTTTTTAGACAGAGTCTCACTCTGTCGCCAGGTTGGAGTACGGAGGTGGGATCTCGGCTCACTGCAACCTCTGCCTCCCGGGTTCAACTGGTTCTCCTGCCTCAGCCTTCCGAGTAGCTGGGATTACAGGCGCCCACCACCATGCCTGGCTAATTTTTTTATTTTTAGTAGAGATGAGGTTTCGCCATGTTGGCCAGGCTGGTCACAAACTCGTGACCTCAGGTAATCCACCTGCCTCGGTCTCCCAAAATGCTGGGATTACAGGCGTGTGCCACTGTGCCTACCCTGATTTTATTTTTGAGACAGAGTCTCACTCTGTCGCTCAAACTGGAGTGCAGTGGCACAATCTTGGCTCACTGCAACCTCTGCCTCCCAGGCTCAAGTGATTCTCCTACCTCAGCCTCCCAAATAGCTGGGATTACAGGTGTGTGCCACCACACTCAGCTAATCTTTTTGTATTTTAGTACAGATAGGGATTCACCATGTTGCCCCAGGTGGTTTTGAACTACTGAGCTCAGGCAATCCATCCACCTTGGACTCCCAAAGTGCTAGGATAACAGGGATGAGCCACCTCACATAGCCATAGTCTCACTCTTGAAAGAAATTCAACTGCCAATTTATTTCAAAGAATTAATTCATGACAAAATTTGTTAGTGAAAAACCATAGTAAAAAGGTTATCACTAAGTTGTTTTTAGCAATAACAAATATTTATTTGTCATTAGACACTATAAGAAGGTAAGTTTGGCCAGGCATGGTGGCCCACACCTGTAATCCCTGCACTTTGGGAGGCCGAGGCAGGTGGATTACCTGAGAGGTCAGGAGTTCAAGACCAGCCTGACCAACATGGAGAAACCCCATCTCTACTCAAAAATACAAAATTAGCCTGGTGTGGTAGCGCATGTCTGTAATACCAGCTACTTGGGAGGCTGAGGCAGGAGAATCGCTTGAACCTGGGAGGCGGAGGTTGCAGTGAGCTGAGATCACGCCATTATACTCCAGCCTGGGCAACAAGAGAGAAACTCCAGCACGCAGAGTGGCTCACACCTGTAATCCCAGCACTTGGGGAGGCTGAGGCGGGCAGATCCATGAGATCAGGAGTTGGAAACCAGCCTGGCCAACATGGTGAAACCTGGTCTTTACTAAAGATACAAAAAATTAGCCAGGGGTGGTGGCGCGTACCTGCAACACCAGCTACTTGGGAGGCTGAGGCAAAAGAATTGCTTGAACCCGGGAGACAGAGGTTGCAGTGAGCCAAGACTGGGCCACTGCAATCCAGCTGGGCAACAGGGCCAGACTCTGTCTCCAAAAAAAAAAAAAGAGAAACTTGGTTTCAAAATTTTGACTCTGGATACTGATAAGCCACATCAACAACATGCCAAATAAATTTTATTTTTTTTAATTTTTGAGATGGAGTCTCACTCTGTCACCCAGGCTGGAGTGCAGTAGCATAATCTCAGCTCACTGCAACCTCTGCCTCCCGGTTTCAAGTGATTCTCCTGCCTCAGCCTCCTGAGTAGCTAGGATTACAGATGCGCACCACCATACCCGGCTAATTTTTGTATTTTTAGTAGAATGGGGTTTCACTATGTTGGTCAGGCTGGTCTGAAATTCCTGACCTCTGGTGATCCACCCGCCTTGGTCTCCCAAAGTGCTGGGATTACAGGTGTGAGCCACTACAGCTGGGTGCCAAAGAAAACTTTTGATGGAACATAGTGATTTTCAATTCTAGGCACACTGCAGGCAGGATACAAGAAACTTTTTTTTTTTTTTTTTTTAAAGAACAGAGTCTCACTCTATTACCCAGGCTGGAGTGCAGTGGTACAATTACAGAGCACTGCAGCCTCAACCTCCTGAGCTTAAGGGATCCTCCCACCTCAGCCTCCCAAGTAGCTGGGACTACATGCACATGCCACCATGCTTGGCTAATTTTTCTATTTTTTATATAAATGGGGTTTTGCCATGTTGCCCAGGCTGGTCTCGAACTCCTGAGCTCAAGCCATCCTCCTGCTTCGGCCTCCCAAAATGCTGGGATTACAAGTGTGAGCCACCATGCCTGGTCTACAAGAAACTTCTTTACATACTCCTCCGTTCTCTTCTGCATGCCTTTCTCATACTTTGATATCTCCTATCATAATCCTTCCCTTCCCAGCCAAAACATCTTCTGACATCACAACTATCATGTTTCACCTTGGCTTTTATCTTCTCTAAGCAAAGTAACCTAGTTCCTGCAATAATTCCTGAAGAAAATAAACAAGCAAATACTGAAGTGAATATAAAAAACATAAGCAATCAAAGAAAATTTGCTAATTGGACTTAAAATTTTAAACCTTTATACTTCAAAAGACACTATTGAGAATGTGGAACAACAGCCCAGTGTAGAAGAGAATATCTGAAAATATTGTTATCCAAATAAAATAGGGAGCTTGTGTTCAGAACAGATAAAGAATTCTTAAAATGCAATACTAAAATGACGATCTAAAGTGTGGAATGGATTTGAGTAGACACCTGTCCAAAGAACATAGAGTGCCAATAAGTATATGAAAAGATGCTCAACATCACCAGTCATTAAGCAAATGTAAATCAAAAACACAATTAGATACCACTTCACCCTGGTGCTAAACAATTGACTGAGGGGAGCTGATGGATAAGTACTCTTCACCCTTTGGCTGGGATCACTCTCAGGAACGTAACTCTAAACTGGCTCCCAGAGTTTCCCAATAGGCTTAAGCTCCAGTTACTCACAATAATAACATATTTGATAACATACTCTGCCTTCTTTTTCCTATCTCATTTCCCCACTTTCCAGCCAGTGTTTCCTAGGATCACTTTCTGAAAAAAAAGTACTTGCACTCAAATCCTTACCTCACAGTCTACTTCTGGGAGCAACCTAAAGACTTAAAATGGAAGAGAGTGAGATGTGGGACTGAGGTTGGAGATTTCATAAATGGTTTGAGAGGGGAATCACCAACAGTTTTCCCGTCTCTCCAGTTTTTAACTTATCCCTCTTCAGAATCTCCACTCCCTCTTCAGAAATTATCCTGTCTTTTATAACACTTTCCTGACATTACAACTTCCCCCTAGCTATTGCCATATAGCTTACTATGTATTTATTTATCTACTTATGAATGAACGACAGGGTCTTGTTCTGTCACCATGACTTAAGTAGAGTGGTGTGATCATGGCTCACAGCAGCCTTGACCTCCCAGGCTCAAGTGATCCTCCCACCTCAGCCTCCCAAGTAGCTGGCACTACATGCATGTACCAATGCACCTGGTTAATTTTTAATTTTTTTTGTAGAGACAAGGTCTCACTGTGTTGCCCAATTTTGTCTCAAACTCCTGGGCTCAACTGATCCCCCACTTTGGCCTCCCAAAATGCTAGGATGACAGGAGTGAGCCACCACACCTGGCCAATCACATATCTTTAGTCAAGCTTTTAAAGAGTAAGCAATTCATTCATACTGTGTGTCTTCAGATCTTAATCTTAATTCCAGTCAGATCTAAACAGACTGCAATCTGACTAAAATCTATTAAGTTTACTGTTAATATAACAAATAACATCCTGAATGCAAAATGCAGTAGAAAATTGAGTTATCTGTGGCATTTGACATTTTAGGCTCTTAGGCAACCTCTTTCCCATGAAGCATTAGGTTCCGAATTCTAAGATACCACATTCCTGACTCTCTTTTCACCTTTTTGAAATGTTTTTCTTAGACTTTTTTTAAGGACTGTCTTCCTCAGCTAAAACTTTATGTGATGGTATATATTAATGAACACTATTCTCTACCGTTTTAACTTCCTCCATGCCCATGGATTCAGTTTCCATCTTTCTGGGAACAATTTTGTAATCTGTACTTCCAGGCATACTTTGATGATGGTCCTCTCAGGTTCCCACTATTCTTGTACACACTGACATTAAATCAACTGTCACATGATATTCAAATTATCAGTATGTCTTTTCTCATTAGAATGTCAGTTTCCTAAAGCCAGAAATTATGTGACAGGCACAGAGTCGTGCTCAATATTTATGTAAATGGCTGAAAGATTCTTTCATTTCCTGGATCCTGTCAGATAATCTACAGTATTATCTAGCAAATACAAAACTAATTGCAGATATATGATCCATCAATTTCTCACCTTGTGTTTTCTTTGTATCTTCACTTTCCATGCTTGTCTGTATTCTTTTTCCTTAGATTTCATCTATAAGATAAAGGTATTTTCTCGATTTAAATCAATGTTTGAGAATGCCAAAGATATAAATACAAAGGGGTGGGAAACATTGTTTTCCTGAAGCCAAAAGACCAGGGAACTACAACTTTTAAAATAATAATTAAATGTAATTAACTTAGTTGAATAATAAGTTGAATCTGCAACTTATTAGATGTGTGATAAGTTGAATCTGCACCTTATTAGATGTGTGATATCAAGCAAGTTGATTAAATTCTTTGAGGCTCTGTATCCTCATCTGTAAAATAGCAATGATATTCCTATTTCACAGAGTTGTTACAATTACATTTAAAAACATACATAAATGCAACTGGCATTTTTAAGCACTATATGCATGTAACAAATTTTATTAAGCAAATGAATGATTGGGTGACTGGATTCAACTGGACCTCTTATGGTTCCATTTCCTTCTTCTTTTTTTTTTTTTTGAGACAGCAGGGTCTCACTCCCACGCCTGGGCTGGAGTGCAGTGGTTTGATCATTGATTCAGTACAGCCTTGACCTCCCAGTCTCAGGTGATCCTCCAGCCTCCAGAGTAGCTAAAACTACAGGCACATGCCACCACACTTGACTAATTTTGCGTATTTTTCGTAGAGATGGGGTTTTGCTATGTTGCCCAGGCTGATCACAAACTCCTGGGCTCAAGCAATCCACATACCTTAGCCTCCCAAAGTGCTGGGATTACCGGCGTGGGCCCCCACGCCTAGCCCTCACTTTCTTCTTATTTTCCTCATGGAAATCTTCATCTCATAGTTTCAGATTAGGGACCCCCTCTACCAATGAGACGTTTAAAAACACACACACACTCTTCAGATTGGCCTTTCTCTTCACAAGCTAAATACTAAATTAACAACCCATGAGTATTTTCAACACGGTATAGTGAAATGGGATCTCACTATGCTGTCCAGGCTGGTCTCCCAACTCCTAAGCTCAAGCAATCCACCCATCTCAGCCTCTCAGATTGCTGGGATTACACAGTTGAGCCACCACGCCCAGCCCAGAAACATTTTTAAAATAACTGGCAACTCTGATATGGCCTCTCATATACCTTACTTTTTAAAATCCTAAACTGATTAGTTAGAAAAATGTCTCAGAGTCCAGTTAACTTCTCAGAGCAAAATATCAGGATTCACAGAACTCTAAAATTCTTATTCATTCCAACACTATGTTGTTAAAGAGAGATATCTAATTATCCATTTATAGAGCAAGGCCTTGTCTCAAAAAGAAAATTCCTAAGCACAAAGAAATGTTTAAAGAAATAACAAATTTAACAATCTTTTATAAAGTAGTATACAAATGTACAGGTATATTATTTTTGCCTCTTTATAAAGAGGCAGGGTCTCAATCTGTCACCCAGGCTGTAGTGCAGTGGCATGATCTTGGCTCACTGCAGCCTCAAACCCCTGGGCTAAAGTGATCCTCCTGCCTCAGCATTCTGAGTAGCTGAGACTACAGGTGGATACCACCATTAATTTTTTAATATTTTTGAAGAGACGGGGTTTTGCTATGTTGCCCAGTCTGGTCTTGAATTCCTGGCTTCAAGTGATCCACCCATCTTGGCCTCCCAAAGAGCTGAGATGACACGCATGAGTCACCATGCCTGGCCCATTTTTTAACCTAAATATTACATTAAAATAGAAATAGCTATTTTATGATAAATCCACAGGATAGAATATTATAAGAATATTCACATTTACAGAAATGTTCAATAGCAAAGAAAAATGCTTATATTACAGAGTTAACCAAAAAGAGCAAGACTCAACTTAATCTACAGTATGATCCCAATTAGATAGAGGTAAACATAAAATAAGTCTGGCTTTCTAGAAAGATGACATAGTAATATTTGTCTTTAGCTGGTGGTTCTATGGGTTTTATACCACTATTTTCTATTTTTCATAATTTTTATAATAATAACAGCATCTAACATTCAGTAAATACCTATTGAGGTTAGGCTGTTCTTTACACCTTATGAATATTCTTTTTAGTCTTCACGATAACCTTATGAGGGAATTATAAGGATGAAGATACATGAAGCAAGGGCAAATAATTTGACAAAGTTCAAATTGCTAGTAAGTGCCAGAGTTAAAATGGGAACCAAGAAAATTTGAGGCAAGGGCCTACACTCTTATCCTCTCTTATACTGTCTCCCGTATACAAATATATATTGCTTTTGAACAAATGGGTTAAGATTTGGAAAAGATTACTAGATTTTAAAAAATGAACTCTTTAGAAAATGGACAATTGTTATCATATATGGATGTTTTTGTTTCGTGGATGACTTTAAGGACTATTTCCTTAATTTTAATTATCCAATCTATTCTGCTTTTAATATAATTTTTAAGAGAGGGGTAATGTATAATTTTTAAACCTAAATGCTTTGAAATAAAAACTGACCACACTACCTGTTTTCTCCCTTTGTTTTTATACTTTTTTCTTAATAAACGGTTACTTTGCACAATAAGATAGTTTGCCAAGTACCTGGGAGCATGAACACAAGTCATCTATGTACTTGCGAAGTGCTTAAAAACACCCATAGCAAAGGGCAAGTTATAGCTTTCAAGAGGTTGATAATCATAAAATTTAAAATTATTTAAAAAAGTATATTCTCAAGAACAAAAGCACCTGCCATATAAAGCAGATTATGAAGTGCTTTCAGTAATTTAGTGAATATAGGTACTGTCACAAACAAGGAAATTTCGAAATCTGTATTCTCACAGGAAAAAAGGATTTTTTTCTGAATAACAGAAAGAACCTCTCCCATTTACACATTTCACTCAATCTATTCCCCAAAACAGTACTGTTAACTCAAATTCAAATTTCAGTAAGAAAAGCAGCTGAACATTATTGTTTACCTGATTTAGGAAATGTATACAAAAAGCTTTTGGGGGACAGGGCAAGGTAGCTCGCACCTGTAATCCCAGCACTTTAGGAGGCCAAGGTGGGTGGATTACTTCGGGCCAGGAGTTCAAGACCAGCCTAGCCAAGATGGTGAAACCCCGTCTCTACCAAAGAAAAGTATAAAGATTAGATGGGCGTGGTCACGCACCTGTAATCCCAGCTACTCAGGAGGCTGAGGCAGGAGAGTTGCTAGAGCCCTGGAGGTGGAGGTTGCAGTGAGCCAAGATCAGCCTAGGTGATGGTGGGAGACCTTGTCTCAAAACAAATAAATAAATTAATTAAAGAAAGCTTTTCTTTTTTTTTTTTTTTTTGAGACAGTCTTGCTCTCTCGCCCAGGTTGGAGTGGAGTGGCACGATAGCAGCTCACTGCAACCTCCACCTCCCGGGTTCAAGCGACTCTCCTGCCCCAGTCTCCCAAGTAACTGGGATTACAGGGGCCCGCCACGACACCCGGTCAAGAAAGCTTTTTGAAATCGAAATTTTATCCCAAGACATCAGAAGGATAAATGGCACCTTTTTGTGTAAGGCTGGCAAGACTGATAATCCCACCACTAAATTGTTGTCAGTGGATACCGGGCTTGGAATTATATACAGCGAAAATATCCTCTAAAGAAGAGACAAGAGAAAAAGGGCAAATTTGTTTTCAATGGTTTAAACAGACTGAGAAATAACAGTCATTCAGGTCCCAGAAAACGCACTGAGGGTACCAGGAGTCAGCTGGCTCTACAATATGAAACCCTCCCCTCAGCCTCCCGCCCAGTGCGTAAATCCTCAGGGCCTCCTCCTGGGTTCCACGGGTAACAGGTAACTTTTCCAAGGCGGGAGCCCGCCGTCGACTCACCTACAGAGTTGGAAGAATTCCTTGTGCAGCGCTTAGGTGGCCCCTCCAGGCTCCCCTCCGACCAGGGCTCGCAAGTCCCGCGCGGGAGCAGGGCACTGGTTAGCGGCGCGGGCCACTCGCGAGCCGTCAGCCCCCTCGGCAGGCCCTCCCGCTCAGGTGCTGTGGGACGCGCGGCCCCGACTCTGAGAAACCACCTCACCGGTGGGTCCCACCGTCTCCACACATCAGTCACTTAGGGGGGCGCCTAGGGAGTCGGACGTGAAATCGGGGAGAATACTGCCAGGCTCTATACACCTCTAAATGGCGCGTGATAAATGTCTCTTCCCGCCAAGGGCTGTGGGAACTACAGCCGGGGGCTGGCACCTGCCCGTAAGGGCCCTTCCCTCAACTCTACCCTTCTCCTCATGTGGGCTAACAAGGGCCTGACGAGGCAGTAGGGCCTCCTGGCCGACCCAACTCGCCTTCCACAGGCGCCAACATACGGAGTTTTCAGGAGCAGTAAGGCGAGACCCGAACGCGCGGGAGGGACCCTGACCTCTACCCTCCCGCGACGGCGCTCGCCCTTTCTTTCTCGCTGCCCACCTGCCACGACGCCCAACGGGCTTTCCCGCCCAGCCGTCCAGGTTCACATCCGGGGGCGGGACTTCCGGGAGGCACCCGCGCCATCCCTACGCAGAGTCTAATTGCCTCTGCAGGTGCCCCAGGTTGCCGAGGGCAAGGGAGTGGCCGGCGTCCGGAAGCAGGGTTTTTAGAAAAGTTACAATTTGAAAGAGAAGTCTAATCTCACCGTCCCCGGTTTTTAGGGTTTTTACTTCAGAGGCGCATTAGCCCCAGTTAGGGAACCGTGCGCGGTTGACCAGGCCTGGGTCTCGGACGGTGACCGCAAGGCGCTCGGCGAAGCCTCAACCTCCCTTCTGCCTAGCACCTGTATTTTGCACTGTGCCTTCTCCCTTTTGTTGGGCACCCCGCTGATGGTCGCCGCAGCCCCACAGAGGCAGCCAGGCCTCCAACAAACCAGGGGGCCTCCGGAGTTCAGTCCAGGCGCGCTTTCTCCGCGCCTGGACCAAAGGATCAGAGTGGGGCCGAGGCTGAGGCCTATCCCTTGCCTCCTCCGCCATAAAATGCAGCCCACGGGACTGCTAGACGATGGAGGAGCGAGTAAGGCCGCCGATACAGTGAAGAACAGCTAAAGAAGGGCTGACACATCAGGGCCCAGAACACAAAGTCCCTGTGAAGCACCCTCGCAAATCGAACAGGTGTTCACTTAGGAGACGCTGGCCTCAGAGACAGCTGCATGCAGGTTGCCTTAGGTACTGAGTCATGCACCACGGACCATGTGACTCAGCCATAAATATTAACACATCAAGCCTGAAATGGGGCACTGCCCCACCTTCTGGATTCTGGATTTCCACTCTGTTTGCATCTACTACCTCCTTTTTTTTTTTTTTTTTGGTCATCTCATATGCTGGTGAATGCTAATAGTCCCACGTGAGTTTTCTTTAAAATGAAATTTAAAAGCATATATAGGGGCCGGGCGCGGTGGCTCACGCCTATAATCCCAGCACTTTGGGAGGCCGAGGCGGGTGGATCACGAGGTCAGGAGTTCAAGACCAGCCTGGCCAACACAGTGAAACCCCGTTTCTAAAAAAAAAAAAAAAAAAAGTATAAATAATTTGAGTGGAATGACCCCATAAAATTTAAAGAAGTAGATGTAAGCAGCCAAAACTCAAGTTAGTTAAGACAACACTACATACAAGGGGATGGTCTTGTTTTCTGTGAAAACTACATATTCAGAAATAATTCCTTTTTAAATTCTATTTAACAAATGATGGTCATAAAATGTCTGTCGCTAACATTTGCACATGGCTTAAATTCACTATTGAAGACGGTAAGAAAAAAAATTGTTTAATTATCTTTAATAAAACACAAGAGATAATCTAAGGCAAGTAACTTTGAAATTGCAAGCCAATATTGATGCTCAATGAGAAATGGATAGGATTCATTTTCTAGGAAAATGACTGTCTCCTTTCCCCTCCCCACAAAGAACAAGACTACATGATTACAAATGAGAAAAATGTTTATTAATGAAACAATTTAGCAGCTCTCCTTTAGAATTTTACAGACCAAAGCACAACCCAAAGGCAATTACAGTTTCAATCATTAACACACCGTCTAAGGTGCTTACTCTACAACAGGAAAGTTGCTGAAGTTTGTGACATGCCACTGTAAATGTAAGTATTATTAAAAATTACAAATTGTTTCGTGATTATTTTGATGACCTCTTGAGCAGCAGCTCCTGAAAGGAAAAAGGAGAAATGCAAATCTTTGAAAAGAGTGAATTTCAAGAATTATATAAAAATATTTGGATAAAGAAATCTTTCCTTTTCAAAAACAAAAGCATTTGAAAGTGACTCAAAACAGATGCAGTTAGCTTACTGAGTCATATCAACATAAAAGCCTATAATTCTTTTTGTTATTAAAGGAAATCTAAACAGTAGTGTGGTTGACCAAACTTTAAAAGATACACACAGGCATAAAAGATTCTCAAAGGACACCATTCTGCTCCATTTTAATTTTACCTTGTATCTCTTTAACTTTTATAATAAAAAAGGAGAAAGGTGTATTTGTTCTAAATGCATTTGTAGTTTAGGAAGGATCTATATTAAATATTGCCAGACTGCTATATTTACTCAAAAGAAAAAAAAAGTAAGAAAAAAAGTTGTGCATCTTTTATAACCTAAAGATTCCTCTTTCCCAAATATTCATGGACTGGATAGAATTTTTTTTTTTTTTTTTTTTTTTTTTTTTTTTTTTTTTTTTTTTTTTTTTTTTGAGACAGAGTCTCACTCTCTCACCCAGGCTGGAGTACAGTGGCATGATCTCAGGTCACTGCAGTCTCCTCCTCCCAGGTTCAAGTGATTCTCCTGCCTCAGCCTCCCGAGTAGCTGGGATCACAGATGCCCACCACCACACCTGGCTAATTTTTTTTGTATTTTTAATAGAGACAGCGTTTTACCATGTGGGCCAGGCTGGTTTCCAACTCCTAACCTCAAGTGATCCGCCACCTCAGCATCCCAAAGTGGAGGCCTTACACGCGTTAGCCACCATGCTCAGCTGACTGGACAGAATTTGTGACTACCATGTACCAAATACTGTTCTAGGCAGTAGGGATACAGTAGGGAAAAAAGACAAAAAGATCCACTTGCCCTCATGTTACTTTTTAGCAGCGAGAGAGATAACTTACAAATAAATAGAATATGTAGTACGCCAACTGACCACAGACACTAAAGAGAAAAATCAAATAAGGGAGATACAAATGCAGGAGGAGGGGTTCGGTTTTAAATAGGGGAGTCAGGGATGGCATCACAGAGAAGACAGCATTCAAACAAAACCTGAAAAAAGTGACGGGATATAATGGCACTATGCAAAATGATTATAGAATGCATAGCAGTAAAAAAAAAAAAAAACCTTCAATTTATACTTTTTTTCTGCTATAGGTAAGTCATCTAGTCCATCCATCTGACTGTACCTCTTCTCAGATTCTGGACTAAATCTGAATAAATAATAATTTGCCCTTTTCTGTGAACTGGCAGTTAACTCGGCTATTCTGGCACAAGAAACTTGGTTTTAGTTTAAAATAAATTATTACAAATCAGGCTTTAATTTGGATTTGCTTAGAAAATAGTTTTCTAAGTCTTATGATTCATTTACATTTTGAACACTTCAAATATTAATCAGACCTAAATCTGCCTTCAAAACATTCAATATCTAGAAGGAAAATGCCATAAGCAAACAGTTCAGTCTATAGGAGATCACAGAAAGGACAGTAGTATTTTTTTGAGGAGTGTTAGGCACTAAATGGTTTGTGTCCCCCTCAAATTCATATGTTTAAATCCTAACCCCCAGTATAATTGTGTGAGGATAGGGCCTTTGGTAGGTGATTAGGTCAAGAGGGTAGAACCTTCATGAATAAGATTACTGCCCTTAAAAGAGACCCCAGAAACTTCTCTTGACATTTTTTTTCCCACCATGTGAGAACACAGAAGAGAGAGCCGTCCATGAACCAGGAAACAGACTCTCACCAGACCCTGACCATGCTGGCACCCTAATCCCAGACTTCTAGCCTCCAGAACTCTGTGATAGATTTTTGTTGTTTATAAGTCTATGATATTCTGTTACAGCAGCCCAAGGTGACTAAGACAAGGGGGAAGTAGAGTGAGAGAGGGAAGTAAAGGGAGCTTTTATGAAAGACGTCATTTTTAAGTTGGGCCTTGAAGAATATGTAGCTTTTGGATATGCAGAAAAAGATATTTTTAAGGCAAATAGCCCCAGAGAAGCAAAGATCTAGGAGTAGGAAATCAAAGAGCATGCCTGAGGGGAATGCGAGTAATATGATAAAACCAATGCTAGAGAGGCTGAGTAGAACCAGAATACAGGGTTTTTAATGTCAAGCCAAGGTCCCTGGGCTTGCTTTGGGAACCGTTGAGGGCAGAGGGTTAGTAGAAGGACACAATCAGAGCTATGCTTTAGAAGGATGAATGACTGTTCAGAAGTTTAAGTTGGCTGGCAGCATGAGAAACGGAAGGCAGGGAGACCAGTAAAGGGGGAACTGAGTAAGTATCCTAACCTGGGCAACACAGTGGGACCTTCTCTCTACAAAAAACTGAAAAATTAGCCAGGCACGTTGCTACATGCCTGTAGTCCCAGCTATTCAAGAGGCCGAGCCCAGGAGGTTGAGGTTGCAGTGAGCTATGATCACATCACTACACTCCAACCTGGCAAAAGAGCGAGACTGTGTCTCAAAAAAAAAAAAAAAAGAAAAAGAAATATAACATCCTGCTTCACTGCCCTCCCTAATTAAAATAGCTACGACAAAACTTCATATTAAAATAGTAACTGTACTATTAATAACAGGTGAGTCTTCTTATATATGGAACTCACCCCCCAAGAATGCAGCAATGGTATGTGGCTCAGCAGCTCCATATCGGCAACTAGAGGAGAGCACAGAGACATGAATTTTGATTAGCCTTATGACAGGTGAGGTATCATCTCTTAGACACCCTACAAAATACTCACAATTCATGGACATAATCATCTTTCACCATTACAGATAAACCATATTCCTGAAGGAAGCCAGTGAGACAAGACTTCAACCTTCCTATATCTTCTTCAACTTGATAGTTAGATACCCCTAAAAATGAAAATTTTCATTACAATAAATGTGATTCAAAATTAATGGCCACCTCCTTTAATCTGTTTTCAGATGTTCTATTCAAAACACGTATGAAACTGAAGAACAAAAATAACAAAGTATGAGACCAATATCTGTAAATATCACAAACCTATAATCAGAGACCAACTAAAACCTAGCAAAAATTTGAATTTAATTAAATCGGTTAATTGCTTCATACCCACTGTCTAGAAGAGCATCTGGCACATAGTGCTTAATAATTATTTGATAGAAGAACTGAATGAAAGAGAAAGTAATGTCCTACTTATACCCTTTATAAAAGTTATTCTCCAATTCTAAAAGACTAAATAATAAATGACACTGAGGACATACGACTATTGATAACAGGTAACTTTTTTTTTTTTTTTTTTAGTGAGACAGAGTCTTGCTCTGTCACTGAGGCTGGAGTGCAGTAGTGCGATCTCAGGTCAATGCAACCTCCGCCTCCCGGATTCAAATGATTCTAATGCCTCAGCTGCCCAAGTAGCTTGGACTACAGGAGTGAGTCACCACACCCAGATAATTTGTTCTATTTTTAGTTTCAGTGTTGGCCAGGCTGGTCTCAAACCTGGCTTCAAGTGATCTGCCTGCCTTGGCCTCCCAAAGTGCTGGGATTATAGGCGTGAGCCACCATGCTCAGCCAGTAATAGGTAACATTTATTGAGCATTAATAAATGCTGGACACTGTGTTCTAAGGACCTTATACATATTAATTGATTGAATCCTCACAACAGTCCTATGAAGTAGGTATAATCATCCCCATTCATAGAAGAGAAAACTAAGGCACAAGCAGATTAAGTTACTTAGCCATAAACAGCAAACTAGGCTATGAGCCCAGGCAGTTCTTTTTGTTTTGTTTTGTTTTGAGACAGAGTCTCATGCTGTGGCCCAGGCTGGAGTGCAGTGGCATGATCTTGGCTCACTGCAACCTCTGCCTCCCAGGTTCACCAGGTTCAAGCGATTCTCGGGCCTCAGCCTCCCAAGTAGCTGGGACCACAGGCGTGCACCACCATGCCCAGCTAATTTTTGTATTTTTGGTAGAGATGGGGTTTCACCATGTTGGCCAGGCTGGTCTCGAACTCCTGACCTCAAATAATCCACCTGCATCAGCCTCACAAAGTGCTAGGATTACAGGCGTGAGCCACTGCGCCCAGCCCCAGGCAGTTCTTCATGATTAAACTATAATGTCTATTAGACGGAAAAATGTAATTACATGATATTCAGGTATTATTTTAAAAAATCATGAAAAAACTATTATCACTACTCTTCCTTATAATAGTAATATCTATCCTTTACTGGGTACTTAAAAGGTGCTAGGCAATGTGTTAAACGGTTTTCATATATCATATATTTAACCCTTATAATCTAAGAGTAGATATTATTACTGCCATTCCATAAATGACAGAACTGAGACTAGGAGGGAAATAGTGACTCACTCAAGGTCACAGACAAAACAAGTGATAAAGCTTGGATTGAAAGCCAGGTTTAACTCCAAAGTCTATGATCTACAGTCTCCCACAGTGGCTCCCCAATAAACATCTCCTTCAAATCCTTATGTAATCCCCTCCCATTCTTAATCTAAGCTGACCCTGTGAAACCAATAGAACACAACAGAAGTGATGCTGTATGACTTCCAAAGCTAGGTCATAAAAATCCTTGTACCTTCTGTTTGGGTTTTTTGGAATGTTAACTACGGAAGCCAACTGACAAGCTAAAAGGAAGTCCAAGCTAGCCACATGAAGAGAGATATCTGACAAGCCCCCAGCTATTCCCACTATTCTGACTAAGGTGCTAGTTACATGACTAAAAATGTCTTCTTGCATGTCTAATTCAGTCAGTCAAGCCTTCAGAATGCCTCCACCTCCAGGCATCAAGCAACTGCTTGACTCCCCAAGAACTGCCTGAGCAGGAAATCCACAAAATCACAACTTTACTTACTGCCTTAAATCACTAAGTTTTGAAATGGTTTGCTATGCAATAGATAACTGAAATAAATTCTAATCAAATAAAACAAATAAAGCAATACTTATTTTGTGCTTATTCCTTTTTTTCTTCTAGTAAGTTTGCTCATTAAGACTCTGGGCCAGGCAGGGTGGCTCATGCCTGTAATCCCAGCACTTTGGGAGGCCAAGCCAAGCAGATCACTTGCGGTCAGGAGTTCAAGACCAGCCTAGCCAACATGGTGAGACCCCGTCTCTACTAAAAATACAAAAATTAGCTGGGTGTGGTGGCAGGCGGGTGACTGTAATCAAAGCTACTGGGGAGGTTGGGGCAGGAGAATTTCTTAAACCCAGGAGGCGGAGGTTGCAGTGAGCAGAGATCACACCACTGCACTCCAGCCTAGACGACACAGTGAGACTCTGTCTCAAAAAAAAAAAAAGACTGTAAACTCTGGAGACACATTGCATGGGATGGGGCAACAGGTTTTATGATACCCCTAGAATGTGCTGCTATGCAATAATCCTGCACAATTAAAATTATCATACACAATAAAAATACTCTGAGCAACCACAGATCTTTGAGATTATGCCAGTTCTCCAATGACTCCACTTGCTGAAGATAAAAAGTAGATACTAAACAGAGAAATCCCTCCATCTTCAGAGTTCTTGAGTTCAGAAATTACTAGCATACTTTTTTTTTTTTTTTTTTTTACGGAGTCTCACTCTGTTGCCCAGGCTGGAGTGTGGTGGTGTGATCTCGGCTCACTACAACCTCTGTCTCCTGGGTTC
>NW_016107433.1:143010-145021 GCF_001604975.1 Cebus imitator
AAAAAAAAAAAAAAAAAAAAAAAAAAAACCCAGAGAATTATGTATATACCCTTCTTAGACATAAGAATGTGAAGGAATGTTTTCTCCTTAGCTCTAATAGCA
The DNA here is from genome assembly GCF_001604975.1 of Cebus imitator. Lineage (NCBI taxonomy): Eukaryota > Metazoa > Chordata > Mammalia > Primates > Cebidae > Cebus > Cebus imitator. The sequence goes on from NW_016107433.1 coordinate 143,113, forward strand.
GAGGAAGAACTAGAACACCAATCACCTTAAATTTATATCCCTGGCACTACAACCAGTTCAGACCAAGTAAGGTGATGGGCTCTCTGAACCTCAGTTTTCATGTGTAAAATGGGGATGATACTGTTTACCTTTGAGAATTGTTCTATGGATTAAATGTGACACCTGCATAAAGTACATCTCTAGCACAATGCCTGATATGGCTCTACAAGTGACAGTTTTAATCATTATTATGTATAAGTAGTCCTAAAGGAGAGAGGGTTATGAACTGTACTATTGATAAAGGTAAGGACTTTTTTTTAAGCTTTGTATTATTGAAATTTTCAAAAATGCCCCAAAGTAGAATAGAATAATAAATGTTCAAACTTTCAATCTAGTGTCATATAATCTAATATAACAAAGCTAATTCAAGATTAATCTAGTAGACAAGGTGCAAGATCAATAGTGGAAGAAAACATTAAAACTGAGCCTAAACAGGCATTGTGGAGAAGTCATAAAATAGAAAGCTTGGATAAATCTTTTTTAAGGATGAGGAGCATGCAAAATATAAACTTCCACAGGACGTAGGAGCAGTAGGAGCTGTAGCTATAGGGAGGAAATCTTCAGATGGCATGTACAACAGATTGAGGATTTTGAAACTGACTCTTAAATAAAAGAAAATGCTTTTGGCCTACTGAGGAGTTACTGAGAAGACTCCTACGAAACTAACCACTCTGAAACTAGATGGCAAAATTCTTAATTCCATTCCAGTCATTTAACACAGACCAAAATGAGTATTTAAACCAATATTTCAATGTACAGGTGACTCAAGACTTCACAGCCCAAGTCTTCAGACAAAAAAATTTTCTAAATTACTTACAATTTAAAAACAGAAAATATTGTATTAATGACAATTTTCAATTAACTGACCATCATGTCTTTTTGGCATTGCCACCGATAAACATGCTCTACCTCTGATTCAGTTTTAAAATACTCTCCATTTATTATATTATGAGAGGAAATAAACCTTACCCATAATTATATCTACACCACTGAGGCCATGGAAAACTTAAAATTTCAACCATTCAAAATACCTGGAAACATTCCCTATGGCACATTTCTATCAAGCAAAATAAGGAAATTAATTCAAGGGGACTTACAGAGTAATTTTAATTCTTTCTCTGAAATGGACTCTGGTGCCTGTAAAGAGATGAATACAGATCTGTTCCAGTTTAAAAGAGAAAATTAACAAAGGGTGCGGCACAAAGCCAATCACTGTGAGATGGGGAGGCTTTCTCCGAGAGCTGGGAGAGCACTTTAAAAATAATCTTGTTTCCTTATCACAAACTCTCCCATTAGGCAGGCAAATGAGAACTTCCTCTAAAGAAGCACAAAGCCAGTGCCACACCCTCTGTCTCTTAAACCCTTTCTGGCTGGAGTTATGTGCTCAGTCCTGTATGGGCACAGTGTGCCCAGCAGCTTACCTGGCCAATGGACTGCAGCAATTTGGCAACATGATTACCTACAGCGGCAGCATCTTTCTTTGCTTTTTCACGGTAACTGAAAAAGAACAAAAAGCAATTATTAACAAATTTTTTAATTAGCAAAATTTAAATTATCATGAAGTAAACAAAAAATTTCTTTCCTTTTCATCAAAAAACACAGGCCTGACAATGTATGAAATGTGAAAATGCCAGGGAATAGCCGGGCGCGGTGGCTCAAGCCTGTAATCCCAGCACTTTGGGAGGCCGAGGCGGGTGGATCACGAGGTCAAGAGATCGAGACCATCCTGGTCAACGTGGTGAAACCCTGTCTCTACTAAAAATACAAAAAAAAAATTAGCTGGGCATGGTGGTGCGTGCCTGTAATCCCAGCTACTCAGGAGGTTGAGGCAGGAGAATTGCCTGAGCCCAGGAGGCGGAGGTTGCGGTGA
>NW_016107433.1:147086-149095 GCF_001604975.1 Cebus imitator
TGGCTCACTGCAGCCTCAAACTCCTGAGCTTAAGAGATTCTGCCTCAGCCTCCCGACTAGCTGAAATTAAAGGTGCATGCTACCATGCCCACCTAATTTTTCAATTTGTAGAGACAGAAGTCTCACTATGTTGCCTAGGATGGTCTCAAATTTTTAGACTCAAGCAATTCTCCCACCTTGGCCTCCCAAAGTGTTGAGATTACAGACATGAGCGACTGCAGCTGGCCTAATTTATTTATAAGCAATGAGGTTATAATAAACTTTTATTTGATTTCTGACAGGCTGATAAAATGTTTATTTCTAATACAATCAGACTTTGTCTATTACATAGTTTGAAAACAATGACATACATGTTTTGCAGTTTTATATATTTGCCTGAATCTGCAATCATATCAGGAATTGTGCCTCGAACAGGTAAATTTCCTTGACCCTCTTTGGCCACAAATTCCTTTAAGGCACGAGCTAAAATCCAAAATGATGGAGTCTAAAAAAATAAAAAAAAAAATTAACATTAAGTGGGGTTTTATTTTGACCCAAAGGTTTAGACAGCAATGTTTTTACTTTTGTCGTTGTTACCTGTTTGGTGATATTTATGCAGCGATCATCATTAAATATATCTTCAATACTGCTTGGGATCTAACAAAGGAACATGAAACATTTACTTACACAGTATTAAGAATTTGCCCATCTTTATTTTCAGTGCTAATTCTTCAGATACATTCTTTGAATTCTCACACCGTAATCAAATACAAACTTCACTATTACTAGCATTTAATACCTTTTCTCTTATACCATAAATGGAGTAAAGAAGGAGCCCCAGTAAATTATTTTATGTAGTTACATCTGAAGATACAACAGATTATAGACTTGTAGTGTTTCATGATTTTCCAACTTGTCAAAAATTTGAAACCCTTGCACCCTAATTAGTGACCGTTGAGACAACCACTCTGAAAAAAACTGAAACTATAATTTTATTGCAAGATCATCATACATTAATCAAAAGTATAAAGTCAGGCACAATAGTACACACTTATAATCCCAGCATTTAGAAGGCCAAGGTCGGAGAGTCATTTGAGCCCAGGAGTTTGAGACCAACCTGAGCAACACAGGGAGACCTTATCTATACAAAATGTAAAAGTAAATTAGCTGGGTGTGGTGGCACATGCTTGTGGCCCCAGCTACTTGGGAGGCTAAAGTGGAAGGATCACTTGAGCCCAGGATGTAAAGGCTGCAGTGAGCAGTGACTGCACCACTGCACTCTAGCATGGGTGACAATGTGAAACTCTGTCTCAAAAAAAAAAAAAAGTATACAAATCATAGGCTTTGATTCTACTGTTGCGTGGAAAAAAAGAAATTTCTTGGTGCTACCTCCTAACTGGTCTCTCTGCTTCCACTCCCAGTCCCCTAAATTCTGTTCTCCTCACCACTGCCAGATGGTCTTTTAGAATATAAAGCAGCTTACGCCGCTTCCCTGATGGAAATGCTTAAATGGCCTGCAAGGACTTGTCATAATCTGGCCCTTTCTGCCTCTCCAAACTCAAATCCTTCCTACCACTTTTCCCCCCTTTTTCACTTCATTCCAATCACATTGACTTGTTTACTGATGCTTGAACAAAAGTCAAGCTTCATCCCACTTCTGGGCCTTTGCACATGTGCCTCCTCCAACTGAAAAGCTCTTCTACCAGATCTCCGCATGCCACTTCACTCAGGCTTCTCTTAAACATCTCTTGGAAAGCTTCCCTGGCTCCCTATCTAAAATTGTCTCTCAACCCCAGATCCCAATTTCCCAACATGCTTTCTTGCCCCTTTGTTCTGCTTTAATTTTGTTCACAGCACCTGGTGCATTTTTATCTGTTTATTTAGTTTACTGTCCCCCAACTATTAGAACCTTTTCAACTGCCGTTTTATATTCAGTGAAATACAGAGAATTTAAATGTCCAATTCAATGCATTTTGATAACTATATATATATATATATATATATATTTTTTTTTTTTTTTTAAACAACCC
>NW_016107433.1:149166-154729 GCF_001604975.1 Cebus imitator
TATTACTTTCCTTTTTGGACACAGGGTCTCACACCATCACCCAGGCTGCAGTGCAGTGGCACAATCAGGGCTTACTGCAGCCTCAACCTCCTGAGCTCAAGCAATCCTCTCACTACCTTAGGCTCCACAGTACCTGGGACTACAGGTACATGCCACCACACCCAGCTAATTTTAAAATTTTTTGTAGAGACTGAATCTTCCTATGTGTTCAGGCTGGTCTTGAATTGGGCTCAAGCAATCATTCTGCCTTGGCTTCACAAAGTGTTGGGATTACAGGTGTGAGCCACCACATTTTTTTTTTTTTTTTTTTGAGGCAGAGGCTCACTCTTGTTGCCCAGGCTGGAGAGCAATGGTGAGATCTCAGCTCACTGCAACCTCCGCCTCCCGGGTTCAAGCGATTCTCCTGTCTTAGCCTCCCAAGTAACTGGGAATATAGGTGCCCGGCACCATGCCTGGCTAAGTTTTGTATTTTTTAGTAGAGATAGGGTTTCAGCATGTTCACCAGGCTGGTCTCGAACTCCTGACCTCAGGTGATCTGCCCTCCTTGGCCTCCCAAGTGTTGGGATTATAAGAGTGAGCCACTGTGCCAAGCCTCAGCCAGTGCACACTTTTAATCACTTAGCAACACTGCCTCGTTGTCTCCAAAAAGTTGGTAATAATATCTTATGTGCCTTCCTAACCTGAAAGGCAGTATATTTGCTGTTTTAAATTATAAGAAAATTCTAACTTAAACTACCAGTTGTTATTCCAAAGCTCCCCAAAAACCTCAATGGTCAGCCTTCAACAACTAAGCCACAACAAAACCAAAGGCATCTGAGTAATCCTCCAAATAACTGTTCAAATGTACAATGTCATTAAGAACATCTTTCATTCTATCCAAATAATTACTGTCAGAAGCAAAGGCAGGGCAACAAAATTTAACTTTTCAGGCAACACTACTTTAGACAAGCAAAATATCACCTTCATTATGTAATTCCTATCCCCAAACTGTTACTATTCACAAATCATGTATTCCAAATATTTACATATTAAATAAATAATTGCACTGCTATTATATGCTGAAGCACTGACATCCACTTTAACAAGGACAACAAAAGGATATTAAAACAAGCTTCCAGTTATATTGTATTTATTTTTTTGTTTGTTTGTTTTGAGACAGGGTCTCACTCTGTTGCCCTGGCTGGAGTGCAGGGCGCAATTTCAGGTCGCTGCAACCTCCGCTTCCTGGGTTCAGGAGATTCTCCTGCCTCAGCCTCCTGAGTAGCTAGAATTACGGGTGCGTCCTGCCATGCCCAGCTAATTTTTGTATTTTCAGTAGAGACAGGGTTTCACCATGTTGGCCAGGTTGGTCTCAAACTCCTGAGACCCACCCACCTCAGTCTCCCAAAGTGCTGGGATTACAGGCATGAGCCACCACACCCGGCTCTGTATTTATTTCTAATTCTACATTTAAAAAATGTTAACTTATATCATTATAATCAACCATTTAATAGCCAAGGACTCTAGAAAACACTTGTTGATATGAATCCCTCGGCAACTCTCTCATTACCTGAGTTGTATTTAGTGCTGTGTTCACATTTTTAATAGCTTCTTCAAAATTCTCTTCATCTTCTGGAGCCCCATTTTCATTCTTTAGAATTCCTATTATAATGTGAAATTGTCAGCAAACAACAGCCCTTTTCCTTTCACTCTGCCATTATAAAAAATAATTCCCCCATTATAAAAAATAACCCCATTATAAAATATAAAAAATAAAAATATAAATATAAAAAATTCCCCCATTACAAAAAATAACCTTGTCAGACTCTGCAAAATATTAAATCTTAGTAAGAAATAGGGCTTATCAATAGTCCTTAAAACTATACAAGGTGTGGCTCCTTAACTTCTCCAGAGGCAAAGTAAAATGAAAGTTCATGATAGTATTACCTGACAAAGGTGTTAACAGAAATCCAATAAACACTTGCCTCTAGCAATTTGCTTTTCCAGCTTTATACCATATTTAATTATATCCCATAATATTACCTTGTCTAATCAAATCTCTGAAGTCCTCTTTTTCTTTATACGTTTTAGGTATTCGTCCATTTGTCTAAATTGGTTAAAAAAATTTTAAATCTAGTTATTAAAAACTCAAAATACAAAAATTGAAAGTCTGAAGTGTCCCCCATTCTCTACATAAGATTTCATCAACAAATATGAAATAATTTCTCTGTGAAATCACAGGCTCACTTGACAGAAAACAGACACTGTGCCCATTTATCTACATCAACCCCCCCCAACAGTTTTATAACAACATTTATCAAATTTCATTTTGTTAATTAAAATTATCAGGATCAAAAGAGGAACTGTTAGATTTAAATTTAAAAGCAGTCATTTGCCCTACCATACAACCCCATAAGGAAAAAAAATTAATCTCCCATTCCCCACCAAGTAAGGACATACTTCACTATACCACTGTGCTAAATATTTCGCTATGATCACAATCCATGGAGTATGGCTATGGTCCTAAAAATGAAAGACAATCAAAGAAAGTATCAGTATTATTAATTCTTCACTGTACCATCTAGTTTTCAACAAATTCAACATTTATGATCTCCTAATATATGCATAGTAATGAATAGAGGAAAATGAACTGAGTTAATAAAAACTACTTTACACATTTTTTAGAGGTAGATACCTAGTATGTCATATATATACTATGATTGTCCCCATTATGCCAGCAATACAGTCTCAGAGACTGCCACCCAAAAACACAGCTCAAATCTCGATTTCAGACACCAATCCTAAAGTAAGAAACGAGGATCTTCTGTTTTCTGATGAACCAAATAAATAACTGCATGTTAATTAATAAGGAAGTGGGAAAAAATACATATACTCTTTAAATTATATTGTCTGTTATGTCATTATTTCTATTTGTTTAGAAAAAGGCCATAAAGAGGGCTTCTTGGAATTTTTTTTTGGTTTCTGTTTTTTGTTTTAAAACTTTTTATGTTTGATTTTTGTGGGTACTTAGTAGTGTATGTATTTATGGGGTACGTGCTTTGATACAGGCATGCAATATGAAATAAACACATCATGAAGAATGAGGTATCTGTATAGCATTTATCCTGTCAAGCATTTACCCTTTATGTTAGAAACAATCCAATTAAACTATTTTTTAGTTATTTTAAAATGTATAACTAAGTTATTATTAACTATAGTCACCTTGTTGTGCTTTCAAGTAGTAAATCTTATTCTTTCTTTCTAATTTTTTTTTGGTACTCAATAACCACTCCCATCCCATCTCCCCATCTGGAATATGTTAACGTCCAATATCTTGACCAGGGTAGTGATTACACAGATGTTCTGTATATGTACTTTTCTTCAATAAAAACATTTTTTAATTTTGAAGAAAAATTAATATGTTGAAAACAAGGTCAAATGTTGTTATTGAGTAGTCTGGATGACAAGAATATGGAGGTTTATAGGATTTTCTCACTTTGGTGTAATTCAAAAAACTAGGTTTAAAAAAAAATGTTTTAAATCGATCTACAAATGTAAGGTCACAGACACTACCAACCTTTTTTTCCATATGATCCAAATCATAGGACTGAAAATGTTCTCTCAGTTCAGGAAATGGCTTATCTAGTCGTAGATCCTCTAACGCATTATCTGGATGAGATTCTATTACTGTGAAACAAAGAATTCAAAAGGATAAATTTAGTACTTTAAACAAAAAGAGAGAGTTGGGGTCTTGCTGTATCACACAGGCTGAAGTGCAGTGGCACAATCATAGCTCACTGCTGGTTCAAACTCCTGGGCTGACAGGATCCTCCCACCTCAGCCTCCTGAGTAGGTGGGACTACAGAGTTGTGTCACTGTGCCCAGCTAATTTTTAAATGTTTTTGTAGAGATGGGGGTCTCACTATGTCACCCAGGCTAGTCTCAAACTCCTGGATTCAAGGGCTCTTCCTGCCTCAGCCTCCCAAAGTCCTTGTATTACAGGTGTGAGCCACCGTGCCCAGCTTAAAAAATGAACTTAATTATTTAGCAATACTGATGACAATATACTACATTATAGAAACTTAGGAAATCTTTAATTTTTAAATGGGCACAGGGCCCACAGGTTTCACTGTTTTATTAAGGTACAATTTACATGTAGTAAAATGCACAAATCTTAAGTCAACTATAAAGTTTTAGTAAAAATAAAACCAAGATTCCTTTTGAACAGAATCTGTTGTAATTGAAAAAGCTCAAAATTGACAAAATGTATGTACAGAGAGTAACTAATGACCTATCTTTCCTCCTCTTGTGGTCTTCAATAGACAGCATCACCATCTACCTAGACTTCTTCCCCAGAAACCTGATGGTCACCCTTCACTTCTTGCTTCCTTGGCTCCAACATCAGTGACTCCCCACTTCCTCATCTCACTCTGTACACTGCTCTTCACATGGGAGAGTACAGGAGAGTGTACAATTTCAGTAAGTGTTTAGAGGTAGGCACAGTTCTGTCACTTGCTAACTATGTGACCTTAGACAAACAATTTAATCTCTCATTGCCTCAGCATCATCTATAGAAGATATTAAAGTATCTACAGGTTGTATATCTCTCTTATCCAAAATGCTTGGGACCATAAGTGTTTTGGATTTTGTTCAGATTTTGGTATATTTGCAAATACATACTAGATGAGCATCTCTAATCCAAAAATCTGAAGTCAGAAATGTTCCAATGAGCATTTCCTTTGAATGTCATGTCAGTGCTCAGAAAGTCTTACATTTTGGAGTATTTCTGATTTTGGATTTTTGGATAAAGGATGCTCAATCTGTACCTTATAAAGGTTTTGGAAAGAGTAAACGAAATAATTATCATAAAGGCAGGCACACAGCTAACAATGTTGAACCTTCATTATTATCTACCCCTTCTTCTTCTCTTCCCTAAATTAGGAAAAAGAACACTTTCTTTCTTAGGCCACTGGAAATTTCTAACAGCAATCCCTGCCTCCAATCTTTGCACCTTTAAATCCATTTGCTTTCTACTCAACTTCAAAGTGACCCATTAAAAATAAAATTTTTATCCTGGCACTCTCCCACTTTTAACTCTTTTGTTCCCTCCCATCAGTTGACACCACTTTCAACTCTTAAATGGTTCACCACCAGCAGCCAGAGCTTATCCTGACAAGCACTCCCTAACCGCCAACACAGATATTACTCCTCAGTGATGCTACCAATACCAATAGCTATCATCACATTAGCACAGTAGCTGGGTCATAGTAAAAATGCTTTCTTGAGTAAATAAAGAGCATTGTATGAAAACTGGATGAGAATTTCATAATGATCTAATATTAAAATTTTATAAGTAAAGGGCTTATATCTGTTTATAAATGACTTTGGTATCCTACAACAGTTTCCTTGGGAACAGTAGTTAGGTAAATGTCTTTGTTGTGTGAAACTGCACCTGAATTGAGAAAACCTAATGGCTGCATGAGAATGAAATAAAAGATTAGAGGGGCCAGGGGCAGTGGCTCACACTTATAATCCCAGCACTTTGGGAGGCCAAGGCAGGTAGATCACCTGAGGTCAGGAGTTC
>NW_016107433.1:156211-167948 GCF_001604975.1 Cebus imitator
TCTGGGATTTTAAAAACTTTGTATATCATGATTCCAATGCTGGAAGAGTTCTAAGAATTTCTCTTTTTTTTTTTTTTTTAAGTTATTTTTTTGAGACCAAGTCTCACCTAGGCTGAGTAGAGTAGAGTGGCATGATCATGGCTTACTGCAGCCTCAACTTCCTGGGGCTCCAGCAATCCTCCTACCTCAGCCTCCAGAGTAGCTGGGACCACAGGCGTGCGCCACCACTCTCAGCTAATTTTTGTATTTTTTGTTGAGATGGGGTTTTGCCATGCTGCCCAGGCTGGTTTCAAATTCCTGAGCTCAAGCAATCCACCCTCCTCAGCCTCCCAAAGTGCTGGGATTACAGGTGTGAGCCACCATGCCTGGCCAAGAATTTCAAATTTAAAAGTTTCTATAGAATTTAAGAATTTTAAAAAATAATCAATAGACTGTGCTGATAAAACAATGCAAATCTAATAAGATTAAAATAAAAACATATTAATATAAAAATTTACCTTTCAGGAAGCTGAGTTGCAACCACAACAGTAAACCTACAGAAAAATGAAGGATCATTGTCTAGAAGGTTTTCTGGACTCTAAATAGGACAGCAAAGAAAAAAACCCAACAATTTCACAATCATATTAAACAAGGCAGAGATAGTTAAGCTATTTTACAACAAATGAGGCAACAAATCCAATTCAACTAATCATAAATGATACAAAGATTCAAAATTCTAAATTTCTAGGGCTTTGAATTATTAAAAAAAATTGTATTTCAGCATAGACATAAAAATGTGTGTACATATATACCTCTTCCACAAAACTTCCAGAGACATCACTATTTAATTCTTGTAAGAATTCCATGGCAGCTTGAGCTCGGTTCTTTTTAAAAAAAAAAAGCATTTAACTTGAATTAGAAAAAAGCTTGGTCACAATATAATCCCCCAATTTATGGAACAGGCAAATATACTGTAAAACTATCCAAATTTCATGCATAAGTATGACAACTCTATTTCCCTTCTTTTTTCTTTTTAGAGAAAGGCTTTTGCTCTGTTGCCCAGTTTGAAGCATAGTGGCCTGATCATAGCTCACTGCAGCCTCAAACTCCTAGGCTTAAGCAATCCTCCTGCCTCAGCCTCTCAAGTAGGTGGAACTACAGGCATGTGCTACCAAGCCCAGCTAATTTAAAAAATATATATTTTGTAGAGACAGGGTCTTGCCATGTTGCCCAGGCTGATTTTGAACACCTGGCCTCAAGCAATCCTCCTGCCTTGACCTCCCAAAGTGCTGAGACTACAGGCATGAGCCACCAGTCCCAGCCAATTCTGCTTCCCCTAGTGTTTACAACTCAACAGAATATTACTTAAAACAAAGCAAAACCATCATTATCCGGAGTTCTCAAATGACATTATTTGTACTCTACTTTTTTGATTTGACAAATGACCAAAAAACTCTAGGTAGCAGGCAGGAATATCCTAGATCATGTTCAGACTCACTGTAACCCCCCAAATCTAGAATCCTGTACAAGAGTGATTAATCACAAAGCTAACAGTCATTTCACTAAGTTGACTAATATGGTTTCATAAGATTTTTTAATTTGAAATACAAAGATAGAAGATCTTCTGGCTCTTATTAAAAATTTTGTTAACCAGGATCCATCCTCTGAATATTACATTACTCAAGATTTAGCTTTAATACAGGATACAATGTATAAGCACAGATAAGTACTTCTAAGTTTTTTAACTACCAAACATGTGAAGATTTACAAGATTAGAAAAATTAGGTAACTTTTTTTCAGAGAAATAATACACTTTTTTAAAGTCAAAGCTTTTCAAACAATCAAAACATAGTGGAACCATTAGATCCTCACGTGCAACTATATTCTCTAACAAATTGTTTACCTTGCCGATACTGCTTCTTTGAAGGAAGAAACTAAAGTGAACAGAATAAAGGGAAAAAAAGTTAAGCTTACTAATTTTAAAGGAAAAGCTGTTTGTAATAGCATGCATATTCATTCATAGTATAAAACAAGCTATATTGTGATTACAGATAGTAATGGCCTTCCTAGAGGAAGAAAATCAGATAGGCTTATAAACAAAGATAGGCTAATAAGTCAATGTTTCCCAAAGTGTGTACCATAGAATGTGAATATCACAAGATCCTCTGAGAGAAAAGGGTTCCTTGGCCAAAAAAAGTTTGGGAATCACCATATGCTATATTTCCCTCTTGGAAATTCATAATATACATAAATATAATACTAAATTTTTTCTTTTTTTTTTTTTTTGAGACAGAGATTCGCTCTTGTTACCCAGGCTGGAGTGCAATGGCGCGATCTCGGCTCACCGCAACCTCCGGCCTCCTGGGTTCAGGCAATTCTCCTGCCTCAGCCTCCTGAGTAGCTGGGATTACAGGCACGCGCCACCATGCCCAGCTAATTTTTTGTATTTTTAGTAGAGACGGGGTTTCACCATGTTGACCAGGATGGTCTGGATCTCTTGACCTCGTGATCCACCCGCCTCGGCCTCCCAAAGTGCTGGGATTACAGGCTTGAGCCACCGCGCCCGGCCCTAAATTTTTTTTTTTGAGACAGAGTCTTACTCTGTCACCAGGCTGGAGTGCAGTGGTACCATCTCGGCTCACTGCAACCTCCGACTCCCTGGTTCAAGGGATTCTCCTTGCCTCAGCCTCCCAAGTAGCTGGGATTACAGGCATGCACCGCCACATCTAATTTTTTTTTTTTTTTTTGAGACAGAGTTTCACTCGTCGCCCTGGCTGGAGTGCAATGTTGGGACCTCGGATCACTGCAACCTCCGCCTCCTGGGTTCAAGAGATTCTCCTGCCTCAGCCTCCCGAGTAGCTGAGATTACAGGCAGGCGCCACCACACCCAGCTAACTTTTTGTATTTTTAGTAGAGATGGTGTTTCTCCATGTTGGTCAGGCTGGTCTCAAACTCCTGACCTCAGGGGATTTGCCCGCTTTGGCCTCCCAAAGTGGTGGGACTACAGGCATGAGCCACCATGTCCAGCCAAATTTTTGTATTTTTAGTACAGACAGGATTTCACCATGTTGGCCAGTATGGTCTTATCTCCTGACCTCATGATCTGCCTGCCTTGGCCTCTCAAAGTGCTGGCATTACAGACCTGAGCCACCGTACACTGCCACTAAAATCTTAAGGTAAAGAAATTTTAACTTCGTTTGATCCATTTCCCAAACTAATTTGACCATGGAACCCATTGGCCCATTTAACAGCTTTTAACATTCTCTAGAACCAGTGTTCCATAGATTAATCTCAGTGTACTGAACCATTTGTTTTTGCACATAACTGTAACAGATTTATTCAGGCCTCCTCCCACACATACCCTTGACATGTCTAAAGGCCCAGATATGAGGCTGCTGATCAGAGTCAGGATGCCATTTTTCAGCATAAACTCACTGGTTCCATAGAAGAAACTCTATTTTTATCACATTCTACTCTAACCAACCAAGTAAGCAAAGATAACAAGACTTCTTTATATATGTCAAAAAAAAAAGGCTGTGCTGTGCCTAGCAGAAACCGGCACTACCATCCAAAGAAAAGGCATCAAAACTAAATATGAACTAATTGTTGGTTTTCCTTATATTTACTCACTGTTGTTACTACTGACAAAGACAATGAAAGATACCAGACTTCTAGTCCCTGAAAAGATGCAGAGCATTAAATCCAAATTTGGGAATGCTCTGAAAATCTACATATAATCTTTAAAGAGTAATATATAAGCCATCTTTAAAACAGCATTTTCGTAGACACAGTATAAAGAGATATACACCTAGAGTAAGCTTAGAAGACATACAGGTATTATTGTTAATTATATATGATTATATAGAAATCAATGCAAGAGCTTAGGAAGTGTCCATATTACATGAATAAACAAATAATGACTACTCCCTTATATTAATAATAAATTCAGTAATGATGAGTACCTTTTATTAATGTCCCATTTGGCAAATGCTGTATTGCACTTTACCTGTATTATCTCACTTCCCCCTCACCATAATCCCAAACAAGGATGGCTTCCACTGAGAGCCGAATCACCCTGACTGAAGCTAGGATTCAGGACTTGCCTTCCCATGAAAGTGCACTGCCTTCCTTAACATGTATATATTTGAAAAGAATAGAACATACTTGTTTCCGGCATCTTCTCCGCTGACCTGATTTCCATCAATAATCGTAAACGAACCAACACCTGAGAGCCAAAACAGAGTAAGTCAGGAATGTACAGTTCTAGTTCATAATCTTAAAGAAGTAAATTTAGAACACAACCACAAAACTACATTACCTGGTAGTACCAAGTTTTTAAGAATTTCAGTTCCTGTGGCTGTTGCGTTTATTAGGCAAACATGAGCAGATTCTAAAGCCTCTTGCCCATGATCACCCCACAACCTACAAAACAGACACAAATTTGACATTTTTAAAGCTTTCATGACAATACAACTTTCTTATTTGAATGGTGATCTTTTTTTTTTTCTTTTTCAGACGGCCTCTCATTCTGCCGCCAGGCTGGAGTGCAGTGATCAGTGCAATCTCCACCTCCTGGGTTCAAGTGATTCTCCTGCCTCAGCCTCCCTAGTAGCTGGTCCTACAGGTGCGTCCCACTACGCCCGGCTAATTTTTTGCATTTTTAGTGAAGATGGGGTTTCACCATGTTAGCCAGGATGGTCTCGATCTCCTGACCTCCTGATCCGCCCACCTCGGCCTCCCAAAATGCTGGGATTACAGGCATGGGCCACCACGCCCGGCCTCATTTATTCTTAAATTACATTAGATGCATTTAAGTTAAGTTAGATGTATTTAAGATCTTGACATAGGGCTTATTACTGTGACTTCTCCAAGGGTGGGCAAAACCTTTACCAAGAAAACTGAATTATCATCTGAAAAGCCTCACATCAACTTCTACAGGAGTGCTTTAAAGTATAATACCCAATGAACATTCTAATAGCATGATTAATGTGACTTTCCTATCACCTGATCTAAAGCAGATTACTCCTTATTATGTAACCAGCATGTCTTCCAGAGCATATGACAAGCAACTGCCTCATTTTTCTTTTTTTTTTTGAGACAGGGTCTCACTATGTTGTCCAGGCTGGTCTTGAACTACTGGGTTCAAGCATTCCTCTCGCCTCAGCCTCTAGAGTTGCTGGGGCTTCAGGCACAAGCCACTGCACCTGGCTTCATTTGTTTTTGTTTGCTGGGCATCCATCTTTCCACTCCACTCTAAGCTCCGTAAGGGCCCTGACAGCTGTCAAACGTGTGGTGGAATCGCCTAGAAGAACCAGATGGACTGTAAACGCCTGTTTTCTCCATGAAAGTATGGCACGCAGAAGACACCTGACATATGGTTGATGGATGCTTGAATAGTTGGAGAGTAACCTTAAGAATACTGGTTCATCAGGGAGGCAAAGGTTGCAGTGAGCCGAGATTGCACCACTGCATTCCAGCCTGGCACCTGGCAACAGAGCAAGACTAGGTCTCAAAAAATAATAATAATAATACTGTTCATTTCGGCTGGGCAAGGTGGCTCACGCCTGTAATCCCAGCACTTTGGGAGGCCAAGGCAGGCAGATCACCTGAGCTCAGGAGTTCGAGGACAGACTGGCCAACATGGAGAAACCTTGTCTCTACTAAAAATACAAAAATTAGCTGGGTGCAGTGATACGCACCTGTAATCCCAGCTACTACTTGGGAGGCTGAGGCATGAATCACTTGACCCCGAGAAGCGGAGGTTGCAGTGAGCCAAGATCACGCCACTGCACTCCAGCCTGGGTGACAGAGTGAGATTCAGTCTCAAAAAAAAAAAAAAGAATACTGGTACATCTGGACCAGGGTGAGATATTGTATGCCCATAGTACCAGCTGCTTGGGAGGCTCGGGCAGAAGTATCACTCCAGCCCAGGAGATCAAGGTTGTGGTGTGCCAGAATCACAGCTGTGAACAGCCACTGCACTCCAGCCTGGGCAACATGGCAAAACCCCATCTCTAAAAAAGTTAGCCGAGCATGGTGGCACATGCCTGTAGTCCCAGCTACTCTGGAGGCTGAGGCAGGAGGATCGTCTGAGCCCAGGAGGTTGAAACTGCAGTGAACAGTGTTCTTGTCACTGCACTCTGGCCCGGGTCACAGAGTGAGACCTTGTCCCTAAAAAAAAAAAAAAAAAAAAAAAAAAGAATCCTGGTGAGCCTCTAAGTAACATGTTTCAAGAAGAGGCAAAACATATTCAGTCCTCTCTACTATCTTGCTGGCCCAACTGAGGTGAAACCAGAAGGGCCTTATTGACTGCTGCATTTTGCTTCCGCTTCCATTTGATAGTTCAAAACCAATAACCAGTTCTCACTATGAAAGGTAAAGTTTGGGACTTAAATGGAATGTCTTCAGCAAAACCCCTCTTTTGTTAGAGTTGCTTAGTAACCTCAACTATCTTCTCAGCTCTGTCACGTATGGTTATACCTGCATTAAAAACACACAAACTCCAATAGTTTACAAGAAAACCTAAGTTGGTTTTAAGGACTGTCACCTTTCTTTCTTTTCCTAAAAGCTTGGGAGCAGGATGTAGCTGTGTACCTCCAAAAAACCCAGAAGAGCCTGAGTTTACATCCTGGCTCAAGATATGGGGAACTCTGGGCAAGCTGCCTAACTTCTCCAAGACTCAGTTTCCCTAATTGTAAAGCACAGGAAATGGCTGCTTTCAAGGGTGCTCTCAGACTTAAGTGCCTTTAATACAGCACTAGGCTGGTGGTGCAAACAGAAATTCCAGTCCTTGGAGATACATAACTTCTGTTGTCTCAGAGGCTCCAGGAAGAGGAAGCCAAGCAGCTTTGTTATCTCCACAGCCTCAAGACAAAGAAGACGCTCAATAAATAAGGAATGGGGAGTGAAAGAAAAGGCAAGGGTGGGGAAGTAGCCAAGGACCCTCCTGATGGGTTGGGCCTGCACTGCCCATTAAGGTAGCCGCCAGCTACATGTACTACTGAGCAAGGAGGCTAGTGTTAACTGAGATGTGCTGTAAGCATAAAAGGCAGTATTTCTAAGACAGTTTTGGGTTTTCTTTTTCTTTTTCTTTTTTTTTTTTTGAAGGAGTCTTCCTCTGTTGCCCAGGCTGGAGTGTAGTAGCGTGATTTCAGCTCGCTGAAACCTATACCTACTGGATTGAAACGATTCTCCAGCCTCAGCCTCCAGAGTAAATGGGATTACAGGCGCGCGTCACCACACCCAGCTAATTTTTGAATTTTTAATAAAGATGAGGTTTGACCACGTTGCCCAGGCTGGTCTCAAATTCCTGACCTCAAACTCCTGATCCACCCGCCTCGGCCTCCCATAGTGCAGTGATTACAGGCGTGAGCCACCGTGCCCGTCCTCTAAGTTTTAAAAAGGAAAATACTCAGGACCATCCTGCAAGGTGGCAAGATCCCGTTTCTACAAAAAACACAAAATATTTTTTTAAATTAAGTAAAATGTCTTCATAACTTTTTATATTGATTACGTGTTAAGATAATATTTTGGACATATTGGGTTAAATTGCATTTAAAAATAAATTTCACCTGTTTCTTTTTACCTTTAGTGTGGATACTATAAAATTTATAATTAAATTTGCGATTCACATGAGACTAGCATTACATTTCTATTGGACAGCGCTGGTGAGAACAAAACCGAACCCTCTATGCTGCTCTTGCGGCAGGGATGGGGTGTGTTCTGGGCCTCCCCATTCTGAAAACCAGGAGCCTGGGCGCAGCGAGGCGGGGCGGGCAGCCGCGCTAGCGACCGGGCTTGGCACCGGGGACTGTGTGCCCCGAATCGCACACCGCGTGGCGGGGAAAGGGGTCCTGGCCCTCGCGGAGCACCCTCGGCCCGAGGCGGGAGGCCAGAGCGCCGGCTTCCCGCGCCCCACACGGCCCGGCCCAGCCTGAAAGGAGGCCTGAGGGAGGCCCGACCGCGCCGCCTGCGCCCTTAGGCCCGGCCCGGACGCTGGGAAGCCCGCCGGCCCACCCTCGGCTCGGTGAGCCCTGGCTCACCTCAGCTGCCGGTCGTACTTCTGCTCCTTGAGCAGCTTCCCCGGCTGCGCCATGGCCGCGCCCGCCGCGCGGAGAACCGCGGAGAACCGCGGAACCCCTACGGAGCGCCGCTACCAGCTCTACCAGCGCGCAGGCGCATTGAGCGCCCCTCCGCCGCCACCGCCTCCTGCGCGCCGCCCGCAGGGGGCGCCTCACTGCACTGCGCACGCGTCACGGGTACGCCAAGGGCGTAAGCGGCCCCGGCCCCGGCCCGGGAGCAGGTCTGGGCATCTCGGTCCCAGTCAGCAGGAGGGGCAGCCCCGCTAGCCTACCAATTCGCGGTCTGGCCGTGCAGCAATTGGGCGCGACTGGGGCCTTGGAATCAGGCACACTTGTATTTTGACCACTTAACTGGTTGTGAGATCTACTCTTTACCTCTCAAATCCTCCGTTTGCTCACCTGTGCAGTGGGGATAAATGGGTTCCAAGTGTCTTTGGCCTTAAATGAGATTTTGAATACAGGAGGCCAGACTCCCCCAAAATCTTGCATGAATAATAACTTTCATTGTGATTATCATTATTTTTCACCCATTTCTTCCTCTCATGAAAAAGCCCACAAGCCTATTTTGAATCACAAACTCCCTCCTGCAGATGCAAACAAGTCCAGGGCTCTGTTCTTGGAGAGTTTAGTCTTGTGAAGGGAGAGGGTCAGTAAAGAAGCACTCACCAGACAATGTGGCCTTCCTCTAGATAGAGGGAAGTAGGGTGCTCAGGGTGCACAGAACAACCTCCCCACTCCCCCTCTCGAAGAATGTTTCATGTGGTGTGGAGATGGAAGGGTTTTTTTGTTTTGTTTTGTTTTTTGAGACAGGGTCTCACTCTATTGCTCAGGCTGGAGTTCTGTGGTGGTCTCAATCCACTGCAGCCTTAAGCTCCTGGGCAGCAATCCTCCCACCCAAGCCTCCCAAGTAGCTAGGACTACAGGCATGCACCACCACACCCAACTAATTTTTGTATTTTTTGTAGAGACAGGGTTTTGCCATGGCCCAGGCTGGTCTCGAACTCCTGGGCTCAAGCGATCTGCCCCCCTTAGCCTCCCAATGTGCTGAGATTACAGGCACGAGCCACCGTGCCCAGCTGGAAGGGTGTTTTAAGCATAAGGAACAGCAGGTGCCATCTCTAAGAGGCAAAGAAGGCATAGCAAGCTGTAGGTGCTAGAGTAAGTTGGTCAGGTGAAAAATCAGGGTGGTTTGGAAGGTGTGAGAAAAAGTTGGGACGGGCTGGGTTCTGAGGACTGCAAACATAGATTCAAGGAGGAATTTAAAGTCCTCCACTTCCTGAAAAGACCCTCTTCTCAGGAAGAGAATGGCTGTCTTGTGGGGATGGCAGGCCAAGGAAGGAGGTTTTGTTCCATGAGGACAATTGGGAGGGGGGTAGTGCTGAAGACAAGGTGACCGTCTGGGAGAGAGATGAAGACTCCTTCCCCTTTATCTCCCAGACCCTACAGGCACCTTCAGGTTAATTTCCCTGAAATAAGGTGAAAATGAATACAGATTCCCCACCCCCAACCACCTAGGTTAGGAACCAGAGTGGTGGCACAGTTTGATGGTAATGATGCAGCAGTGATGGATTGCACTTTCCTCTGGGCGTGTTCTCCAGGACCAGGGTGAGAGTACACCCTCCCATACCTTCCCTTGTCCTTACTCAGCTCTCATGGAACACAACTGATGGGAAACAGAGGCGTGAGGCTTTCCCAGCTCATCATGTGTTTGTGCTGTCACATTTCCTTCTCCAAGTGGACAAGTAAAATATAAGGGATAATAAAATACATTCCAGGAAAGTAGGAAGGTCAAAAGGCAGCAGATGAGAGTTCACTGCTTTGCTTCTCATGCTCATGGACTTCAGGAAAGGAAATGTCCTCAAATTTGGTAGAGGGTGAGTCATAGTGCCTGTGAAGAAGTAAATGACTTTGAAAAGGTGTTAGAGGCTGGGCATGGTGGCTCATGCCTGTAATCTAAGCACTTTGGAGGCCAAGGTGGGCAGATCACCCGAGGTCAGGAGTTCAAGACCAGCCTGACCAACGTGGTGAAACCCCGTCTTTTAAAAAAAAAAAAAAAAGAAGTTAAGAAAAGGCTTGTATTGGTGGTACCTGTAAAATGATACCTCAGGGTATCAGTTTCCTAGGAATGTTGTAACAAAGAACCACAAACTGGGTGGCTTAAAACAAGAGAAATTTATTGTCTTACAGTTCTGGAGGCTAGAAGTCTACAATCAAAGTGTGGGCGAGACTATGCTCCTTCTGAAACCTGTAGGGGAGAATCTGTCCTTGCTGCTTCTTGGCTTCCGGGGGTTTGCTGGCAATCCTTGGCTAGCAGCCACAGCACTTCAATCTCTGCCCCCATCGCTACATGGCATGCTCCCCTCATGTCTCTGTTTCTCCTCTCTTAACAACACAAGTCGCATTGGATCAGAGCCCATGCTGATGACTTCATCTTAACTGGATTAATTACACTTGCAAAGACCCTATTTTTAAATAAGATCACCACAGGTACTGGCAGGTTAGGACTTCAGTAACTTCTGGGGAAGACATAATTCAGCCCATACCCAGCAGCTTTGTATTAATATTATTTTTTAGAGGCAGGGTCTCACTATATTGCCCACACTTGTCTCAAACTCCTGGGTTCAAGCAGTCCTCCCACCTCAGCCCCCCAAAGTACTGGGACTACAGGCATGAGTCACTGAGCCTGGCCCTGCCCATTTTGTAATAGGGTTATTTGTTTTATTGTTATTGAGTGGTCTGATTTGTACATTTTGGATATTAGTCCCTGATCTAATGTATATTTTGTAAATATTTTTTCTCGATCTGTGGGTTGTCTCTTTACTCTATCATTTCCTTTGCTGTGCAGAAGCTCTTTAATTTGGTATAAACCCATTTGTCTATTTTTTCTTTTGTTGACTATGCTTTTGGAGTCCAGTCACTACTTTTTGGTGGGGCGAGGGATAGGATCTCATTCTTTCACCTGAGCTGGAGTGCAGTGGTTATAATCATGGCTCACTGTGGCCTCGACCTCCTGGCCTCAAGCAATCCTCCCGCTTCAGCCTTCTGAGCAGCTGGGACTACAGGCACCCACCGCCATGCTCGGCTAATTTTTATATTATTTTCTGTAGAGATGAAAGTGAAAATAATGATAATAATTCAACCCATAAAACCATGTAAAAGTGCCTATGTTGGAGAGGGGAGACGATCAAACACAGTTCTTTTGATGGCCCTGCCATGAAAGAACTCAAGGCCCACTGGTGAGCTCTCCCTGTTGTGGAGGGTGGAAACTAGAGGCATCAGACCAGGAAGCCATGGTGTAATTCATTTAAGCTATTGGTTTTCAAACTGTGGTCCTGGACCAGCAGCATCAATATCACTTTGGAAACTTGTTAGAAAGGCAAATTCTTGTCTGGGTACAGTGGCTTATGCCTGTAATCCCAGCACTTCAGGAGGCCAAGACAGGAGGATTCTTTGAGGCCAGGAGTTCGAGACTAGCCTGGGTAACATAGAAGATTCTGTTGCTACAAAAAAAAAATTAAAAAATTAGCCAGGCATGGTGGTGTATGCCTTTAGTCCCAGTTATTTGGGAGGCTAAGGTGGGAGGATCACTTGACCCCAGGAGTTTGTGGTTGCAGTGAGCTGTGATCTCACTACTGCACTCCAGCCTAGGCAACAGAGTGAGAACCCCTGTCTCTTAA
>NW_016107433.1:167983-190786 GCF_001604975.1 Cebus imitator
AAAAAAAAAAAAGAGAAAAAGAAAAAATAAAAATTAAGCATTAAAAAAAAAGCCAGGTAAGGTGGCTCACTTCTGTAATCCCAACACTTAAGAGGGTGAGGCAGGAGGATTTCTTGAGCCTAGGAGTTTGAAACCAGCCTGGGTGACATGGTGAGAACTTGTCTCTGAAAAAAAAAAAGAAAAATTCAAATTCTTGGACTTTATCCCTACTTGCTGAATCAGAAAATGTAGAGTGAGGCCCAGGCAACTGTTTTAACCAGTCATCCAGGTGTTTCTGATACATGCTTGATCCTACCCTGGCTTACTGAGCACTTACTATGATGCCAGGCAGGCCCCTGACATGCATCACCTCGTGAGCTCACAACCACCCAATGCAACAGATATTGCTGCTAACCCTATTCTACAGACAGGGGCAGATGTTTGGAAAGAAGAGTGAAGTAACAAAGATTAACAGGTGGTTCAGGGGTTAGAAACAAATACCCCAGTCTGGCGCAGTGGCTCACACCTGTAATCACACCTGTAATCTCACACCTGTAGTGCTTTGGGAGACCAGGCATGGTGGTGTATGCCTGTAGGACAGGAGATGGAGGATCACTTGAGGTCAGGAGTTTGAGACCAGCCTGGGCAACATAACAAGACCCTGTCTCTACAAAAAATAAAAAATTAGCCAGGCATAGTGGCGCACCTATAGTCCCAGCTACTTGGGAGACTGAGGTGGGAGGATCACTTGAGTCCAGGAGTTGGAGGCCGCAGTAAGCTATGACTTCACCACTGTACTATGGTCTGGGTGACAGAGTGAGACCTTGTTTCAAATAAAAAGAAACAAATACCCCCAACAGATCTGACCAGACCGCAGTGCAGGTATGTTATTTTATCCAGCCCAGTTGGTCTCAGGGAGGGCAGACTAGATCTTTGGGCTGCCAGGAAGTTTGGGGCTAGCTCTGTGCTAGCAGAGATTATAGTCTGTGGAAGACCAGCCAGGAAGAATGAGTCACAACCCAGGACATCCACCCGGGCCACTAGCCCTCCCTGCCTGTCCTTGCCCATCCTACCCCTTCTCACCCTAGTCCTCATTGGCTGGTCCCTTGCCTTTCTCCCCAACCCCATAAGCTCTTTGAGGCAGCTATGAGTATATAAAGTTCACAGTTGTGTCACCTGTGCCTGGCCCAGCAGTTGACATCTAATAAATCTTCAATAAATGTTTACCAAATGAAAGAATAAATTTCTGAAACTATTGCCATCATAATGTGTACATTTTAAAATATGTTCCTAGCAATGTATGTATTATCTGACTTGGTAATTCTACCTCTATCAATTTATTCCAAGGAAATCATCAGACACACATAAAGATGTGTAAGTAAGGAGGCCAGGCACATTGGTTCACGAATCCTGGTACTTTGGGAGACTGAGGTGGAAGTATTGCTCAAGGCCAGAAATTTGAAACAGATGAGCCTGAGCAACACAGCAAGAACCCATCTCTTAAAAAAAGTCATTCTAAAGATATACAAGTAAGGATGTTGACTGCAGTGATATTTGCAATACTGAAAACTAGAAATAACACAAAATCACAGCAGTGTGTGAATAAATATTATGTGTCAAGTTCTCCAAGGCCAGTCAAGGAAACATCTACCATAGGACACTGGATGGAAAAAAACTGGTCCCAAAGCCATCCTATGATCCTGATTGCTCAGTTGTTTTCCTTTTTTTTTTTTTTTTTTAAGATGGAGTCTCTCTATGTTACCCAGGCTGGAGTGCAGTGGCTATTCACAGGTGGGATTATAGCATGCTACAGTCTCAAACTCCTGGACTTAAGGGATCCTTCCACCTCAGCCTCCTGAGTAGCTGGGATCGTAGGCACACCACCATACCCAGCCTTTACATACTACTAATACATGCAGATTGAGCATCTCAATACAAAAATCTGAAATCCAAAATCTGAAACTTTTTGAGCACCTACAAGATGCCATTGTGGGGAGAGGGGCTGAGATAGTGACACTTGTGTTCTGATGGTTCACTGTCACAAACTTTGTTTCATGCACAAAATTATTTAACATAGTGTGTCAAATTACTTTCAGGCCATGTCTATAAGGTAAGTATAAAATGTAAATGAATTTTGTATTTAGACTTCGGTCCCATCCCCAAGATACTATGTATATGTAAATATTCCAAAATCTGAAAAATATCAGAAATCCAAAACACTTCTGGTCCCAAGAATTTCAAGTAAGTGATACTCAACCTGTATCAGAAAATCTTCTCAGAGCATCACCCTAATACCAAAACCAGGAAAGGCATAACCAAAAGGTATTCTTGATGAACTTGGATGCTAAAATCCTTAACCAAATGCTAGCTAACTAAACCTAACAACATATCAAAAAGATAATCCGCCATGGACAAGTGGGTTTCATACCAGGTATGCAGGAATGATTTAAAATACACAAGTCAAAAAATGTGATACGCCACATATACAGAATTAAAAACAAAAATCAGGCCGGGCGCAGTGGTTCACACCTGTAATCCCAGCACTTTGGGAGGCCCAGGCAGGTGGATCACCTGAGGTTAGGAGTTTGAGACCAGCCTGGCCAACATGGTGAAACCCTGTCCCTCCTAAAAATGCCATAAAGTAGCCAAGCATGGTGGTGTGCACCTGTAATCCCAGCTACTTGGGAGGCTGAGGCAGGAGGATCACTTGAACCCAGGTGGTGGAGGTTGCAGTGAACTGAGATTGCGCCATTGCACTCCAGACTGGGTGACAGAGCAAAACTCCATCTCAAAAAAAATTATAATAATAATAATTAAAAACAAAAATCACATGATCATCTCAATAGATGCAGAAAAAGCATTTGCCAAAATCCAGCATCCCTTTATGATTCGAACTCTCAGCAAAATCAGCATACAAGGGACATACCTCAACGTAATAAAAGCCATCTATTACAAACCCATAGCCAACATAATACTGAATGGGGAAAAGTTGAAAGCATTCCCTATGAGAACTGGAACAAGACAAGGATGTCCTCTTACTACTCCTCTTCAACATAGTACTGGAAATCCTACCCAGAGCAATCAGACAAGAGAAAGAAAGAAAGGGTATCCAAATCTGTAAAGAGGAAGTCAAACTGTCACTGTTTGCTGATGATGTGATCGTTTACCTTGAAAACTCTAAATACTCCTCCAGAAAGCTCCCAGAGCTAATAAAAAAAATTCAGCAAAGTTTCTGGTTATAAGATTAATGTACATAAATCAGTAGCTCTCCTATACACCAATAGCGACCAAGTAGAGAATCAAATCAAGAACTCAATCCCTTTTACACAGCTGCAAAATAAATAAATAAGTAAATAAATAAAATACTTAGGGATATACCTAACCAAGGAGTCGAATGACCTCTACAAGGAAAACTACAAAACACTGCTGAAAGAAATCATAAACGACACAAACAAATGGAAACACATCACATGCTCATGTATCAGTAGAATCAATATTGAGAAAATCACCATATTGCCAAAAGCAATCGACAAATTCAATGCAATCCCCATCAAAATAGCACCATCATTGTTCATAGAATTAGAAAAAACAATTCTAAAATTCATATGGAACCAAAAAAGAGCCCACATAGCCAAAACAAGATTAAGCAAAAAGAACAAATCTGGAGGCATCACAATACCTGATTTCAAACTATACTATAAGGCCATAGTCACCAAAACAGCGTGGTACTGGTATAAAAATATGGACGTAGACTAATGGAACAGAATAGAGAACCCACATACTTACAGCCAACTGATCTCTGACAAAGCAAACAAAAACATAAAGTGGGGAAAGGACGCCCTTTTCAACAAATGGTGCTGGGATAATTGGCTAGCCAAACATAGGAGATTGAAACTGGATCGTCATCTCTCACTTCTTACAAAAATCAACTCAAGATGGATTAAGGACTTTAAGACCTTGAAACTATAAAAATTCTAGAAGATAAGATTGGAGAAACCCTTCTAGGTGTTGGCTTAGGTACAGGATTTTATGACCAAGAACCCAAAAGCGAATGCAATAATAACAAAGAGAAATAGTTGGGACTTAATGAAACTAAAGAGCTTTGCATGGCAAAAGGAACAATCAGCAGAGTAAACAGAAACCCCACAGAGTTGGAGAAAATCTTCACAGTCTATATATCTGACCAAGGACTTAATATCCAGAATTTACAACAAACTCAAACAAATCAGTAAGAGAAAAGTAAACAATCTAATCAAAAAGCGGGCTAAGGATATGAATAGACAATTCTCAAAAGAAGACATACAAATGGCCAACACATATATGAAAAAATACTCAACATCACCAATGATCAGGAAAATGCTAATCAAAACCACAATTCGATATCACCATACTCCTGGCCATAATTTAAAAATCAAAAAGCAGTAGTTGTTGGTGTGGTTGTGGTGATCAGGGAGCACTTCTACACTGCTGGTGGGAATGTAAACTAGTACAGCCACTATGGAAAGCAGTGTGGAGATTCCTTAAAGAGCTAAAAGTAGAACTACCATTTGATCCAGCAATTCCACTACTAGGTATCTACCCAGAGAAAAATAAGTCATATGAAAAAAATACTTGCACAGGCATGTTTATAGCAGCACAATTCACAATTGCAAAATCGTGGAATCAACCCAAATGCCCATTAATCAACAAGTGGATAAAGAAACTGTGATTATATATATATATATGCACACACACACACACACACACACATACACACACAATGTAATACTACTCAGCCATAAAAAGGAATGAATAAGCAGCATCTGCAGTGACCTGGATGAGATTGGAGACTATTATTCTAAGTGAAGTAACTCGGGAATGGAAAACCAAACACTACACTGATATGTGAGAGCTAAGCTATGAGGACGCAAAGGCATAAGAAAGATACAGTGGACTGTGGGGGACCTGGGGGAAACAGTGGAAGGAGGGTGAGGGTTAGAAGACCACAAATATGGTGCAGTGTATACTACTCAGGTGATGTGTGCACCAAAATCTCGCAAATCACCACTAAAGAACTCACTCATGTAACCAAATACAACCTGTACCCCAATAACTTATGGAAAAAATAAAACTAAAATAAAAAAAGAAAACCTTGGCAAGATGGTTACTAAAATGTTAACAGTGGTGATCCTTGAGTAGTGACATCACCAGTGATTTTACTTTTCTTTTATATGTTTTTCTGACTCTTCCAAATTTTCTACAATAGATGTCACTACTATAATTGGAAAAGAAATGTTTGGAGTTTTAAATATACCCAACAAGGCTGGGCAGGGTGGCTCACATCTGTAATCCTAGCACTTTGGGAGACTGAGACAGGAGGATCCTTGAGACCAGGAGTTTGAGACCAGCCTGGGCAGCATAGTGAGACCCCTGTCTCTATATAATCTTTAAAAGGAAAAAGAAAAAAGGAAGCAGAAGCTGGAGGCCAAGGTCGTTTGATGAATGAGGCTTGGCTTTACAACCTGCTCATGCCCTCCTCCCCCAGGCCTCCATCACAGGCCTCACATCTCCCATTTTCCCCTCCCGTATAAATAGCAAAAACCAGGAGCCACTGACACCAGTGAGACCAAAGAGAAAACTCTCAAGCAGAGAAATCAACTCGGCTTTAAAGAAAGCATGTAATTGAGACTGGAGGCATCTGAATGGGGGCACAGGCTCCCCCAAGTTGACCTGAGTAAGCTGCTGGGGCAACTGGTGCTTAGCCTCAGAAGGGCAGTCTCCACTGACTCCTCTCACCTGCCTGAGTTCCCAGTACCCAGAGAAAATGCTGAAGACAGGCTGCAGGAAGGAAAGAACTGGATCAAATTTTATGTGGTTGTTAAAGAGGTAATACATGCTTTAATTCATTCAAGAGATACAAAGGAATCCCAGTAGAGTGTCCTTCCCACCCCATACCACACCCTCCCACAACCTGCCGGCACCCAGTCTCCTCCCTGTAGGTAAACACTCTCCCTAGCTTTTCTAAAGTCCTTTTGGAGAGGACTTGCATATACACACAAATGAGAGTCAAATTTAAAATCCACTTCCTCCCTTTCCAGTGATTTTGGACAGTATTGAATGAGGAGCCCAGCAGCCCTGGGCTTTCATCTTTGTTCCGTCACTCACTGTGCATCTTCCAGCCCGTCACTCATCTTCTCTGAGCCTTGCTTTTCTCTTCTGTAAAATGGGGTAAAAATCCCTCCAGGGTTACTGTGTAGATGAAGCTGGATGCAAAACTATATGAAGAATTCCAATTGTTTCTTTTCCTTTTGAGACAGAGTCTCATTCTATAGCCCAAGCTGGAGCACAGTGGTGCAATCTTGGCTCACTGCAACCTCCACCTCCTGGGCTGAGGCAATTCTCATGCCTCAGCCTCCCGAGTATCTGGGACTACAGACGCGTGCCACCATACCCCCCTAATTTTTTGTATTTTAGTAGAGATGGGTTTCACCATGTTGCCTAGGGTGGTCTTGAACTCCTGAGCTCAGATAATCCTCCCACCTCAGCCTCCCAAAGTTCTGGGATTACAGGTGTGAGCCACCATGCCTGGCCCAATTGTATTTTTTAAGAACTACAAATAAATATGGACAAGACCTGAGTCCCTGTGAAGAGGAAGTGGGTCAATGGAGTTTGGGCCATCCCCACAGCTCTCTCTCCCAGGTAAAGGGTGTTGCAGCTCTCCCAGGTAAAGAGTGGCTGGCTTCTCTGGGAGACAGAAAGTCCAGGCCTCACCCAGAAGCATGCTTTTGTATTCTTGATCTGTAGATGCCATTTCTGGCTTCAAGACCTGGGGCCTTGACAATGTTGTATTCTCTGTCACATCTGGTCTTGGGGGCTACCGCCTGCATCTCTGTCATAAGTCCCCTGCCCCACCCTAGGGTCAGATTTCCTGCTCCTGGATCAGAGAGGGGCATCTTTGCAGGCCTGGACAGTCACTGACATCAGCCCAGCCACCCAGTTGTCAATTAATCTCCATAGTTCTATCTGAGGATCTGGGGTTCAAGGCCCGGGAGAGAGAAACCGAGACAGACACAGAGATGTAGGGGAACCAGGCAGACAAGATGGCAGATTCCTCCACAAGGTCAGCCAAGAGCAGGGCTAGAAAGAGTGTCTCTATTCAAGATCTGGGCAGCAGACATTGTACTAGTGGCTGTTCAACTCCTGCTGAGTACAGGGCTCTGGGTGGGATCATTTGTCTGTCCTTCCATCCACCTATCTGTTTGTCTTTCCAAAACTGCCTGCTGAGGACTAGTCAGAGACAAGCCCTATCCCTGGCACAAGGCCACATGCTAAAATGAATCAGATTGGGCCGGCTGGAACCAGTGGGTGGAAGAGGGCACATCAGGTGGAGGGCACAACAAGGACCAGGGTTGTGCATGGAAAAATGCTGGACCAAGGCAGGCACCGGGGTTGAGCGCAGGGTGGAGGGCCTGAGCTCCCAGCGGGTGTACTGAAGCTCAGGGGGAAGTCAGAAGAGGCGGGACAAATAGCAGGCTATGGAGGGACAGGCAGAGTCCCTGAAGAAAGGAGGAAGCAGCAGAGAAAATAACAGGGAGGGTGGAAGTCAAAGCCTCAGACTTGGTTCCATGGGCAAGCCACCTGGTGTCTCCCCGTCCTCATGCCCATTGGTTGACGCCACTCCTCCTCACTCCCCCTTAGGGAGAGTGATGCCAGTCCTGTCCCTGCATCTACCCCAGGGTCCCCAGACCCCCACACTCACAGTACAGCCTTGTACCCATCACCAAGGAGAAATGGTAAAGACCCCAAGGTCAGGCCAGGCACGGTGGTTCACACCTGTAATCCTGGCCTGAACCAGGATTACAATTTGGGAGGCCAAGGCGGGTGGATTACTTGATGCCAGAAGTTTGAGACCAGTCTAGGCAACATGGTGAAACCCTGTCTCTACAAAAAATACGGGTGGATTACTTGATGCCAGAAGTTTGAGACCAGTCTAGGCAACATGGTGAAACCCTGTCTCTACAAAAAATACAAAAATTAGCTGGGTGTGGTGTTCACACCTGTAATCCCAGCTACTTGGGAGGCTGAGGCAGAAGAATCACTCAAACCAAGGAGGTGGAGGTTGCAGTGAGCTGAGATAGCACCAGCCTCGGTGACAGACAGAGCAAGACTGTCTAAAAACAAACAAGCAAATGAAAAAACAAAACCCCCAGTGTCTGGTGTGAGAACCCCAGGGAATGAACCCCTTGCACCCTGGCTAGATGACCTTGGGCAAGTCACTTCACTTCTCTGGGCCTCAGTCCCCTCCTCTGTCAGATAGGGCTAATGGAAGCACCCAACCTTGTAGGGTAACAGAGAGGGTTATACCGTAGGAAGAACCCAAAGCTTGGCCCAGCACCTACAACAGCCTCTGGTAAACAGGGGAAGCTCCAATTCTGGACACTTGGTGGTCGGTGTAGTTTGCAGTTTATAGGGGACTTTCCGACCCCAAAGGATTCAGGACCCAGAGCTCAGGTTCCTGGCAGTGGCATTTGCAGTCTGGGACAAGCCTGGGGAAGGGATGCCATGTGCGGCACCGGTATCTAGTGTCCCAGAGTGGGCACAGGTTGCTGGGGGAAAAGAGGGAGAGTCATCCAGCCAGGACAGGGGTGGGAGTCAAGGGGAGAGGGTTACTTCCTCCAGCCCTACATCTCTGCTCGGGGTTCAACGGGCTTGCCGGAGGGTGAGGGCGGGGCAGGCCGGCCTCTCTGGCCCTGCTGGGGGGCGGGGGGCGGGTCCCCCGGGAACTGCTCCTCCCGCCCGCCGCTGCTTTAAGAGGCTGCTCCGCGGTAGCGAGCGGGGCTGGAGCCGCAGCCCGAACAAGCGGACCGAGCCGACCCGGCAGGTGCACGGTTGCGGGGACAGCAGCGGCATGACCGGCCACCACTGCTGGGGCTACGGCCAGGACGACGGTAGGCGCCGACCTCCCCCACCACCCCCGGCTCGGACCCCGACCCAACTACACTCGCCCCCAACCCTCGTGCCCAAGCCGGTTTCCCGGACCCGCAAGCTCCTACCCTCCAGGCTGGGCCGGGACCCCTCTCCCATCCTGGTCCCCTAATTCGGTCCAAGCCTTGGTCCCCAGCGCCAGGCGCAAAGTCCGCGCTGCAGCCCGGGTGGTCCCGCCGCCAGCTAGCTGCCAGGCCGGCTGAGTCCTGCCGCCTCCTCTGCGAATACCCTGACTGCCCAGCCCGCTCGGACCCAGGCCGAGACTCTCACTCACTCGTCCGGGGCGTGCGCAGCGCGTGGGGGTGGCCCAGGGCTGCGGGGAGCGGGAGCGGCGGAGCGCTGTGCGCGGGTGTCTGTGCGGGGAGCGCGCACGGCGGGTGTGCGGGGACCTAGGGGGATCGGGGCTCTCGTGGCAAGGGCGCAGTGTCCCCTGGAGAGAGTTTCCCCGTGGAAGTGGCCGAGCTGCCTTCTTGGCTGGTACCTGAGGGAAGGGGCACATGGGGGCGCAAGCATGTGTCTGGGTGTCTACACCGAGCGGGTGTTTGCGCACGTCCGGGTGTGAGTCGTGGAAGCCCGTGGCCCACACCAGCCTCCTGGGCTGACACGGAAGAGAGCTCCTCTATCCTGCCTCAGTTTCCTTAGGATGCAGAGAAAGGGAGAAGAGGCAGAAGGTGAGAGCCAGAGGGCTGGAGCGTGGGTCTGGGGCAGTCAGTTCCCTTTGGGGGCCATTTCTTACCGATCACGGGTGGGTGTGTGGGGCTTCCCTATTTCCCTGGGGAACCAGTGCAGGACAGGTGGGGTGCACAGAAGAGAAAGTAATGGTGGGAGGAACAACCCCCAGCCCCACTCCTCTGCGGAGAGGTATCACTTCGTGAGGGTGGATGGGGGCCTACAGTCTGGGAAGCCAGAAAGTTGCAGTAGACCAGAGGGAGGGTGCTGTTTAGTCTCTGGCTTCCCCTGGGACCCCAAGAACAAAGGAGCATATTTTGGAAGAGAACCCCCATATCTGGGCATGCAAGAACTGGAAAGAGATATTCAGAAAAAGATGATACAGACAAGCAGAGTGGGAGGGACAGATAGAGAAGGGAGAGATGGACGGGACCCATAGAGATCATCTCCCAGTACCTGCTCTGAGCCCCCTTTTGGATGCTTCCCCCAGAGCCAGAGTCCCCTGCCTCCAGCCCTTCTTGCTAGTCCTGCCCACCAGCTTTGAGCACCCAGTGTCCTGTGTAGCCTGCCCCATGGGCCTGCTCCCCCAGGCAGCCGCCCCATCACCCAGGCAGAGCTGGGTTGTCCAGTCCTGGAAGGGAAGGACAGGGGACAGAGGTGCCGGCATGTGGCACTGCTCACAGGGCTTCAAAAATAACCCAGAGGGGCCGGGCCACGATTCTGAGTCATCCATTGGGGACACGGCTCTGTCGGCACCTGCTGCTGTTTTCTCAGGAAAACTTAAGAAGCCAAAAAGGGGGAGAAGCACCAGCCGGCAGTAGCTCTAAAAATAGGCTGCATCTCAGGATGTTCCCCAGGGAGATGCTGAGCCTCTCGGCTGCAGATGGATCCTCTGGGAGGCAGGTGGTGGGCGCCTGTGGGTGTGTATGCAGGTGTGTGTGTGTGTGTGTGTGCATGGGCATGTGTTTTGCTGTGGTCCCTTTATGCAAACTTGAGTCTCCAACTGAGGGGTTTGTGTGTGAGAGAGCATATGCGTGTGTCAGATGTAGTCTGCAGGGCTGTGTGTTTGTACACATGCATGTTCTGGGCCTGGCTGCTCTGAGCCTACAGAGCCCAGGCCATTGTGCACATGTGTGCACAATGGAAGATCATAGAAAGATGAATGTGTTCATAGGAAGATCTCTATGGACTCGTAGGCACACACGTGGGGAGGGCAGCTGGGGGCAGTAGAGGTATATGTTGCATATTCATATTAGTACATGTGCATGCACACATGTGTGAGCTGCCCTCAGTTCCCTCATTTGTGAAATGGGGATCTTGCTGGTTTCTATTTCACAGGTGGTTGTGAGAAGCAAATACATGTCACACAGAGTCAAAGCTAGGTTGATGAGAGTTTTTGTTTCTATTATCACAAACACCAGCACCAAATTGACCAAGGTGCAGAAAGAGGTGAGATACTGATGGGGTCAGGTCAGAGACTTCAGATGCCTGGAGGTCTCTCTGTTGGGGGTTGAGGGTTGACTCATTACTCTGAGCCACCCCTGAACCTGTAGCTGTATTATGTTCCCTTCCATACAGTACCTCTCTGGGCCTCCTATCAGCACTGGAGGGTGAGTTTTAGTGAGGCCATTTCACAGACAAAGAAATGGAGTCAGGGAAAATGGCAGAGCTGGGATTGGAACTCCAGGCCATGCAGCTCCAACGCAGGGGCTCACCTCTGAAAGGAGGCCAAAGAGACCATCCTCCATCGGTGTCCTCAGCCTGAAGCCCAGAGATCCTGGCTGGCCTGAGTCCTTGCCCTCCCCTCTACCTGCAGGTCCCTCACATTGGCACAAGCTGTATCCCATTGCCCAGGGAGACCGCCAATCACCCATCAATATCATCTCCAGCCAGGCTGTGTACTCGCCCAGCCTCCAGCCACTGGAGCTTTCCTATGAGGCCTGCATGTCCCTCAGTATTACCAACAATGGCCACTCTGTCCAGGTAGACTTCAATGACAGCGATGACCGAACCGGTAAGTGGCCCCTGTCAAAACCTGGCACCTGGCCCCTTAGGATCCTAACCTTGTGTTGGGGGGGGTCTCGGGAAGCATGCTATGGTGGGCAAGGAAGGCTCCACCTCTCACCAGCTGTGAAGTCTTGGGCTGAGCCTCAGTCTCCTTATGCACAAAATGTGAGCAATAAGACTTACCCTCTTAGGTCATAGAGGGGAAAAATGAAAAAACCAAGAGAGATTGATAGAGCTGGCATACAGCAGATGCTCAAAAAATGCTAATTTCTTTCCGTCCCTTTTTTCCCTTCCATATATTCCTACAGATCAGGCTTGTTTTCACTCCCTGCCCCATCTCTGACCTGCCAAGCCCTCCTCCCTGTGTGATTTGGCCAAGCCCAGCAGGGAGAGAAGGAAGCTAACATTTCTGTGTGCCAAGCCCCTTGCTAAGGTCACAAACCGCTCATTTATTCTTCTAGAGAACCCATCACTCAGATTGGCAGATAGAGGCTTGATGAGCTGGGGAGTGTCAGAAGCAGCGTGGTCCAGCCCAAAGGTCTCTCTCTCTCTCCAGTTCACCTACGACTTCAAGGTCCAACCATCTTGGGCCAGAGAGAGGCCAGTGGGAACCCGTGGCAACTCCTTCCAAGGCCTCTTGCCCTAGAGTCCAGGTACTTTCATGAGAAATTCCTAGGCAGAGGCCTCAGGAGTGCTGTTCAGTGAAGGGATTTCCATCCTTATGACTGGGCCTGTGGTGGGAAGGATGGTGGAATGGGGCGAGGAAGGAACCTGCTAGAGTTTCTTGTGTAAGGAAGTATTAATAATTGGTTCCTTCTCCCTCCCTCTCCCCTACCCACAAATACAATAAAAGCACTCAAAGGAGCTTCGGTTGCAAATAGAAAATTAAAAGGTGGCCGGGCGCGGTGGCTCACGCCTGTAATCCCAGCACTTTGGGAGGCCGAGGTGGGTGGATCACGAGGTCAAGAGATCGAGACCATCCTGGTCAACATGGTGAAACCCCGTCTCTGCTAAAAATTACAAAAAATCAGCTGGGCATGGTGGTGCGTGCCTGTAATCCCAGCTACTCAGGAGGCTGAGGCAGGAGAATTGCCTGAACCCAGGAGGCGGAGGTTGTGGTGAGCCGAGATCGCGCCATTGCACTCCAGCCTGGGCAACAAAAGCGAAACTCCGTCTCAAAAAAAAAAAAAAAAAAAAGAAAATTAAAAGGCAAAGAAGATGGAGGAAGTCAGACCTTTCATGAGACAAGTGATCTTACTTAGTTCTGAGTTCCTTTGTAGGCTAGGAAAAAAGAGAAAGAGGATTGGTTATAGTTCTTGCTGCAAAAGAAAGGGAGTCAGGCAGATCCTCAGGAGAGAGACAAAGGATTTATTTCCTGGTACTGAATTCTAAGAAAAGGATCCTACTCAAGCTTCGGGAAGGGGACATGGGGCTCCACCTGACCCTAGATGATAGTTTAACGAGGAACAGTTTTCATATGACGATCCCTTCTAATAGCCTTCAGAAGGCACTGGGGGCTTAACTCAGATATCATTAGCTCAATGAAGGCCACTGAGGTGGGAGAAGACGCAGGGGTACATGCCTTTGGATCACTGATCTGGGATCTCACCTTCAGGCCTGGCTGGGGCTCCCTCCCCCGCCCAGCATGGCCAGGCCTGAGGGCGCAAGGAGCCAATGAAAAGAGGAATAAGATGGTGACACTCACCCACTGTGGGTCACTCTGGAGGTCAGATGGGTTGATGTCAGCAGAGTGCCAAACACACAATGAGTGCCTGTGAATGGCAGCACATCTTGCGTGTGAACTGGGGGAGGAGGCTAATGGATCCAAGGTCAAGGAGTTAGGGAGGGAGCTCCCTCTCCAGGAGCCCACACCATGGGGTCCCAGGCGAAGCATGCTTGGAAGGTGGCATCTGCAGACCTATCCGATTGCTCAGCCTGCAGGCTCAGCTGCTCCTGCTTCCAGGGTTGGGGCAGTCTGACTGGGGCCCCACCCGCAGCCACCACCCCCAGACTCCTAACTAGTGCCCAGGACAGGTCTTGCTTCTTTAATAAGATCAGGCATCAAGGAGGGACTTCTGGACTGTCCTGTCCTCCTCCTTGAGGAGCCCACAGGGCCAAAGCCCTACCCTGGTCACCCATCATGGAGGGGCCTAGTGGAACTCAGAGCCTGGGGTGTCATCTGATCCAGGAGCTCACATTCAAGCTTAGCTGGGGCTCCCCCCACCTCCAGATCCCTTTCAGCTGGAAATTCTATCAGTCCCAGGAGGCCTTGTTCATGGCCCCAGCTCACCAGGTATCAAAGGAAGAAAGTCACAAAACCAGCACAAGTAGGGCCCTCAGAAGAGGCCATCTCTGGGGGAGATGGCACTGGAGGCAGCTGGGCCTGTCCAGGAAGGTAGAGACCCTCGGGAGCTACCCTCCACCTCTGGAAAAATACCAAGTTTAAAGAAGGCTCAAGGTTCTAGGGAGGCTGTGTTAGCTGGTGATTAGTGGCTTGGGCTTTGGAGATAAGAGTTACAAGTTCATACCCTAGTTCAGTGCCTTGGTGTGTGACCTTGGGCAGATGCCTTGCTGTCTCTGTGCCTCAGCTTCCCCCTTTATAAAATATGGATAATAATAAGTTCTGTCCTTCATGGGCTACTATGCAGACTAAACAAAATAGTCTTTTCAACCTAACTCCAGATCAGAGTTCCAGACATGGGAGGCCTAATTGTTAGTGGTAATGGGGGTCCTGCGAGGCAGGGTCCTACCCTCTGTGGAAAATCAGGCAAGGGTGGGGAGGACAGCTAGATAAAGAGCTATCCTTTGTCAGTCCCAGACCCCTCTGCCACCTGTGGGCTGTCAGGATTTCTGCCCTGGCCCAGCTCAAGGGATGGGGGTCAGGGAGGTGGTGGGGACCAACCCAAGACCAGTCAGCCCAGTGAATTTTCCAAATGAAAATGTATCCCACACTTTGGGAGGCCAAGACAGGCAGATCTCTTGAGGTCAGGAGATTGAGACCAGCCTGACCAACATGATAAAACCCCGTTTCTACTAAAAATACAAAAAATTAGCCAGATGTGGCAGGTACCTGTAATCCCAGCTACTTGGGAGGCTTGAGGCCAGGAGGTCAAGGCTATGATAAACTATGTTTGCACCATGGCACTCCAGCCTGGGTGACAGAGCGAGACCCTGACTCAAAAAAAAAACAAAACAAAAAAAAATGACTAAAAAAAAAAAAAAAAAAGTGTCCCTTTCCTGGGCTGCTGCCCTGGTCCTGGCATTGGGCTGTCGGTCGTATCCTGCTGATTGCCACTTGCCCTACTTCTACCCACAGTGGTGACTGGGGGCCCCCTGGAAGGGCCCTACCGCCTCAAGCAGTTTCACTTCCACTGGGGCAAGAAGCATGATGTGGGTTCTGAGCACACGGTGGATGGCAAGTCCTTCCCCAGCGAGGTACGGGCCCTCCTCTACTTGAATCCCTCTGCTATATAGGACGGAACGCCTATAACCCAGGCCTGGGTAGACAGGGCTTGAGGATGCCTGGGGTGGGGCGTTGGAGAGGGGGAAAAGGAGCACCCAGGACCCTTGGAAGAGATACCGTCTGCCCACTCCCAGTGCAGGGTTTTCCATCTGAACCCTGCTCACTGCTATACTTCCTGGTCTGTGTATCCTGGAGTTTTCTGAAGGGCTATCTAGTCCCACTGCAGCCTTGCTGACAGCCCTTCAAGGGTTGAGCCTGGTATTCAAGGCTGTGCATGAACTGATCTTGCCTGGCCTCGTCTTTCCCCTCACCTCTTCATACACTGAGCTGCATGTGACGAATCCCCTGTCCACACCTGTCTCCTTCATACCACCAAGCTTTTGCCTGTGCTATTCTCTCTGCCTGGAATGCATTTCTCCAAGGCTTCCCTGTGATAATCCCCTGTTTATTCTCTGGACTCAAGGAGGTATCATGCTAGATATTCATGATCAATTTCACAGCTCATTCCCTGCAAGGCAGGGTCTGGGCCACATTCCCCTTTGGGTCCTGGAGCTCAGAAAAGAATTGGGACCAGAGTTGGATGGATGCTACCTGCGACCCTCTGGGGCTCCCCTGGGCCCCCCAGCATCCCAATCCTGGAAGACTTGATAGCTTCCCCTCCTGCAAATAGGCCAGGAATATGCTGGGAGTGAGGGGAGCCTGGCTCACAGGTCCCCGTGCCCCTGGGAGGCACGAAGCATTGGCCTGTTGTTGCCCCATAGCTGCATCTGGTTCACTGGAATGCCAAGAAGTACAGTACTTTTGGGGAAGCGGCCTCGGCACCTGATGGCCTGGCTGTGGTTGGCGTTTTCTTAGAGGTGAGTGGTAGTTTGCTGGGGCCAGGAGGGGCATGGGAGGCCTGGCACTGCCCCTAGTTCTGGAGCATAGTGGGTGCTGGGCTCACACTACCCTCTCCCTGACAGACAGGAGACGAGCACCCCAGCATGAATCGTCTGACAGACGCGCTCTACATGGTCCGGTTCAAGGTAAAGCCCATGCCCGTGACCCAAGCAGCCGGATGGGGAGGGAGTAAGAGGCTGGCTCGCAAATTGGGCTCATCCACTTTTTCATTCTGGGAGTAAACCCTTGCTGAGACCAAGGGGGAGGCCCAGCACCAGCAGGGCCCTGCATTTGATGCCTCGTCGGGGTCAGCAGTGCCCTTGGGTGCCCAGCATGCAGCCTGGCTGGGCATAGGATTGACAAGATGTTTGTCACATTAATGGTGGTCTATTCAGGCAATGTCACTGAGGGCAGCTGAAGGCAAGGGAGGGAACATCATGGCCAAAGAACTCCAGGAGCCACAGCCCTTACATACAAGCAAATGGATGGAGAGGGCCTGGCTCAGGCTGGAAGATGGCATCTGGGATCACAGACATTTGCCCACAATTTGCATCAGTGGGCAAAGAGAAGCCTAAATCCTGCTGCTAGAAATGCGTGGAGAAGGCGGGTGTAGGGGCTCATGCCTGTAATCCCAGCACCTTGGGAGGCCCAGGCAGGCGGGTCACTTTAGGTCAGGAGTTCAAGACCAGCCTGGCCAACATAGTGAAACCCAGTCTCTACTAAAAATACAAAAATTAGCCTGGTGTGGGAGTGCATGCCTATAATCCCAGCTACTTGGGAGGCTGAGGCAGGAGAATTGCTTGAACTTGGGAGGCGGATGTTGCAGTGAGCTGAGATTGTGCCACTGCACTCCAGCCTGGGTGACAAAGTGAGACTCCATCTCAAAGAAATAAAGAAAGAAAGAAAGGTGGAGAAGCTGCTGGTTTGGTCCCAGTTGGAGGTCTGTGCTGATTCCTGGGTTTCTCCACCTTGCTTCAGGGCACCAAAGCCCAGTTCAGCTGCTTCAACCCCAAGTGCCTCCTGCCTGACAGCCGGCACTACTGGACCTACCCCGGCTCCCTGACGACTCCGCCTCTCAGTGAGAGTGTCACCTGGATTGTGCTCCGGGAGCCCATCTGCATCTCTGAAAGGCAGGTGAGTCCTCTCAGAGGACCAGGTGGAGGGGCATGGCACTCAGGGCTCAGCCCAGGCAGGGTGACTCTCCAACTAGCAACCCACAGCCTGTGAGCCCACCTTAAAGGTTCCTCCGCATCTTTTGGTAATAAATGTACAGATTCTTGGGTTGCAAGTTAGCTTGATGGTTTATCACCAGAACCTAGACACTGGCGGGGAGGGGGGATACCTGGATCCTGGGGCCCACCCCCACCGTGTTGGAAACTGAATGCTACATTTGCAGATAAGTTTTAGCTAGAACTAGAACTAGGTGAAGCAGGGTCCAAGCCCTTTAGTGAGTAAGTAAATGAGAGTCCCAAAGAGAAGAATGAGTAGGGAAGAAAAGGGACAAGCCCTAGGAGAAGGAGGAGGGCGGGGTAGAGCTGGCTGGGCAAGTATGCCAGATGATGCATCTGGGGTCATAGAGGACCACAGCACCCCCATTCTGCCCTGAGTATCCCTTCTGATTCCTCAAGATGGGGAAGTTCCGGAGCCTGCTTTTTACCTCAGAGGACGATGAGAGGGTCCACATGGTGAACAACTTCCGGCCACCACAGCCACTGAAGGGCCGCGTGGTCAAGGCCTCCTTCCGGGCCTGAGCTGCCCGCCTGCCTAGCCAGCCACTAGGGCACCATCTTCCCAAGGGCTTCCATGTCAGCAGACACCAAACCATCTGAGGCTCCCTCCCTAGGGGGTGCTGGGGACCCTCCTTCAGCCAGTTTGCTCCTTGGTCACCCTGGAGGCTTCTGGACGGGATCCTTGAGTCTGGGGCATCCTTCAGCTGCCCCGGGGGCAGGAAGGACAGGAGCTAAGCAGGGTTCAAGCCTGGGGCTGCCTCTGCTTTCCAAGACCCAAAGACCCCTGGGAACCTCCTCTGGTCTTCCCCACTGGCAGTGTCAGCAGCCCCACCCCGTGCGCACACTGTGATGGAGGAGACCGAGCTCCCTGGGGCGGGCAGCTGACACTACCAGAGAGACTCAAGCAATAATCAGAGGTGGGCAGAGCTGCCCTCTCGGCATTACCTCTTCTGCAGGCTCTGCCATGCACGCACCTCACTGCCAGGCCATGAAAATCAGCACCCAGCATGCTGGAGGTGACGTGGCCTTCTCCCTCCAGCCACCTGCTGCCACGGGCAGGCCCTGGCTATAGCTTATACAGTATCTCCCCTTGTCCCCACCCAGCCACCAAAGCCACCTACATGACAATCCATCCCTATTGAATTAATAAATTTATGTATCCATGCAACAAACCAATTGCGTGCTTGTGCTGTTTCTAGCACCGTCCTAGGCTTTGGGGAGCAATGGTGGTGAGTCAAGCACTGTGTGTTGGGAGGGATATGGGTGGTGAGCAGGTGAGAGTTACACAATGGCAGGGCAGGGGCTATGGGAGCAGAGAAGAGGGAGAGACCATCTCATTCAGTCAGGAAATGAAATTCTGGCCAGGCGCAGTGGCTCATGCCTATAGTCCCAGCACTTTGAGAGACCAAAGCGTGTGGACCACTTGAGCTCAGGAGTTCAAGACCAGCCTGGCCAACATAGTGGAACACTGTCTCCACTAAAAATAAAAAACTTAGCTGGGTGGTAACGGCATGTGCCTATAATCCCAGCTACTCAGGAGGATGAGGCAGGAGAATCGGTTGAACCCAGGAGGCAGAAGTTACAGTGGGCTGAGCTTGCACCGCTGTACTCCAGCCTGGGTGACAGAGTGAGACTCTGAGAAAGAAAGAGGAAGAATGAAGAAGAAAGAAAGAAAGAAAGAGAAAAAAGAAAGGAAGGAAAAAAGGAGGGAGGGAGGGAGGGAGGGAGGAAGGAAGGAAGGAAGGAAGGAAGGAAGGAAGGAAGGAAGGGCAAGAGAGAGGGAGGGAGGGTACCAACCAGTATTTGATGTCAGAGAGAAGGGAACAACGTGTTTAAGCCAAGGGAAGGCAGGTGCGTAGGCTCAGAGGTGACAGCCCAGTGTGCTTGCGGGCTCAAAAGGCTCAGTGGGGCTAGAGCCCTGGGGGAAACCTGGGACCCTCTCCCCAGGCTGATGGGGAGCTACCAAGGGCTTGTAGTAGAGGAGGGGCAGGGCCAGGCCTGCAGCTGGGGAAGATCCCTGAGGAATGCAGATGGGCAGGCAGGAATGGTGGCAAGGAGCAAGTAGTGGCCACGTCCAGGAGGGAGGGAACAGCATAGAGGGAGGTGGAGGACAAGGGCTGGATAAGAGGGAGGTGGTGCCCAAAAGACAGTGTTTGGCTGTCCAGGGAAGAGAGGAGTCCAGGGCATATCCCTGGGCAGAAAATGGAGCCTTTACTTGCTCTGGGAATCCTGGGGGGAAGCTGGCCACATTGGACAAGCAGCATTGTGGGATCCTGGAAGGAAAATTTAAGGGGTGCCTTCAGGCTCAGGCCCTGCACATGCACAACCCCAGGAGGGAGTGCCTGTTTGTTTGTATTTATTTATTTATTCATTTATTTATTTTCGAGACAGAGTCATGCTCTGTAGCCCAGGCTGCAGTGCAGCGGCATGGATCTCGCCTCATTACAACCTCCACCTCCCAGGTTTAAGAGATTCTCCTGCCTCAGCCTCCCGAGTAGCTGGGATTACAGGTGCCCGCCACCACACTCAGCTAATTTTTGTATTTTTAGTAGAGTCAGGGTTTCACCATGTTGGCCAGGCTGGGATCTCGAACTCATGACCTTGTAATCTGCCTGTCTTGGCCTCCCAAAGTGCTGGGATTACAGGCATGAGCCACCGAGCCTGGCCTAGAGTGCCTTTTTAAATGTGCATCCTCACCCTAGTCCCCAGTCCAAGTCCAGAGAGTGCCCAAGGCAAGTTCACAGTTGGGCTTAGAGACCAAGTGATGATTGTGACCCAGATGAGACAGGGGTAGGGGCAAGAGGCAGACACTGGGGGTGCTGAGGAGTGAGGGGGGTGAGAAACTGGGACCTCAAATGTACACGTTTAGTTGTGAAGTGGGAGAAAGGGACAGTGGAGGGGCTGTGGGGAGACAGGCATGTCTGAACACGCTTGGGAAGGAGGTCCCACTGCAAGCCCAGGAGGGGCTGGTGGTGCATGTCATCTGCTCACTTTGGTTACAGCTTCTGTCATTGCCACTATACCAGAAGGGAACTTCCAGGCCACAAGGCACTTTTGGGCCTGAGACCTCTAACTTTGACCTCAGTGAGGTGGGGGGAAGGGAGAGGCCTGCTCTATGGCCCTCCCTCCCACTCCCATGCTTAGGACAAACTTGTCTCCGGAGTGGGCAAGAGTGGGTGTACAGGAGGAGCAGGCCAGATAGAGAGTTACCCCTGCAGGCACCCGTGGCCTGATCTAGATAGGGGCCATTTTCTCCCTCCACTTGTTTTTTTTTTTTTTTTTTTTTGAGATGGAGCCTCCCTCTGTCGATAGGCTGGAGTGCAATGGCATGATCTTTGCTCACTGCAACCTCTGCCTCCTGGGTTCAAGCAATTCTCCTGCCAAGTAGCTGGGACTACAGGTGTGTGCCACCACGCCCAGCTAATTTTTGTATTTTTAGTAGAGATAGGGTTTCATCATGTTGGCCAGGATGGTCTCCATCTCTTGACCTCGCGATATGCCTGGCTTCACCTCCCAAAGTGCTGGGATTACGGGCATGAGCCACCATGCCCGGCCCCTCCCTCCACTTTTGAGGACATGGTGAGCTGGGGGAGAGGTGTCTGGAGGATAACATTTGCTCAGCTTGGAGGCAGGCAGCTGTGGCAACAGGGAAGAAATGACAGTAATGTGCCTGTTAAGGCAGGCAAAGGGCCTGGGGCAGATGTCCAGCTCTCCCTGTGATCCAAGAACTGTTGTTACCCCCATTTTACAGATGAGGATGATGAGGCTCAGAAAGTTAGGTAAGCAGGTCACAGAGCAGGATTTGAACCTGGATCTGTCCAATAACTCTTCTATTCTATACCAGAGCAACTGGGCTCAAAGGAGGGTGGGATGGGTATGGTGGTGGCCATCTGGAGGTGGTATAACAGCCCCCTGGCTGCTGACTGTGCCAGGGATCCTGTCCAGTGCCTCCCAGGGATGGTGGCAACACAGGCCAGGCACTGCAGAGGACTTGGAAAATGGGAGCTGGTTTTATAATAATTATCCTTAGGCTGCCAAGAATCCTCACTCCCTAAGTCCTTTCCCTTAATTCACTTTTTAAATTTAAAACTATTTTAAAGCTGAAAGTGGCCTCCTTATGTTATAATCACAGCCCCAGATTTGACCCTATTATATTGAAATGGGATGTCCCAGTTGGATCCCAGCACACATGGTCTCAAAGGGACCCAGGACTGGATCCTGAGTCCTCCCTCAGGGCAAGATTTTTTCCTGGAGGTGATGCTGGAGACATTTGGGACACCCAAGACAAGATGGGCTCTACTTGCTCCCAGGACTCCAGACACGCCCTCCCTGGGCAGCCAGGAGTGGCCCTCAGATTAATCCAGGCAGGGCTGTGGGCCCGTCAGCAGCCACAGCCTGCAGAGTCTACGCCCAGGTGAGGGTCACAGTCTTCCCTCCAGTGCAGGCCATGGGCCCCAGAGCAGGTCCTTTCTATGATGCTCTGAAGCATCATAGAAAGGGGATGGCTGTGAAGACCTGATCCCCCTGAAGCTCCTTCTGCAGAGGGCTGGCTTCCAACCCCATGGTCACCCTATAGCTGCTGCTGCTGCTGCAGAGGCTTGGGTGTGTCTCCTAATGACTAGCTCTGGACACACACGCACTGGTGTGCTCATCAGTGGGGAGAGTGATCTGTGGCCTGAGCAACAGTTGGAGATGGACAGAAATAGGTCCACAGTGGAGGCTGCAAGATAACCTGAC
Organism: Cebus imitator; assembly: GCF_001604975.1. Classification (NCBI taxonomy): domain Eukaryota; kingdom Metazoa; phylum Chordata; class Mammalia; order Primates; family Cebidae; genus Cebus; species Cebus imitator. The sequence continues at coordinate 189,911 of NW_016107433.1, forward strand.
GGTGGATGCCTGGGAGGGAGCCACAGCTGATATCCAAGCTGAGGGGTTCGAGCAGGACTGAAGGCTTTCAGGTAGAGTTGGAGCTGGCCTGGGATTGGGGAGAGGGGTCAGACAACAGCCTGAGCATCTTGGGGACCCTCCCACATCCATAGGTCACAGCACCAACTCTGAGGCCACCCTCAAAGGCCAAATGTACTGCTGGTTGGTCAAGATTCGGGAGAGGAGGAGATGTGACTCTCTGAGCATGAAATGTTCTGGCATTTGTCCCCTAGCCAGAGGCAAGGCCTAGGGAATCTCTTTTGAAGTCTCATCAGCTTACAAATCCAAGGGCGCACTTACCGGGTCATACCTGGGCTTTGTACCACATGCCTCTCAAGCCCTCTGAAGCTTATTTCCTCCTTTGTAAAATGGAAATGACATGTGAGCCACATCTTTAATTTATAATTTTTGAATAGTAATATCAAATATATAGAAAGAGCCATAAGGCTGGGCACAGTGGCTCACGCTTGTAATCCTAGCACTTTGGGAGGCCAAGGCAGGAGGATCACTTCAAGACCAGCCTGGACAACACAGCAAGACTCTGCCTGGTAACAGGAAGACAAGGCTTGTAAAGGAAGACTTGTAAAAGGAAACAAGTCATCTAAATGATATATTTCATTTAACCCAATTATATCCAAAATATATGCATTTTAATCTGTCGTTATTAACAGAAAAAAACTACTAATGAAATATTTTATCTTCTTTTTTTGTGCTAAGCCTTTGAAATCTAGTGTGTGTTTTACGCTTATAATACATCTCAGTGCAGAGCAGCCACATTTCAGATGCTCAGAGCCTTATTTGTCAGTATACAGTTGCACTTTTTTTTTTTTTTTTTTT
>NW_016107433.1:191762-208044 GCF_001604975.1 Cebus imitator
GCACGTGCCTGTAATCCCAGCTACTCAGGAGGCTGAGGCAGGAGAATTGCCTGAACCCAGGAGGCGGAGGTTGCGGTGAGCCGAGATCGCGCCATTGCACTCCAGCCTGCGGAACAAGAGCTAAACTCTGTCTCAAAAAAAAAAAAAAATTTTTAAGGGGAAAAAAAGCCATATGTGGCCAGTGGCTACCATATTAGACAGCACAGTCCTAAATGGATGTCACTCTGCTGGACAGGTGTCTGAGAAAGCCATCTGGCTGGGCGTGCAGCCAGGCAAAGTGGCAGGGATGAGTCAGATCTGCTCCCAGCCTCTGTCCTCCACAAGAGCAGTCTCAGAACATTTGATGCCAAGTTGGTTTCCTCCGCCAGGGCCTTCCTCCCCCAGGAAACCTCTCTAACTCCACTTCACTCAGCCTGGCTGGCTCTGCCCCAGGCCACCCTGACAGGCGTTTCCTGTTCCACTGGGAGAAAGGCCAAGACCCTCAGCAAGGCACTGACTGCAGAAGAGTGCTGGGAGTCAGGGGAGGCGGTAATCCTGGCTTGCTTGAGATTTGATTAGTCTGAAAGGGTTTCCTGGAGGAGGGGCCCACAGCAAAGAAGCTGGCATCCCAGGAGAGGGGCAGAAGCTCAGCTGAGAGAGCATTTATCAGACAGAAAAAGAAGGCCTGGCTCTTACCCAGCCTGTATCAACAAAAAGAAGAAGTGGGGCTGAGGACACAGGGGCTCCCAGGCTGCAGAGTCTTCAGATGCCAGGCAGAGGTTTACCCTTACATTCACGGGCCATGGGGTCACTGAGGTCTAAAGTAGGGGCTGAGGACCACCTGGGCTGGAGGAAGAGGACTTTTCCTGAGGCTTAGAGGGCACCAGGCATCACTTGGTTCGAATCCACCCTCTAACCCAAGGCTTGAGTGCAAATTCTGGCAGGTGCGATTCATCAACTTCTGCTGCCTCTCCTCAGCCCTGCGGGATGGACTCATGCCTGGACCCTGGCAGTTTCCAGTTTGGCAGTCTATGAGTGTAACCTACATCCCTTTAGCTGCAACCCAAGTGCTTTTTTCTTCTGGGACATAGGAGGGTGAGCAGATAATTCCTTTATTCCTACCAAGAGGCCCTCTTAGACTGGCACTGCAAGAAAGGCATAGGGACACGTGAGCCCCTGGGGTCACCTGGGCTCCCAGGCATCCCTCAAGTTTTTAGGAAGAATGTGAATCTCTTTCTCCTTCTCCTCTCTCAGCTTCTGATCTCAGCATGAGTGTCTGGACACAGGTGGCATCGGAGGGCACACAGCCCTGTCTCTCCAGTTACCTAGGCCCACGCAAGGAGTAGGGCCTTGCTTCTGCTGCTCTTGCATGTTCAGGAGCAGGGTTTGGGGGTACAACTTCTACAGCCAGAGGGAGCCATGATAGGATCAGTATGCCACCTAGGAGCTGGTTGTGGTGGCTCACACCTGTAATCCCAGCACTTTAGGAGGCCAAGGCAGGCAGATTGCTTGAGCCCAGGAGTTCGAGACCTGCCTGGACGATGAAAAGCAAGGCAATAGCAAAGACTACAAAAAAATACCAAAAAATCAGCCTGGCATGGTAACGTGTCCCTGTAGTTCCAGCTCCTCAGGAGGCTGAGGTCGGAGGATTGCTTGAATCTGGAAGTTGAGGCTGCAGTGAGCTATGATCCTGCCATTGTACTCCAGCCTGGGCAACAGAGCAAGACCCTGTCTCAAACAACAACAACACATAAACCACCTAGGGAATTCTAGGGCATCTGAGCTGATCCCATTATACAGATACAATAGCTGAGGCCCAAAGAGGGAACAGAGTCTGTCAAAATGAGTTGGCAGGAGAGCTAGGATTTATGACTCTTCACTCTATCCAGAGAGCCTTATGTAAGAGAATCACCCCTACCCCTTGGCCAGGCTCAGTGGCTTACACCTGTAATCCCAGTGCTTTGGGAGTCCAGGGTGGGAGGATCACTTGAGCCCACGAATTCAAGACCAGCCTGGCAACACAGCAAGATCCTGCCCCTACCAAGAAAACATTTAAATTAGCTGGCAGTGGCAGTCTGTGCCTGTAGTTTTAGCTACTTAAGAGGCTGAGGTGGGAGGATCACTTGAGCTCAGGGGCTCTGCTCTGTTCACACCATTGCATTCCAGCCTGGGTGACAGAACAAGATCTCATTTCAAAACAAAAAAAAAAGACCCCTCCCTCCTCCAAATAACTCCCTGGCAGCCTGTCCTAGTGCCTGAACTCCCGCCATTGGAGCTGCATTGCTCACAGGTAAGGCATGGTTGCCTGATGAATGCAAGTGCCCCTGTGAAGGCCACAGCCAGAAACACCTTGTCGGGGAACGATTTTATCGCCTCCTTTGCAGTCTGCTGTGTGATCGCTTCTCCAGGCCTCAGTTTCCCCATTTGTAAAATGTGCCCATGGGAGTCCTGGAAGGCCTCAGGTAGAATTTGAGGGAGGAGAGGAAATGGATTCCCTCCCCAGAAATAGAGTCAGACTTGTGGCTGACCTAGGGAGCAAAATGCACCAGATCTTAGGCTGTGGGTCACCCCATGTGCCTCCTAAACTGAAAGGGGCCCTGGGGCTGGGGCAAAACCAGCAAGGGCTAACAAACAGAGGAGTCCCCAGGCCCTCAGACCTTAGTCCATCAACGCGACAAAAGCATTTGCAGGCTGAATTTCCCAGCAGCCCAATATAATAGGAGTACCGAGCAAGATTTAATTGATTTACAGAAAATAAAGGCATTCTATGTTTCTCACTATCCAAGTTCATGAACCACGACCCGTACAACAAGGTCTGACTTTCAGAGAAGTTAATGCTTGGAAATGATTTCTTTCCTGGAGAGCATGGCTCTAATGGTACAATTCCAGGCAAGGTCAGGTGAGCTGAAAAGCTATTTTGGGGGCAGCCAAGCCTTTGAAGGCCTGGCCCCAGCATTAAATCCAGAAGCCTGTGGTTTCTGGGGGCAGTGGAAAGACCCTGGAGGGGAACCCCTCCCAACTTTGTAGCTCTGGTCTACTGAGTGCAGAGAGGCTCACAGGCACCCTTTGACCCCAGGCTGGGGATGGAGTGCTCAACACCAACCTGGCTGATTTAGCTGGTGCCGGGGGTGGCTATGGCAACTCCTGAGGGCTCAGGTCAGGGCATCAGCATTCAGTTTTCAGTCATTGGGGTGCCTGCCTTGAGCCTGGCACCCCCTGAGGTCAGAGGTCATGACAGGGGTTTGGAGAAGTACCAGTGAGCAAAACTAACCCAGAAGGGTCCTGTTAGCAGGTGAGAGCTTAACCAGCCTCGGCCATCGTTATCGAGTCCTTGCTGTAAACTAAGACCCCTAGAGATGAACTCTCAGGACCTGAGGCACTCAGAACCTGCCATGGCAGGAAGTGCTGGGCTTCGCATTTTTTTTCCTTCCTTCTTTTTCTGCCCCTCTTCTGAGCCCCAGAAAAACTGGGCTTGCAACTGTGGAAACGGAAATGAATAGCCAGCATTTAAAGTTCTGCTATCAGACCCAGAACTCCTCACCTCTAAACACATATTTTAAGATTTTTATTTTAACTTCGTATTTTGATATTTTATAGTTTTTTTTTTAATTTTATTTTATAGACAAGGTCTCAGTCTGTCACCCAGGCTGGTGTCTGGTGGCTCAATCATAGCTCACTGCAGCCTCAACCTCCTGGGTTCAAGGGATCCTCCTGCCTCAGCCTCCCAACTAGCTGAGACGATGGGCGCATGCCACCATGCCAGGCTATTTTAACATAATTTTAAACTTACAGAAAAGTCAAAAGAATAATACAATGAGAACAGGTGCAGTGGCTCATGCCTGTAATCCCAGGACTTTGGGAGACTGAGGTGGGCGAATCACCCAAGGTCAGAAGTTCGAGACCAGCCTGGCCAACATGGTAAAACCTCATCTCTACCAAAAAATACAAAAATTAGCTGAGCATGGTGGCACACACCTGTAGTCCCAGCTACTAGAGAGGCTGAGGTGGGAGAATCGCTTGAACCTGGGAGGCAGAGATTGCAGTGAGCAGATATTGTGCCACTGAACTCTAGCCTGGGCAACAGAGTCAGACCCCGTCTTAAAAAAAAAAAAAAATCAGGAAACCAACATTGCTACAGTACTATTATCTAATCCAAATACATTGTTCAGGTTTTGCTAATTGTCCTAATAAGGTTTTTATAACAACAACAACAAAACCCCAGTCCATGCATTGCAATTAGCTGCTGAGTATCTTTAGTCTCCCTTTATCTAGGAAAATTTCCCAATCACTTTGTCTTTCATGACATTGATCATGTTGAGAAATACTGGTTAGGGCCAGACATGGTGGCTCATGCCTGTAATCCCAGCACTTTGGGAGGCCAAGGTGGGAGGATCACTTGAGCCCAGAAGTTCAAGACCACCTCTGGGCAACATAGTGAAACTCTGTCCCTACCAAAAAAATTTAAAAATTAGCATGGCATGGTGGTGCAGCACCCTGTGATCCCACCTATTCAAGAGGCTGAGCCAGGAGGATCTCTTGAGCTCAGGAGGTTGAGGCTGCAGTGAGCCAAGACCATACTATTGCACTCCAGCCTGGGAAACAGAGAGACCCTGTCTCAAAAAAAAAAAAAAAAAAAAAAAAGGGAAGGGGAGGGGAGGAGAGGGGACTAGTTAGTTAGGTAGCAGTATATCCTCAAATTGGGTTTATTTGATGTTTTTTCATGAAAAAGATTGAGGTTATATCAATATCAGTAGGCACTTGATATTGATTCGTACTTTTATTGGTGGTGTTAATTTTGATTTTAATTTTTTTTTTTTTTTTTTTTTTTTTTTTTTGGAGATGGAGTCTCGCTCTGTCGCCCAGGCTGGAGTGCAGTAGCACAATCTCGGCTCAATGCAACCTCCATCTCCTGGGTCCAGCCAACTCTCCCACCTCAGCCTCCCGACTAGCTAGGATTACAGGTGTCCACTACCACGCCCAGCTAATTTTTTGTATTTTAGTAAAGATGGGGTTTCACTGTGTTGCCCAGGCAGGCCTCAAACTCCTGACCTCATCATCAGCCCACCTTGGTCTCCCAAAATGCTGGGATTACAGGCATGAGCCACCATGCCTGGCCTTTAATTTTTTTTAATTGAAGTGTAATATATGTACAGAAAAGTGCATACCCCCTTCCTTTTTTTTGAGATGGAGTTTCACTCTTGTCGCCCAGGCTGTAGTGCAATGGCCTGATCTCAGCTCACTGCAACCTCCACCTCCTGGGTTCAAGCGATTCTCCTGCCTCAGCCAACCGAGTAGCTGGGACTACAGGTACTCACCACCAGGCCCAGCTAATTCTTGTATTTTTAGTAGAGATGTGGTTCCAACATGTTGGCCAGGCTGGTCTCAAACTCCTGACCTCAGGTGATCCACCTGTTTCAGCCTCCCAAAGTGCTGGGATTACAGGCGTGAGCCACCAGGTCCAGCCAGTATATACCCTTGATGCACTTTCACAACCTGAACACATCTGTGTCAGCAGGATCCAGATCAACAAAGAGCATTTCCTACACCCCAAGCCCCCCATGTCCCCACCAAGTTACCTCCTCAAAGTAACCATCATCTTGACTTTTAAGAGTATAAATGATATTTGCCTGACTTTGAACTTCCAATAAATGAGGTCATTCTTTTCAGAAACCACTTTTATTTCTGGATTTTTTGCATATGTTTGTGAGATTCCCAGAACGTACTTTTATATTAATAAATTCAGTGCCTCCTAGTATGAGCCTGAAATGAAGTTCAAACTTATCTATGCATGCAATTTCAAAAAATCAATTTGATGCCTTAATTGTAATATAAAAGACAGTAATTTATAATATATAATAAAATATATGTATTTACATGTATATAACTAAAATTGTATTTATATATACAAATCATAATTTTAATAAAAATAATATGCATGTCAGTATGTAAATGGTGGGGCATGACGCTAAAATTGTGATGAAGTCTTCTGATGTTTGTACACATATTTTATTTTTCTTCTTCTTCTTTTTTTTTTTTTTTAGAGACAAGGTCTCACTCTGTCACCCGGGCTGGAGTGTAGTGGTATGATGATAGTTTACTGCAACCTTGACCTCTTGGGCTCAAGTGATCTTCCTGCCTCAGCCTCCCCAGTAGCTGGGGCTACAGGCATGCACTACCATACCACGTCTGGTTAATTTTTGTATTTTTTTTTTGTAGAGATAGGATTTCACCATGTTGCCCAGGCTGGTCTTGAACTCCTGGCCTCAAGTAATTCTTCTACATTGCCCTCTCAAAGTGCTTGGATTACAGACGTGAGCCACCACACCCAGCCTGTACCCATATTTTGAAGCTCTGTAAATAGTGGCTTCAGATGCATGTCAGGCAGAAAAAAGTGAGTATCCTTGCCCCTATGGTGTGAGTTTCCTAGATGATGAGAACTCCTGGTAAAATTCCCAACAACGCAAAGTATCATCTTCCTTCATTTCACATGATAATTGTATGCCTGAAAAATACTCTACATATTAAAACTGTGCAAAAATCACTTTGTGTTTCCAAATAAAACAGAATAAGGTTGTAGGTTCAAATGGTGATAAACAGATTGTTCATCAGATACCTGCAGAGACCTTGTTAAAAAACAAAAAACAAATCTAGGCATGGTGATTCACGCCTGTAATCCCAGTAATTTGGGAGGCCGAGGTGGCAGAATCACCTGAGGTCAGGAGTTCGAGACCAGCCTGGTCAACATGGTGATACCCTGTCTCTACTAAAAATACAAAAATTAGCTGGGTGTGGTGGCGGGCACCTGTAATCCCAGCTACTCGGGAGGCCAAAGCAGGAGAATCACTTGAACCCGGGAGGCAGAGGTTGCAGTGAGCCAAGATCTCACCATTGCACTCCAGCCTGAGTGACAGAACAAAGGTCTGTCTCAAAAAAACAAAACAAAACAGAACAAAACAGATTGTTCACCTGTCTGAACATCCAGGTAGGACACTTGAAGGTCAGGAAGGATTCAAACAATCACTTGTTCTGTGGAACTGGCCTGGAGGACTCCTGGCACCTCTGACCACCCCAAATGCCAGGGGTCTCCCCAGACATGTGACAACCCCTTTCCCCAGATGCTCTCCAGGATGGTACAACAGGTCTAGGGGATGAGAGGAGAGGCCACGGCTAGGGGAAGACCACCACGGGAGGACAGCGGATAAAGTGTTGGGGTTGGCCTGAAGGAGGCGGAGGCTCAGGTGGGAACATTGATAGGGGTCTCTGAGGTGTGGCATTTCCGTGGCCAAATCCTGGGGGAGCAGGCTGGTCTCTGGGGATGGAAGGTAGGAGGACCCTACCCTGGGTCTTGCTCCCAGGCCTTCCACAGAGGATCCGCCAGGACCTATACTTCTCTGGGTCCTGCATGGACATCTTCGCTCAGCTGCTCTGGGCCCGCCACGAACTGCACCTCTGAACACAGTGGGGCCCCGCATCTATAGCCCCTGTAAAGACCTCCATGGGCTGGAAACCCACCTAAGTCACACACCAAAGGGATGACAGGGGTCCTCACATATGTCATTAAATGGAAAAACAGTCCAAAATGATACCGAACTGATAAGTAACTACAGGGAAGGTAAACATCATGGTGAGTTCCCTCATGCCGCTTTTGTTTTAATAAGATGTTAAATAGCAAATTATTTTAAAACACCTTCCTTTGGTGCCTTTGAGAACATGCTCCATCTGCCTGTAGGGTGGCCCATCAGTGAACAGTCCATGAATGGACTCATTTAATTGGACCCAAGACTTTTTTGAAAAATAAATAATTAATTTTTTGAGAGAGAGTCTCTCTGTGTCCTACAGGATGGAGTGCAGTAGCGCTATCACGGCTCATTGCAGCCTTAACCTCTTGGGCTCAAGCGATCCTCCCAAGTCAGCCTCAAGCGTAGCCACCTCTCCTGGTTAATTTTTTAAATTTTTGGTAGAGATGGAGTCTCCCCATGTTGCCCAGGCTGATCTTGAGCTCCTGGGCTCAAGCAATCCTCTCACCTTGGACTCCCAAAGTCCTGGGATTACATGCATGAGCCACCATGCCCAACCAAGACCCCAAACCTTCTGAGAGAGGCACTATTCTTACTCACATTTTGTTTTTTATTTGTTTGTTTGTTTGAGACGGGGTTTCACTTTGTTGCTCAGGCTGGAGTGCAGTGGCAGGATCCCAGCTCACTGCAACCTCCACCTCCCAGGTTCAAGTAATTCTCCTGCCTCAACCTCCCAAGTAGCTGGGATTACAGGTGCCCGCCACCACGTCCAGCTAATTTTTGTATTTTTAGTAGAAACAGGGTTTCACCACGTTGGCCATGGTTAGCTAGGCTGGTCTTGAACTCCTGACCTTAGGTGATCCGCCCACCTCGGCCTCCCAAAGTGGTGGGATTACAGGTGTGAGCCACCGTGTCCAGCCTTATTCCCATTTTGCGTCTGAGATATTGAGGATCAAATTGATTAAGACATTTGCTCTGGGTCACACAGCCAGGGGTTGCTGGGGCCAGGACTAGTCTGAGAACGAAGTCTGAGCTTGAACCAAGCTCTAGGCCCCTGAAAAGGAGTGAAGTGCACACACACACATCTCTCTCTCTCTCTCTCTCTCTCTCTCTCTCTAACTCTTCCTCCACTCGGAAATAAGCAGCTCAGGTGCTTCCTGCAATCTATTCTTGCCCCCTAGTGGTCACATTTAAAGCTGCATCTGTGTCTTCAGTGCATCCTAACAGCGAATCCACCACCTGGGGCCTAGCCTGGCTGTGCTGGAAAAGAGCTTTGCCTGTCAGATTGCTACTGGTCAAACTATATAAAATATTTTTGTTGTTGTTTATGCTCTTGTTTCACTGATGCCTTAATCTCTTGCTTCTTCTGCTGGCCAGAAGCTCCAGCACTGGACAGAGCAGACAGCTGGCCAGCACCACGACCACTGGACTCCTGGGGAAAGGACGTGCATTGCTCCCCAAAACTATGACGGATAGAAGAGGGCAGAGGGCCAGGTGTGATGTCTCACGCCTGTCATCCCAACACTTTGGGAGGTTGAGGCGGTCAGATCACAAGGTCAGGAGTTTGAGACCAGCCTGGCCAATATGGTGAAACCCTGTCTCTACCAAAATATATATATATATATACAAAATTAGTCAGATGTGGTGACAGGTGCCTGTAATCCCAGCTACTTGGGAGGCTGAGGCAGGAGAATCGCTTGAACTCAGAAGGCAGAGGTTGCAGTAAGCCAAGACCACGCCATTGTACACAAGCCTAGGCAACAAGAGCTAAACTCCATCTCAAAAAAAAAAAAAAAAAGTTGACCCAGGCGGGGCACGGTGGCTCACACCTGTATTCCCAGCACTTTGGGAAGTCAATCACTTGATCCACTTGGGTGGATCACTTGAGTCCAGGAGATTGAGACCAGCTTGGCCAACACAGTGAAACTCCATCTCTACTAAAAATACAAAAATTAGCCGGATGTGTTGGCATGCACCTGTAGTCCCAACTACTTGGGAGGCTGAGGCAGGAGAAGCTTGAACCCAGGAGGCAGTGGTTGCAGTGAGCTGAAACAGCACCACTGCACTCCAGCCTGGGATGACAGAGTGAAACTCTGTCTCAAAAAATAATTTTTTTTGATAAAATAAAGTTGACCCAGTCTTCAACATAGCCTGTAGATGGGGGTGCCCTGATTACAGTGACAGGTCCTAGTTCTTCAGACAGAAATAGCTCTTGAGCCAAGGAAAGGAGGGCGGCTGTGCTCCAGCACCCTGCATGCTTCTCCCTGCCCCCCATTCTGCAGTGAACACGCAGCTGGGGGAGGGTCTGCCCCCACAATATACATGGGAAGGGCTGTCTCCATTAAGCAGATGGAGAAACTGAGGTCCAAATGTGGTAGAGGTCCCTTGCACAAGTCATTCCTTCAATCAATGGCAGTGCTGGGGTTCTTGCGTCTGCCTGACCCAAGGCCCAGCCTCTTAAACCACCACATCACATGGGGTGCCCTGTGCCAGGGGAAGCTCTTGTCTTTGGGGAAAGTGGTGCAAAAAATGGCCATGGGCGGTGCACTTCCTACATAAGCCTCCAAGCTGAAGTGCCCTCCTGGTCCTCAACAGGGAAGAAAATATACCCAGTCTGGATTCTCAGCCTTCTACGGAAAAGAGGGTTGTTCAGGTGAAGGTTTGTAGGGTTTGATTGTTGCTATTGGCTGATTAAAGAGCTTGGTTTTCTTTATTTTTTATTTTTTTAAAATTATTATTATTATTATTTTTAAAGACGGGGTTTCACCATGTTGGTCAGGCTGGTCTTGAACTCCTGACCTCAGGTGATCCTCCCGCCTTGGCCTCCAAAGTGCTTGGCTTACAGGCATAAGCCACCACGCCCGGCCTGAGTGCTTGGTTTTCTATGGGTGTGTTTGAAACTGAATTTCCCATGAAGGCAGTGGGGGTCGGGGCAGGTTCAGAAATACCCATATGTTGTTAGCACCCTCAAAATGAAGGCAATGCATGGGTATATTTAAATTGTAGTCTTTACCAATAATTTTGCAAAGGAAAAAGAGGGCGGGCACAGTGGCTCATGCCTGTAATTCCAGCACTTGGGGAGGCCAAAGTGGGCAGGTCACCTGAGGTCAGGAGTTCAAGACCAGCCTGGCCACCATGGTGAAACTCCATCTCTACAAAAATACAAAAATTACCTGGGCATGATGGTGGATGCCTGTAGTCCCAGCTACTCAGGAGGCTAAGCCAGGAGAATTACTTGCACCCAGGAGGCAGAGGATGCAGTGAGCCAAGGTCACGCCACTGCACTCCAGCCTGGGTACAAGAGTGAGACTCTGTATCAAAAAAAAAAAGCATAAAATAAAAAATTAAAATTAAGTTATAGTTGTTATCTAAAGGCGAATAACCAAAAACCACAGCATGAGGCAGGAGGCACTCACTGTCTTCCCTGGAGGAGTATGCAGGAGCTTTCTCTCTGACCTTGGAAATGCCCAAACTGGCTCCTCCAACTACTAAATGTGGGAAGCTTCCAGGAACAAGGCTTGATGGGAGTCCAGAAAATAGGACCCAGGCCCATCTCAGCCAGGAGCTTAAAGTGGGATTATGTGGAACCTGTGGAAGTCAGTTCAGGTCTCTGGACTTTATTTTACACCTTAAAGGATAGATGGGCTGGGCAAGGTGGCTCACATCTGGAATCCCAGTACTTTGGAAGGCCAAGGCAGGAGGATTGCTTGAACTCAGGAGTTTGAGACCAGCCTGGGCAACACAGTGAGTCCCATCTCCACAAAAAATAAAAATTAGCTGAGCATGGTGGCACATGCCTGTATTCCCAGCTACTCAGGAGGCTGAGGCAGGAGGATTACCTGAGCCCAGGTTAAAGGCTACAGTGAGCTACAATTGTGCCATTGTACTCCAGCCTGGACAACAGAGCAAGGCTGTCTTTAAAAAAAAAAATGAATAGAAGGGTGTCTTGGCCAGGTGCAGTGGCTCATGCCTGTAATCCCAGCACTTGGGAGGCTGAGGTGGGTAGATCACAAGGTCAGGAATTTGAGACCAGCCCGACCAACATGGAGAAACCGTGTCTCTACTAAAAAAATACAAAATTAGCTGAGCATGGTGGTGCATGCCTGCAATCCCAGCTACTCAGAGGCTGAGTCAGGAGAATCACTTGAATCCAGGAGGCAAAGGTTGCAGTGAGCCAAGATCGAGCCACTGCACTCTAGCCTGGGTGACAGAGTAAGACCCCATCTCAAAAAAAAAAAAAAGAAAAGAAAAGAAAAAGAAGAGTGTCTCACAAAGTACATGGATACAGCCAGATATGACTAGTTTCTACAGCAAAGAGGAGGTTCATGGGGAACCATCTGGAATTGCTGCAATAAAACTGGATGGCTTCCTTTTACTGCACAATTTTGGACCCTTGACTATGTACATTGTGCATTCTGAGTCTCTTTCAATGGTGGGCTTGAAGAGGGAAATTAAATAATAACAATAGTAGTCTGTAATTGCTGCATAATAAAGTTTACTGTGCTGTGTTCAATATAAAACCTACCCCCAAGCTATGCTTAAAGTTAACTAACTCCCTGTAAAACCTACCTTATTTATTCTCCCCACATTCTCAGCAAGGTTCCCAGGCACCTCAAAAGTTCTGTTTTTCTTGCTGACCAGCTGCAAGGTCACCGGGCAAGATAACACCCAAAGAATGTACAATGTGTTTCTCAAAATGCTTATTTTTCAAATGTAACATATATCACAAGACATATTGTTCTTCATTCTGGCTTCTGTAAACCTGTTAGCTGCTACATCATCCTGAATGTATAAAAAGTACCCCATTTTCTTTGTTCTTTGCTCAGTTTTCAGATGCGAATCCACTGAGCCGGTGCACCTCGATAAAATCCTCCTGTTTCACCCATTGGTCTCTCCAGTCTCCTGAATATTCTTCAACAGGCTGTGGTTCTTTTCTCTCAGAACATTTTGTGGGATCGTGTTCCAGGGAGCACACTTTAGGAAAGCAGGAGGGAGATGCCCTCTCAAGAACTTTCTAGCCCTGGCCCAAGGGTTGGAGACAGGGCAGGCAGCCCTGGCCTTAAAACCCAAGCCCTTCTTTTCACCCACAAGGCCAGGACCTTTGCCCCTGCTGTTTTCTCTCCATGGAATACAATGTTCTCTCTCAGATTCCATGAGGATTCACTCCCTAACTTCCTTCAGATTCCTCTCGAAAGCCTTCCCTGATTTTCCATCTACAAGGGCGGCGCCTCCAATCCTCTCTGCAGGGTGGGTACAGCTGCGCTCTGACCTCTGCCCTGCTCCCTGCTTTGCCCCAGAAAGCGGGCTGTGCTGTGTCTTCCCTCCCACTCCTATGTGTAAGTGTGTAATGCAGACTTTATTGGATTGTTCCTGATTGTTAAATATATGTTCTTAAAAATAAGAAAAGTAGGCCAGATGCGGTGGCTCACGCCTGTGATCCCAGCACTTTCAGAGTCTGAGGCCAGAGGATTGCTTGAGCCCAGGAGTTTGAGACCAACTCCAGGCAACAGAGTGAGACTCTGTCTCTATTTAAAAAAAAATAAATTAGTAGTACCAGAGTAGTGGCTCACGCTTGTAATCCCAGGAGTTCCTGGGATTGAGCCCAGGAGTTCAAAACCAGCCCTGGTAACATAGCAAGACCATGTCTCTATTAAATAAATAAATAAGTTAGTAAAAAAAAAAATAATTTAAAAATATAAGAAGAGTTTTGTTCTCACTTCAGAAAAAAAGAAAATAAAAATAATAAAATATAAAATACAAGAAAAGTAAATAATGAAATAAATGGAAAAATAAAGAATGTGAGATCCAGCTGGGCTGTGGTGGCGTGTACCTGTAGTCCCAGCTACTTGGGAAGCTGAGGCAGGAGGATCTATTGAGCCTAGGAGCTCAAGTGCAGTGAGCAATGATTGCGCCACTGCACTCCAGCCTGAGCCGAGACTGTCTCATAAAAAATAAATAAATAAATAGACCTACAGTTTTATGACACATTGATAAGCATTGGTAACTGCTGGCTTATGTGTCCTACTAAACTTTTCTCTGCATATAAACAGGCGTGCACATGCGGCGGAGAAGGGGAAAGAGACGAAATACAGAAATAAATCATTGTTGTTATTATCGAAACGCCTTCTCTCCTCTGTTGTAATTGTGTTTTTCCACTTGATGTTCTGTCCTGGCCAATTCCAACCGCGCGCCTGCTCAGAAGGAGGTGGGGTCCCTGCAGCCCCCACCTGGGGGCTGACACCCTGCACTCACCCTTGTGCGCAGTCCCCGGTGCTCGCACGCTTTGCATAGAGTTGCTCACTGGCTCGCTCGGACCAGGCTTCCTCAGGAAAGGTGGGGAGGGGGGCTGCTAGGCACTCGCGGTTTCCTGTTGGAGATTCACAGTCTCCCTGGGTAGCTCAGACCGACGCTTCAAGGCCATTGCCTGCTGACGTAGCCGACTGCGGTCTCCCACGGCGCGCGCCTCCGGAGCGCGAGGTCTCTGGGCAGCACCCCCTGCTGGCCGTGTCCCCTGAAACCTCGGCCGCAAGTGCGCGCTGCTTGAGCCTCTGAGGCTCCTCTCCCAGCTGCTCCTTCTTGGTCCACACACACCAGACTTCTAGACCGTTCTACTCTCCAAACTACCTTTCTTGAAAGGATGTGAGTCATTTGCAAATTGGAGTGCAAACGACAACCACAAAACCCACGCAAATGCCCTTCCATGTAGTTTTACTGAGGCTTGGAGAGAGGAAGTGACTGGCCCCTAGGATCACACAGCAAATAGGTGGCAGAGCTGGGCCTCACTCCTGAGACCCACAGGGTGATGGAAAATTCACTCTCCTTCTTCTTCTTCTCCTTCTCCTCGTCCTCCTCCTCCTCGTTGTAGTCCTCCTCCTCCTCCTCTTCCTCCTCCTCCCTGTCTCCTCCTCCCCCCTCTCTTCCTCCCTCCTCCTCCCCCCCTTCCTTCCCCTCTCCTCTTCCTCCCCCCTCCTTCTTCTTCTTCCACTTCTTGTTCCCTCTTCCTCCTCCTCCTCCTCCACCTTCTTCTTCCCCTTCTCCTTCTCCTTCTCCTTCTTCATTTGTTGGTCTGTCTCTGTTGCCCAGGCTGGTCTCAAATTCTTGGCCTCAAGGGATACACCTTCCTTGGCCTCCCAAAGCACTGTGACTACAGGCATGAGCCACCACCTCGACCAAGGCGATGGAAAATTATGAGCCTACCCCTGAATAGGGCCTGATTGGGGATGAGTGTGGGTTGGTGGCAGCAAAGAGTGATTGTTTTGCCCCTAGGGCACAGATCACTGCAATCTTGGGTGCAGCTGCTCTTTCTGGTGAGTGAAAGGAATTATCCTTGTTTGGAAAAGAGACTGAAAAACACAGGTCATATTTCCTCCGGAGGGTCTGCCCATCCTCCTCTACAGGGGAGCAAGCTTTAGCATTGGCTTTAGCTTGAGGAGCTTAAAACAACAATTTTAAGGCTTCCTGACAACCTAGTAAGCCTGTTGGTGCTGTTACTTCAGAGGAGATTTGCATAAAGGGCTGAAGAAGAACCTGTATTTTTCAAAATTTCTCAAGGCTTTTTCACTGGCACAGCCTCAAGACTTGCTAAACCGTCCCTGAGCTAGCTGCCCCATAGGGAGGGGTGGCCATTCCCTCTGAAGGAAAGGGGGCTCTGGAGGTTGTTTGTGTGGGCCCACATGTGTGGTTAATTTGGGAGGAGACAGTGTCAAGAAAAGTCACCTGGTTGGCTAAAAGATGGTGAAGTTAAATCACTTGATTTGGGATGGCACAGGTCTCTGAGAGAATTTTCTCAGGGCAAAAATATACTCAGATCAATAAGAAGGTCCTTCTGGCTTTATTCAGATGCTCTGGGGAGTGAGAATGCCACAGAACTACTGCAAGGACAAGCTTTTCCTGCTAACTGGCAAAGAACAAAGACACTTGAGATTTTTACAAATTATCCCAGATATCAGCGACAGAGTTTTGCTCTGTTGCCCAGGCTGGAGTGCAGTGGCACAATCTTGGCTCACTGCAGTCTCCACTTCCTGGGTTCAATCGATTCTTGTGCCTTAGCCTCCTTAGTAGCTGGGACTATAGGCATGTATCACCACACTCAGCTAATTTTTGTATTTTTGTAGAAATGGGGTTTCACCATGTTGGCGAGGCTGGTCTCAAACTCTTGGCCTCAAGTGATCTGCCCACCTTGGCTTTCCAAAGTGCTGAGATTATAGGCATGAGCCACCATGCTTGACCAGAAGCTACAGCTTTGACAGTGAGACAGAAACTGGCTGTCACCATTTCAGGTCCTCCTGACACAAGATCATCCTCAAATCCAGCTTTCCTAACATTCCATAGAAGTCTTGTCTGTAGCTAGGCACAGTGGCTTATGCCTGTAAGCCCAGCACTTTGGGAGCCCAAGGTGGGCGATCACTTGAGCTCAGGAGTTCAAGACCAGCCTGGGCAACATAGTGGGACACTCTCTACAAAAAATACAAAAATCAGCCAGGTGTGGTGATGTTTGCCTGTAGTCCCAGTTACTTGGGAGTCTTGAGGTGGGAGGATCACTTGAATCTGGCAGGTTGAAGCTGCAGTGAGCTGTGATTGTACCATTGCACTCCAGCCTGGGTGACAGAGCAAGACCCTGTCTCCAAAAAAAAGGAAAAGGAAAAAAAAGAAATCTTACCTGCATCGGTGAAGAATGAGGAATTAGGGGACTTTTTTGGAATTATCCAAGAGATCCATTTCTCTACTCCTACTCCAGTCTCTCACCTGGCTGTTTTTTTTTTTTTTTTTTTTCAATATGTAGTCAT
>NW_016107433.1:208285-239928 GCF_001604975.1 Cebus imitator
TCACTTGGGCAGGACGTCAGAGGACTCAGACACCAGCCTCCCATCGCGGGTCTCAATCTTCTTCACAACCACGGCCTTGGCGGAGCTGGTGCGGCTGAAGGTGGAGCCCGCGCCGGAGCCAAAGCTGGAGCCCAGGCCGTAGCTGAGCCCGGGGCTTGTGAGGCCCCCATAGGCAGAGCTCAGACCACCTGCATAGCCGCTGGTGGTCTTCGTGTGGATACTCATGTTCTGCATCCCAGACTCCAGCCGGCTCTCCTCGCCCTCCAGTAGCTTGCGGTAGGCGGCGATCTCGATGTCCAGGGCCAGTTTGAAGTTCATCAGCTCCTGGTAGTCACGCAGCTGCCGTGCCATGTCCTGCTTGGCCTTCTGCAGGGCTTCCTCCAGCTGCTGCTGCTTGGCACGAGCATCCTTGAGTGCCTGCTCCCCGCGATGCTCAGCATCTATAATGGCGGCCTCCAGGGAAGCCCTCTGGCCTGTGAGGCCCTCAATCTCGGCCTGGAGCCGGCTGATGTTCCGGTTCATCTCGGAGATCTCAGTCTTCGTACGCCGCAGGTCATCCCAGTGCTTCCCAGCCAGCTTCTGCAGCTCCTCATACTTGATCTGGTATACGCTCTCCGCCTCAGCCCGGCTGCAGTTGGCGATCTCCTCGTACTGCGCCTTGACCTCAGCGATGATGCTGTCCATGTCCAAGGAGCGGCTGTTGTCCATGGACAGCACCACAGAGGTGTCGGAGATCTGGGACTGCAGCTCCCGGATCTCCTCTTCATACAGCTGCCTGAGGAAGTTGATCTCGTCAGTCAGTCCTTCCAGGCGAGACTCCAGCTCTACCTTGTTCATGTAAGCTTCATCCACATCCTTCTTGATGAGGACAAATTCATTCTCCATCTCTGTACGCTTATTGATCTCTTCCTCATACTTGTTCTTGTGGTTTTGTTTTTGAGACAGAGTCTTTCTCTGTCATCCAGGCTGGAGTGCAGTGGTGTGATCTCGGCTCACTGCAACCTCTGCCTCCTGGGTTCAAGCGATTCTCATGCACCTGGCTGTTTTAAAAATAGTTTTGCTTCTTTCCCCCCTCATGATGCAAGTTATGCTAGATTGAATAATGTATACTTACTGTAGAAACTTTGTAATGCTGACCTTTGTCTCTTTAGGATAAATTGAAAGAGGTAGAATTAGTGGATCAAAGGTATCCCCATTGGGTAGCTTCCATGTGCACTCTATTAATCTGTTTTTACACTGCTCTAAAGAATTCCTGAGACTGCATAATTTGTAAAGGGAAGAGGTTTAATTGACTCAGAGTTCCACATGGCTGGGGAGGCCTCAGGAAACTTACAATCATGGCAGAAGACAAAGGGAAGTAAAACACTTATTACCTGGCAGCAGGCAAGCAAGAGCACAGAGGAAAACTGTCCCTTATAAACAATCAGATCTCATGAGAATTCACTCACTATCATGAGAACAGCATGGGGGAAACCGCCCCCATGATCCAGTCACCTCCCACCAGATCCCTCCCTTGACATGTGGGAATTACAATTTGAGATGAGATTTGGGTGAGCACAAAGAGTCAAACCATATCACACTCCCTGCTAAGATGGCAATGCTCTCTTGCCAACACTATGTATTTATTTTCTTTGAAAAAAAAATTTTTTTTTTAAAGATGGGGTTTCACCATGTTGGTCAGGCTGGTCTTGAACTGCCGACCTCAGGTGGTCCACCCGCCTTGGCCGCCAAAGTGCTTGGATTACAGGCGTGAGCCGCCATGCCCAGACTAACATTATGTATTTAAAACATGTTTTAATATTTACCAGGTTGACTGACAACAATCACTGATTCATTTAATTAGCATTTCTTTGGTTTTCTTTTTTCTTTATTATTTTGAGGCAGGTGCCTGGCCATTTCTTTGGTCTTGAGTGAGGCTGAATATTTTTGCATATTTTATCTAAAAATGCCAATCAAACCACTGAGTGCGGTGGCTCACACCTGTAATCCCAGCACTTTGGGAGGCCAAGGCGGGCAGATCACAAAGTCAGGAGTTCAAGACCAGCCTGGACAACATAGTGAAACCCCATCTCTACTAAAAATACAAAAATTAGCGGGGTGTGGGTGGTACATACCTGTAGTCCCAGCTACTTGGGAGGCTGAGGTGGAAGACTTGCTTGCACCTGGGAGGCAGAGGTTGCAGTGAACTGAGATCACAGCATTGCACTCCAGCCGGGGTGACAGAGTGAGACTCCATCTCAAGAAAAAAAAAGGAAAAGGAAAAAGCCAATCGAACTATGCTTTCCCTTTCTGGAAGGAAAGATAAGTAATCCTTTTCCTTCATATTTGCTTATAAGACCTTGGGACAAGGAAGCTTTGAGAGATCCGGTGAGGGACTTGGGCTGGCCATCCTATATAGGGTGACTGAACTGGTTATGGCCTTGAAATGAAAGTTCCAGTGCACACATGATCCTCCAGAGTGCATTTTTACTTTGGAAGTGGGTGTGTGTGATAACTTAGAAAAACTCAGTGGTTTCAGACTTGGTGGAATGATCTAATTTTTCTCAGGAGAGTGGTGGGGACAGCCATCTGTGTTCCTCAGCAGTCAGCCCAGGGCCTGACACATTGTGGGCACCCATAAATGCCTGCAGATTGAATAACTGAACACTGCTGCCTGTGTCCCGAAGGGTAACCCATTATGACCCTACATGACCTATATTTAGGGGTGGAGAGGAAGTGTGCTTTTGCATTCTATTGCACCCATTTTTATTTATTTATTTATTTTTTTGAGACAGTCTTGCTCTGTCATCCAGGCTGGAGTGCAGTGGCATGATCTCCGCTCATTGCAACCTCCGCCTCCCGGGTTCAAGCAATTCTCCTGCCTCAGCCTCCTGAGTAGCTGGGATTACAGGCACACACCATCACGCCCAGCTAATTTTTGTATTTTTAGTAGAGATGGGGTTTCACCATGTTGATCAGCCTAGTCTCGAACTCCTGACTTCATGATCCACCTGCCTCGGCCTCCCAAAGTGCTAGTATTACAGGTGTGAGCCACTGCGCCTGGCTCTTGCGCCCATTTATTAGAATCTCTAGACCTATTTTTAGTTTGGGTCTGAAACAGTCTTCTTAATATGCAGGAAGACAGATATCGCAAATCCTGACTTTGAACTTCCGGAAAGGGCTAAGGGTTAGTGGAACTATAAATATATGAGGGCAAGTCTGACAGGAGCAGTTTTATTGTGATCACGTCCTTGGGTCCAGGAGGCTGGCCAGGCTCCCCAGGTAAGCCATTGTGTCTTCCTTCTGGAAGACCACATTCTCAGGGTGCCAAGTGGCTTTTTTCTGGTTGTCTCCCATTTTTCTGTCTCCAGGGAATGACTCCATTTGACTTACTGTAGTTACAAGAGTTCTGTTAAAATAATTTATAAGGAAGCAGATGATTACTGAAATGCCCCAGTGTTAGGACCAGAAGGGACTGAGGGATATTATCTGGTGTCCCAGTTCTGTGCTTCTCTCAACCTACCAGCTGCCAACCATGCTGCATTAATTGTCAGTAGCAGGACAATATAATGGTCAGTTCAAAGCTTAATGGTTTATGGGAAACCACTGAAGACTTTAGGGCAGGACTTTGAGGGGTTTTTGGATTTGTTCTTGTTTTTGAGATGGACTCTCGCTCTGTTGCCCAGGCTGGAGTGCAGTGGTGCAATCTCGGCTCACTGAAACCTCTGCCTCCTGGGTTCAAATGATTCTCTTGCCTCAGCCTCCCGAGTAGTTGGGACTACAGGCCCACGCCACCACTCCCAGCTAATTTTTGTATTTTTAGTAGTTACAGGGTTTCGCCATATTGACTAGGCTGGTCTCGAATTCCTGACCTCAGGTGATCCGCCCGCGTCGGCCTCCCAAAGTGATGGGATTACAGGCTGGAGCCACCACGCCCGACCTTGGAATTTGAGATTTAAAAGGATCATTCTGCCTGGCTTGATGACTCACGTCTGTAATCCCAGTACTTTGGGGAGGCTGAGGTGGGAGGATTGCTTGAGCCCAGCAGTTTGAGACCAGCCTGGGCAACATAGAAAGACCTTGTCTCTACCCCCACCACCACCAAAAAAGGGGGAGGGGCGTCATTCTGGCTGCTCTGCTCTGTGGTTAGGACCAAGTCAAAGGTGGAGGAGGGAAAACCGGAAAACCAGGTGAGATGCTTGGTCTAGGGTGGCTGTGTCATTGGATGGATGGGTGGAAACCAGGGTGGGGCTCTTAGGAGAGGCTTCTGAAGCAGTTGATACCAAAATGAAGAGGAAGCAGCAGGGTGTTCTAACAACGGTGAAGAATTGGAGAGGCCGCTGGGTTCGGGGTGTGCAGAGTGTGGCAGCCGCGTAGTTGGCGACCTCAGTCACGTGATTGCCTGGCCCGGTAGCCCCGCGGTCTAATACCTTCAGCACCCGGGCCCGAGTAAGGGGCGGTGTTGGCCCCTCCCGGGTCGCGCCTTTCTGCCAGCCTCTCGTCCTCTTTGGTCATTGGGCAATGTCTCTGTCCATCAGGGGCCCGCCTCCGCAATTGAGCCAACCAGGGCTGGCGGGAGGGCGCTTCCTTCTGGAGCTGGGTCCTTACCAGGAGCTGCAGCCTGGGTGAAGTGCGGACTCGGTGGCTGCAGCTGCGGAGCTGTGCGCAGGCGCAGAACTGACCGGATCGAGCGGGCGACTGTGGCCTCGCAAGCTGTTGAGAAGCGGGCGAGGGTCCGAGGTAGGGAAGGGAACGAGTGGGGGATGTGGACACCTCTTTACGCGCCAGGCCTCGCCAGCGCCTGACCCTCCCGGCCTGCGGCACCGGCTCAGGTGACTGGGCGGAGAGCTGAGGTGAGGGGGCGGACCCGCGGCCGAAGGGACCAGCCGGGCCCACGACCACGGTCACCCCACTCACATGCGCGCCCCACGTGGGCCTGCGGGCTCGCCGACGACCCTTTGCTACCTATTGGGGCACCCCACTAGCTGCTCTGGCCCTTCGAGCACCCTTAGAGCTCCGTGTCCCCACTGCGCGCCCCTGTTTTACAGACTGGCAAGCCGGAGCTAAGAGGCACCAAGCTGGTTGCTCGGGGACACCTAGCTGGGGTACGGCCGTGCCGGAGTTCTAGGGAGATAGGGCTTGGTGGGCTCCGTGCACTTAGCGATGAGGCTCTAGTCAGAGACTTTAACTTGGGACCTGTCTGTTTTCTTTAAGGATGCAAAATGGTTTGCGTCCCAGCTGGGGCGGATCACCCTGCACCGCTGCCTGTCTTGGCTGTAGGGCTGGAGCGTCAGGCGCCCTCTGCTCCCGGACCGACCGCCCCCGTCCCGATTTATGCGGGGGGCGGGGGGTGAGGGAACGGTTCTCAGTGCTGGGAGCTCTCAAGATCCTGAAAAATGATCTCGAGATGCCGAGGGCAGGATTCATACATGAAACCTGAGAAAAGCTCATTATAATGGGTCAAGATTTTTTTTTTTTTCTTATTTTATTTTATTCTAAGGAAAAATACCACCAGAGGCTAGTGAAGGGACTAGGAAACTCATCACCCCCTTGCGGAGGCAGATGTGAAGCTTTTGGAAATCAGTTTGGCAATGAGTCTCCACACTTTGACCTACTGACTCCTTGTTTGGGAAATCACTAGGATAAAACCTAAGTAGAGAAAAGTTTACTGCATAAGGCAGTGCAGTTTGGTGGGGTTTCGTTGTTGTTGTTTTTTTTAAGAGACAGATCTGGCTCAATTGCCCAAGCTGCAGTGCGGTGGTGTGATCATAGCTCACTGCAGCCTTGAACTCAGAGAGCTCAAGCAATCCTCCCACTTCAGCCTCTTGAGTACCTGGGACTACAGGCATGTGCTACCATTCCCAGCTAATGTAAAAATTTTGGTAGAGACGGGGGCACTTGCTGTATCACTCAGGGTGGTCTCAAACTCCCTAGCCTCAAGGGATACTCTAGCCTTGGCCTCTCAAAATGCTGAGATTATAGGCATGAGCCACACTGTGCCCAGTCCAGTTTGATATTTTATATTAATAAATAGCAAGTAGGCCAGGTACAGTGGCTCATGCCTGTAATCCCAGCACTTTGGGAGGCTGAGGCAGGTGGATCACCAGGTCAGGAGATCAAGACCATCCTGGCTAACATGGTGAAACCCTGTCTCTACTAAAAATACAAAAAATTAGCTGGGCATGGTGGCGCGTGCCTGTAATCCCAGCTACTGAGGAGGCTGAGGCAGGAGAATCGCTTGGACCTGGGAGGCGGAGTTTGCAGTGAGCTGAGATTGTGCCAGTGCACCCCAGCCTGGGCAACAAGAGCGAGACTCCATCTCAAATAAAAATAAAAATAAAATAAATAAATAGCAAGCAAGTAGTAGAAACAACCTCTAAATCTTCAGCAGTAGAGAATGGTTAAGTAAATTGTGATTGTTTATGCCAAAATGTAGCCATTAGATATGAAAAAATACTCTTATCAGAAAAGCCAGATTCAAAGTTGTGGTTACAACTCTACAGAAATATGTACAGAATGACCGGGCATGGTAAGTCCCACCTGTAATCCCAGCACTTTGGGAGGCTGAGGTGGATGGATTGCTTGAGTCTAGGAGTTCAAGACCAGCCTGGGTAACAGGGCAAAACCCGATCTCTACAAAATGTATAAAAACTAGCCAGGCATGGTGGTGCACACCTGTGGTCCCAGCTACTTGGGAGGTTGAGGCAGGAGAATCACTTGCATCTGGGAGGCGGAGGTTGCAGTGAGCCGAGATCACGTCACTGCACTCCAGCCCAAAAAGGGGGAGGACAGAATGACTAGAGGGGTATGTACCTAATGATGAAAATAATAATTCCCTTTTTTTTAGCAGAAGGGTCATATTTTATTAAATTCTCACAAAACCTAACACTAATATTCCCATTCTGCCAATAGATAACTGGAGTGTTACCTCATCAGCAGTGTGTCTGATGCTACACAGGATAGCATCACAGCTAGTGTGCTGTTGGGCCTCTGAAAATGTCATATTTAGCTGGTATTTGAGGACTTAGTGTTTGCCAGATACAGGGCTAGGCACTGGAAAGCTGTTGGTGAGTAAGGCAGCTGTGGTTGCTTGAGTCACAGAGTTTATAGACTAGTGGGGAAGCATATATATATATATATATATATATATGATTAATTTTTTGGGACAGGGTCTTGCTCTGTCACCCAGGCTGGAGTGCAGTGGCGGGAACACTGCTCACTGCAGCCTTGAGCCTTGACCTCCAGGGCTCAAGCAATCCTCTCACCTCAGCCTTCTGAGTAAATGAGACTATAGGTGTGTGCCACCATGCCCAGCTAATTTGTAAAAATATCTTTTTGTAGAGACCAGGTCTTCTTATGTTGCCCAGGCCCATCTCAGAACTCCTAGGCTCAAGTGTTCCTCCCACCTCAGCCTTTGGAGTGGCTGAGATTACAGGTATAAGCCACTATTCCTGAAGCAGATTATTTATTTATTTATTTTTGTTTTAATTTTTTTTTTTGAGACAGGGTCTCACTCTCATCATCCAGGCTAGACTGCAGTGGCACGATTACTGCTTTCTGCAGCCTCAACTTCCTAAGCTCAGGTGATTCTCCCACCTCAGCCTCCCAAGTGGCTGTGACTGCAGGTGCATACCACCATACCTGGCAAATTTTTTTTGGAAAGACAGGGTTTCACCATGTTGCCCAGGCTAGTCTTGAACTCCTGGGCTCAAGCTATCCACCCATCTTGGCCTCCCAAAGTGCTAGGATTACAGGCATGTGCTACCACGCCTGGCTCCTGAAGCAGATATTTTCAATGAACACTTATAGTCTGCTGGTGAGAATGAGTTTAGTGTATTTTAAATAGTTTATTCTAAGTTATTTTTGTTCAGGATATGAGCAAATTAAATGTTTTCAGAGGTCAGTATTTTTAAGAAATTAAATTTGAAACTTCAACTTTTTAATTTTTAGGTTTAAAAATATCCTTTTTTGCTGAGGGAACACAATTGCTGGTATAGTGTCAGAATGTCAAGTACTGTGTCCTACTGGATCTTAAATTCTACAAGGAGCAGCATTGCCACATTGCAAAGGGGCAGACGCTTATACTCCAGGTGCGTCTCACATAGGAATAAATTTAAATGGAGGCTCTTTTCCCGGGTGCCACCCACCCTAAACAGTTCCCCATGTGGTGGCTTCACTCTCTGCAAAGTCTACAGACACACATCAACAGAGGAAGATGATTTTCACTTGCAACTCAGCCCTGAGCAAATAAATGAAGTGCTTCGAGCTGGTGAGTCAGCCCACAGGATTCTTGACCTTGAAAGCAGAGTTCCAAATTCAGTGTTGCAGTTTGAGAGCAACCAGCTGGCTGCAAATTCCCCAGTGGAGGACCGGCGAGGTGTAGCCTCCTGCCTGCAAACCAGTGGACTGATGTTTGGCATCTTTGATGGACATGGCGGTCATGCATGTGCCCAGGCAGTGAGCGAGAGGCTCTTCTACTATGTGGCAGTGTCCCTGATGTCCCACCAGACCCTGGAGCACATGGAGGGAGCTGTGGAAAGCATGAAGCCCTTGCTGCCCATCCTGCATTGGCTCAAACACCCAGGGGACAGTATCTACAAGGATGTCACATCCGTGCATCTTGACCACCTCCGTGTCTATTGGCAGGAATTGCTCGACTTGCACATGGAAATGGGACTAAGCATTGAGGAAGCATTAATGTACTCCTTCCAGAGATTAGATTCTGACATCTCACTGGAAATCCAGGCCCCCCTGGAAGATGAGGTGACAAGGAACCTGTCACTCCAGGTTGCTTTCTCCGGGGCAACAGCTTGCATGGCTCATGTTGATGGAATTCACTTGCACGTGGCAAATGCTGGTGACTGCCGAGCCATCCTTGGTGTCCAGGAGGACAATGGCATGTGGTCTTGTCTGCCCCTTACCCGTGACCACAATGCCTGGAACCAGGCTGAGCTATCCCGGCTAAAGAGGGAGCACCCTGAATCAGAGGACAGGACGATCATCATGGAGGACAGGCTGCTGGGTGTCCTCATGCCCTGCAGGGCATTTGGGGATGTCCAGCTGAAGTGGAGTAAAGAGCTGCAGCACAGCGTTCTGGAAAGGGGCTTTAACACCGAGGCCCTCAACATTTACCAGTTCACGCCCTCACACTACTATACTCCACCCTACCTTACTGCTGAGCCTGAGGTCACATACCACAGGCTGAGGCCCCAGGATAAGTTCCTTGTGCTGGCGTCAGATGGCCTGTGGGACATGCTGAGCAATGAGGACGTGGTGAGGCTGGTGGTGGGGCACCTGGCTGAGGCAGATCGGCACAAGACAGACCTGGCCCAGAGACCTGCCAACTTGAGGCTCATGCAGAGCCTGCTGCTGCAGAGGAAAGCCAGTGGGCTCCATGAGGCTGACCAAAATGCAGCCACGCGGCTGATCAGACATGCCATCGGGAGCAATGAGTATGGGGAGATGGAGCCAGAGCGGCTGGCGGCAATGCTGACATTGCCAGAGGACTTGGCAAGGATGTACAGGGATGATATCACTGTCACTGTGGTATATTTTAACTCAGAATCAATTGGTGCATATTACAAGGGGGGTTAAGAATCTCCCATCCTGTTGTCAAGGTTAACATAAATGCTCTTCTAAAATGTTTTCACTTACTCTTGAACTAGCTATCCAAACTTTACTATTTAAAATTGTAGGCAGATTTAATTTGCTAAATAGACTAACAGGAGGAAAAAAACAAACAGCCTACCTTTAAAAAAACAGTGAAATAGAAGCAATTTCATGTCCCTGTATGTTTTGATCAAGTCTTATATGCAGAGAGGACAGAGCATAAAATCTGTGGAAATTGGCTTGGGCTCATGTAGCCCAAGTCTTTTGATGAAGATGTTAAACTGTGTCAGCCTGAGCCTTCAAAGGGTAAATTTAATCATGATTATGAGAATAAAGAAATTCAGGATCTTCTGAGGTCTTGCCACAAAATCTGCAGATTCGATAATTCTCCTGAATTCACAATCATGGACTTCTAGACTATGAAGAGATATTTTATTTGTTTGTCTTTTATTTAAATTACTAAGGCCTAGGTTTACAAAGCATACTACAGTACATTTTTCTATGCAATATCCTAACTTTTTGTGTGTGATTATACGTGTGAGAAATTTTGTAATACTACATTCTAGTTCTGTTTTCATTTATTTTAAAATTGAATCCTTAAACTTGTAAACACGCCTACTGTAAGCATGCTTGGAATGACTTGTTTTGGTTTCAGCTGATAGGATCTATGCCTCTGGACCAGCTGAACCTACTGGTGCAGCTTTTGGTCCCCTCTACTGAGTCCCATTCTAGAAACTTTGAGCCATACTGGGAGGTAACTTGTCTATGCCTTAAACCCTAACCTTTCCTGTGTTGGTAAAATTTCCTCCTGGGCTGAGCCTTTGGGGGTTGGTTCACAGCATTTAAGCTTTCTGATTATACCTCTCAAACATTCTTCTGTCAATTCCACACAATCCTTCTACCTCTGCTATGCTGAACCCCTCACTTACCCTGCACCTCCCGACAACAAAATACTGTGTGAAAGAATCTTTCACATGTTCCTGCTTCATGTGGCTGCAGGAAAGGAGAAAATGTGATTGCATATGGTACTTGTGGTGATAGACGTTTAGACAGGACAGGTTTATTTAGTGGATTGTGGACTGAAGATTCAACCTCTATCTGGAGAGGTGAAAACACAAAAGGCTTAAGGAAAAGTTTCTAACCAAGGTTCTCTGAATCCTTTACTGAGAGGTGATGGGGAGGAGGAAGGAGTGAGACTTACCAAATGGGATGCTTGCCCCAATACTGTGGGATAAACCACCATTGCCACTCCTCAGGAATTAGACCATATTTAGTATAGGAGTTGGGGCAAAAATAAAAATTTAACTTGTAATGGCTTCTGTGGGCTGCAGATTCTTTGTATTTACTTGGAAATTCAGTCAAGTGGCTCCGTTGTGGAGATGAATTTCATCTCATGAATTGCTGTGGCATTTAAACAACAGGAAATGTGTCCCTAAATGGAAACAACTATAATCCCACAAAACCAACAATTTTATTTGCCTGTGCTACATCAGGCAGAATTCTTCAATGAAGTTGAGCTACATTTGTTGATCCCTTTTCTCATCTTACCCGTTTATGCCATCTACTGAAAAGAAAAGCAAATAGCTAGGTTAGGTTTTCTGTTTTTTTGTCTGTGTCCCAGCTGACATTCAGTCAAATATTGGGATACTTCTAATTTGGTGGTGTTTCTCTGTACATTTTTCAGTGCAACTATTTAGTCATGTAGTTTCATCTAAGACATTCTTTTTTGAATATTTAAGCCTTGATCCTTTTATTTTTTGAATATTTAAGCCTTGATCCTTTTATTCTGAAACCATTAATATTCCTTCTTATCACCTAGATCTTTTTTCTTTTCTTTTCTTTTCTTTTCTTTTGAGACAGGGTCTTGCCCTGTTGCCCAGGCTGGAGTACAATGGCATGATCTTGGCTCACTGCAACCTCTGCATCACAGGCTCAAACAACCCTGCCTCAGCGCTGCATCCCCCCCACCCCACCTCACAAAGTAGCTGGGATTACAGGCGTGCAACACCATGCCTCGCTAATTTATTTTTTACTTTTTGTAGAGACAGGGTTTTGCCATATCACCCAGGCTGGTCTTGAACTCCTAGACTCAAGTGATCTGCTCACCTTTGTCTTTCCAAGTGGTGAGATTATAGGCATGACTCACCACACCCAGCCTATCTCCTAGATCTCAAATCAAAAATAAAATGTAAATCACTTCCATTTTGCTAGCATGAGGGTTTGTTGCTAAAACTGAGGAGTCTATCTGACATTTACTTTTCGTTGTTTTTTGAGACAAGGTCTTGCTTTGTCACCCAGGCTGGAGTGCAGTGGTATGATTATAACTCACGTAATGTCAAACTCCTAGGCTCCAATGCTCCCTCCCACCTTAGCCTGCCAAGCAGCTGGGTCTACAGGCATGAACCACCATGCCCAGATAATTTTAAAATATATATATATTTTTTTATAGAAACATGGTCTTGCTATGTTGCCCAGGCTGGTTGTCTGACTTTTTTTTTTGTCCTTTATTCTTTACACCAGCTAAACCCTGGAGTACACTTGAAGCCTTTACTGGCTTCCAAAGTACCTGAATCCTACTTTGGAGCCTAGCATGGGTCATAAATGTATCTGATTTATTAACTTGTGAGACAGCTGAGAGAACACAGACTCCTTACCTGTGACTCCAGGCGTATCTGGTTTTTCTCTGCCTAATAGATTTTCCTGCTTCCTAGTTAGTAATATTGAGAAAGAAGAAAGGCTTATTTATCATTTGTTTTTTATCCACTGTGAATCATCAGCTCTTTCCATGAACATTCTGGGGTGCGCCTCCTGGTTAAACTCCTGTCTCCCTGACCACTATCCTGCTGTCATTGAACTTCTTGAAGCCCATGGGCTACTGCTTCAGGGACATTGGGATTTGAGAGGAGGTTAGTAGTACTTGTCAGGTCTTTTTAAGCATTTATTATTCCTTTTATAGAGACTTCAGTATTGAGACTTAAAATGAACTGAAAAATGAGATTGAACATTTAATATCTTAGATGTAACTTTTGAAGAAAGTCTGCTTTGGTGCTTAAAATTGTATATGATTTTAGGTAAGAAACTTTGATAATATTGACATAATTTAGATTTACTCCCTTTTTTTCTTTTTTTGAGACAGTCTCACTCAGTCGCCCAGGCTGGACTAGAGTGGCACAATCTCAGCTCACTGCAACTTCTGCCTCCCGGGTTGAAGTGATTCTCGTGCATCTGCCACCCAAGTAGCTGGGATTATAGGCATGCACCACCACGCATAGCTAAGTTTTTGTATTTTTAGTAGAGATAGGGTTTTGCCATGTTGGCCAGGCGACCTCAGCTTCCCAAAGTGCTACCATTATACGCATGAGCCATCAAGCCTGGCGAGATTTTTAAAAATATATATAAATATAGCTCTGTTGATTCTGGGGCTTGGTCAAAATGGATAGATAACATAGTATTCTAATTTCAAATTTGTGGCTAGGCACCGTGGCCTACATCTGTAATCCCAGCACTTTTGGAGTCCAAGACAGAAGAATCGCTTCAGCACAGCATGAGACCAGCCTGGGCAACATAGACATTGCCACTACAAAAAATTTTTTAAAAAGCCAGGTGTGGTGCATGGCCTGTAGTCTCAGCTACTTGGGAGGGTGAAATGGGAGGATCTCTTGAGCCCAGGAGGTCTAGGCTGGAGTGAGCTGTGATTGTGCTACTGCACTCCAGACTGGGCGACAGGGTGAGACCATGTCTCAAAACAAAAAGTTTGAATTAAAAAAAAAAAAAAAAAAGCTGGCTGGGTACAGTGGCTCACGCCTGTAATCCCAGAACTTTGGGAGGCCAAGGTGGGTGGATCACCTGAGGTCAGGAGTTCAAGACCAGCCTGATCAACATGGTGAAACCCTGTCTCCACTAAAAATACAAAAATTAGCTGGGCATGGCGGCACATGCCTGTAATCCCAGCTACTTTGGAAGCTGAGGCAGGAGAATCGCTTGAATCCAGGAGGTAGAGGTTGCAGTGAGCCAAGATCGTGCCATTGCACTCCAGCCTGGACAACATGAGCAAAACTCCATCTCAAAAAAACAAAAAACAAAGTCAAATTAGCGTGATAGACCAGATTACTTAGATTCAACTTTCTGAGATATTATTCATAACATTAAGGCTAATTTATTATAATGAAAATGTAAACTTTGAGGTATGTTAATATATAAACATCTTTTTCCTAGAGGTACCTTTGGCCTAAAAGGTCTTTAGTATTCAGCACACTGGGTAAAGTTCAGTTTAGACACAATCAAATTGGCACCTTTTAAATGTAAGTGAAATAGAAAGAGCTTGAACTTGAGTTACTTAAAGATAGAGTATAATTAATTATATAGAACAAAATAAAAATGAGTTTAGAATGACTCTGACTTCACTCTTATCCATCAGCCCCTAGTGGCCTATGTTCAGCCTTGGGAAAGTCTTAACTTCCCAGGTTAAACCAGAATATTCTGGAACTGA
Source organism: Cebus imitator (assembly GCF_001604975.1). Lineage (NCBI taxonomy): Eukaryota > Metazoa > Chordata > Mammalia > Primates > Cebidae > Cebus > Cebus imitator. Next base: position 222,363 of record NW_016107433.1, read on the forward strand.
GCCATCTAACTTTCATCTTAAAGTTGATCATTTGTCTCTGAAATGTGACTCTTGTGGCAGAAAAAGCCCTGGTGTTGCCTTGGAGCTGGGGATAAAGGCCAGTGGGCAAGCCTGTGATGAGAGCTGTCCCTGGCACCGAGGGGAAAGCTCATTGGACCAGCCATGCAGCCGTCTGAACCTACTGAAGCCCTGTCTCTTACTCCTCAGGCACCTGATGCTTAACTTGCCTCCTGGGAAATAATTATCAAGCATTTACTTGGAACAGTTATTAATCATGTTCTTTAATAATTACTGACATTTGTATTTTAAGCTGTATACCAATGTTCGTATTTGACACTGATTTTCTAACCATTAGAGATATTTAATTAAAACTTGTAAATGAAAGAAACAAAATGAAATTTGGTTTCGAATCCTATTTTTTTTTTCAGTCCTTAGGGTACTAGATTAGACCAACCTTTGTTTCACCACCTTTATCTGACCGTGGAAAATTTTAGGCTATTCAGGAGTCTACCCAAAAGAGAATTATGCTGCTCTGCAAAGTGTGGGTGGCTATTGCCCACATAGGAGATCCTCATTTAGTGTCAACCATGTGTGTGGAGATCCAAAAAGAAGTGAAGGCTTTTGTTGTGAGAGTCTCCACGCATTCAGAGCCAAAGCCTGCCAGAATTTCATACTATGTTACTTGAGATTTTAAAAACCAACTTGGCACATCACCCCACCCCCTGGAAGAGAGAAGTGGGCAGAAGTGGACACTGCGGTGGCTCATACCATCATGCCCAGCCAACTCCCCTTTTCAGTGTGACCAAATTCAGGCCCCAAGGTTGAGGTTGAAAAACATCCGTAACAGTGGTAGGGGCAGGATTTGAACCAAGTCCAAAGTCCCAATACTGGGCTTTCAGGAAAGGATAATTATGAACAGTTTTTTGCATAATTTTGGCCTGGAATGGGTGGGGCTGGGAAGAGACTTGGTACTGAGAGGAAGCTAGAAGGCTTTTTTTGGGGTTATTGCTGATAATAACATTGTTCTGTGGGCAGAGTGTGGTGTCTCACACCTGTAATCTTAGCACTTTGGGAGGCCAAGGTGGGAGGATTGCTTGAGCCCAGGAGTCTGAGACCAGCCTGGGCAACATAGTGAGACCCCCGTCTCTACAAAAATAAAAATAAAAATTAGCCAGGCAAGGTGGTGCACACCTGTAGTCCCAGCTACTTGAGAGGCTGGGGTGGGAGAGTTGCTTTAGCCCAGAAGGTGGAGTCTTCAGTGAGCCATGACTGTACCACTGCACTCCAACCTGTGGGACCAAGTGAGACCTTGTCTCAAAAATAATAATAATGAAATAAGGCCGGCCACCATCGCTCACACCAGTAATCCCAGTGTTTTGGTAGGCCAAGGTGGGCAGATCACCTGAGGTCAGGAGTTTGAGAGTAGCTTGGATAACATGTTGAAACCTCGTCTCTACTAAAAACACAAAAATTAGCCGTGTGTGGTGGCGCACACCTGTAATCCCAGCTACTTGGAAGGCTGGGGCAGGAAAATTGCTTAAACCCGGGAGGCGAGGTTGTAGTAAGCCGAGATTATGCCACTGCACTCCAGCCTGAGCAACAGAGCAAGACTCAGTCTTAATAATAATAACAATAATAATAATAAAATAGTTCTGTGGACTCTGATAATGCTTTGGCTGTTACGAGTCAAGCTACATATGTTTAACTTATATACATTCCAATGTCCCATCATTTTGGAACATGATAAAGGGAACACAGGGAGAATTAAAATTTTTAAATTGAGCTGTTTGAGCTCTTTAAATAGAGCAGGAGGAATTAAATTTATAGACTTATTTTTCACTTTTCATCTCTATACTTTTTCTGTCTTGTTTTGAGACAGGGTCTAGCTCTGTCACAGGCTGGAGTACAGTAGCATGATATTTTCTTACTGCAACCTTCACCTCCTGGGCTCAAACCATCCTCCCACATCAGTCTCCCAAGTAGCTGAGACTACAAGTGTGTGCCACCATGCCTGGCTAATATTTTTTTGTATTTTTGGTAGAGATGGGGTTTTGCCATGTCATACAAGCTGGTCTCAAACTCTTGGTCTCAAGCGACCCTCTTGCCTCGGCCTCCCAAAGTGCTAGGATTCTAGGTGTGAGCCTCCATGCCCAGCCCATCTCTAGAGTTTCTGTTTCCATTTTACTTGGTGTTACTAAATGCCCTTAAATTGTCCCCAGCTTAGTGATTCTCTGAATTGTTAGTGTCCAGTGCTCCAACCGGCTCTCTGGGATGGATGAACATTTACTGATGTCTGTGGGTCCAAATGTCTTTGCTCCATTGGCCCCTGACTTTCTCTACCAGCGAGCACGCCTTGATCTGAGAAATCACCTGGCTGGAAGGAGCAAGGCGGGAGGTGGGAGTGTGGGGTGGGGAGCAGGGCTGTGGAGGCCAGGGCTCCAGTTCTGACCTGTTTTGTTTGTTTGTTTTCAAGCAGAGTCTTGTTCTGTTCTGCAGGCTAGAGTGCGGTGGTGCAGCTATAACTCACTGCAGCCTCGAACTCCTGGCCTCAAGTGACCCTCCTGCCTCAGGCTCCCAAAGTGCTGGAAATATAGATATGAACCACTGTACCCAGCCATTTTTTTTTCTTTTTTTGAGATGGAGTCTCACCTGTTGCCCAGGCTGGAGTGAGTGCAGTGACATGATCTTGGCTGACTGCAACTTCCACCACCTGGGTTCAGGCAAGTCTTGTGCCTCAGCCTCCTGAGTAGCTGGGACTGTAGGCACACGCCATCATGCCCAGCTAATTTTTGTATTTTAGTAGAGACGAGGTTTCACCATGTTGGCCAAGCTGGTCTTGAATTCCTGACCTCAGGTGATCTGCCTGCCTCGGCCTCCCAAAGCAGCCCCATTATCCTAGCCCCTGAGAGAGTGGTCTGTGGAGGGACTCTCCAAAGCCTACTCTGTCTCAGATCTCAACTCTTGCCTCTCTGGGATTCTGGGAAGCTCTCCCATGCCTCACCCCATTTTCTCTGCAACAGATGAACAGAAGGATGTCTGCCACGAGCTACTGCTCTGTCCACCCTGCACAAGCTTGTGTGCCCAGGGCCAGGCATGTGGAGCTGTCCAGGGGTCACCCCATCCTGATAGAGGCTGAGAGGCTATGACAGGGGACTGGGAGGGGCCCGTCCAAGGAAAGGAGCAAGTGGAGTGAAGCATAGGAGCGACCTGGTGCAGTGGGTCTGGGATGGGGCTGCAGGGGCACTGTGGCGGCACTGGGACTAGGCAGTGTGGCTGGGTGGGAGGAGCCCGGCAGGCGACCTCCAGGAATGGGAAAATAAACAAGGTCATGTGGTAGCCTCAGGAAGGGCTGGGGGCATGGCTGGCTCTTCATCAGCACAGAGGTACGGAGGGGGCAGAGCAGAAAGCTCTGCCTCAATTCTCCCACTTTCTCTGTGTGTTGATGCCAGGGCTGTTGGATATTTGCCCTTGTCTCCTCGTTTGCCTCCTCCTCACCCCCATTCCTGTGGCTGCAGTCCTGGTCCCCTGTCGTGCCCTGGAGGTGCACAGGCTGCCTGTGGAATGAGTGAGGAGGGATGGAGGGACTGATGGAGGGATGGATACACAAGGGAGAAGCAGGTGAGAGAGAAGGAGGAAAACAGTGAGGGGCTGCATGGTTGTGAAAAGCACAGAGAGTTGATGAGGAGTGTCCAGCACCAGAGGGGCCTTGGGTGTGGGTGGATGGAAACGAACAATTTGCCAAAAAAGAACACTACATAGCCAGGTGTGGTGGTGCATGCCTGTGGTCCCAGCTACTCGGGAGGCTGAAGTGGAGGATCGCTTGAGCCCAGGAGGTTGAGGCTGCAATGAGAGACAATCACACCACTGCACTCCAGCTTGAGTGACAGAATGAGATCCCGTCTCCAAAACAAGACAAAACATACAAACAAAAACAAACAGAAAAGGGGGAAAACTACAGGGAAGGTGGGGGCCATTCTGTGTTCTCACTCAGGGCCCTGGGCACAGGATGGTCCTGGATAGTGAGGTGGAGGTAAGGACATTGCTGCATGAGCGGAGAGTTGCAAGAGCTGCTAGAATCCCTTCCCCTGAAATGAAGCAGTACAGGGATGGGGAGGAGAATGTCATCAATCAGCCAGTATGCTCCTGGGCCTGTGGGAGAGGAGAGTGTCCATGGTTCACTTGGGGTCCCAGGGGCCCTGCCAGCCCTGCACTGGGTTTTGGCATGAAGGGAAGGAGGAGCTCTCCTGAGCTCTGACTGGTGGCTTGGTCACTAAATCCCAAAGGCCGCATGATGGGAGCACCAGTGGGGAGCCTTTGACTGGGTGGTTCTGAGAGTGAGGCAGTGTGAGGCAGAGTTGCCTCTAGATGTCGCTATCTGACCACTCTGGCGTCAGTTGCCACTCGGGCAGGAGGAAAGTGTTCCTGAGTTGTGGCCTGAGGCCCGTCCCCAGCCCAAGCTGGGCCTCCCAGGGACTGCAGCCTGGAGCACCCTCGGGAAGCCTCCTGGGACTCAGGATGTCTTTGGGGCTGGGAACAAGTATGAGTGGAGGAAAAGCCAGGTCCTGTGGTCACCCAGCCCTGTCTGGTAGGGAAGGAACTGCTGGGGTCCCAGGAGGAGCCAGAGCCAGGGGGTGGGCTGCAGGTAGTGGGGTAGTGGGTGCCACCTTGACCATCTTCCCCCACATGGCTGTTCCCCTCTGTGGACTGTCCCATGCCTCTGATCCCTGTCCTCCCTACCCCACTCCCTGCAGCCAGTCCCCACAGCCACTCTCCCAGCAGCCCTGTGGGCCATTCCTCTGTCCTTCCCATCCCAGCTCCAAGAATGGACCACATCACCTTTATCTTCCCCCGCCCCAAATGATGGCTGTCCCTCTAGTCAGTTCCACCCACCATACCACGGTCATCCTGACCATGTCTCTCCTTTGCTCTGAACCATGGCTCCCCCTCACCCTTAGGAGGAAAGCTCAGACTCCCTCTCCCCAGGGTGGCCTCTCCAGCCTCTGCCACCTGCCCCCAGCAGGGTGGGCATGGCAGTCACACAGGGCTCCATGTTCCTGGAACATACTCAGCCTTTGGCATTGCTGTTTCCTCCACTACCACTGTACTGTCCACCTCCACTGAGCTTGCTCCTGCGACTCAGCCTGACTCTACTGAAGGATCACCTGCCCCAGGAAGACTTCCTGGCTTTCCAGGCAGTACCAGCTGCTGTCTCTCTCTAGTACCCAAGACACTGGGATCTCCATCTCATCTCCTAAGATTGCTCTCCCATGTCTGTCTGCCCTCTTGGCAGCACCAGGGACCTCCTCTGACTCTCCTGAGTCTCCAGAGATCAGCTCAGTGCCTGGTAGGAAGTAGGCACTTGCACATGCATTTAAAATGTTAGGGAGGAAAGAGTGGGAAAAGAGAAAGAGGTTCTTGTCTTTCCTCACAAGCTGAAGTCGCCCCTTGCAAGCATTGGGCCTGCACCCTGGTTATCCCTGGGATGGAGCCCAGAACCCTCCACCTTTTGCTTCTTGCTGTGGGCTTTTCGTTTTGTTTCGTTTTGAGATAGGGTCTCACTCTGTTGCCCAGGCTGGAGTGCAGTGGCAGGATCATGGCTCACTGCAGCATCGACTCCTCTGGCTCTGGTGATCCTCCCACCTCAGCTTTCTGAGTAGCTGGGACTACAGGTGTAAGCCACCACCTGGATAATTTTTGGATTTTTTGTAGAGACAAGGTTTTGCCATGTTGCCCCAGCTGGCCTGGTTATGGTTTTAAGGATAACCACAAATTCTTTGGCACTCTTTCCATCAAGCAGTGGGGTCTAATTCCTCTCCTCTTAAATCTGGGCTGGCCTTAGGGACTTAATTGTAACCAATAGAATATAGTAAGTCTTTACATAATGTCCTCACTTAACATAGCTTTTGGAATCTGTGGCTTTAAGCAAAATGACGTAGAAGGAAACCAATTTTATCATAGGCTAATTGACATAAACAAGAGTTAACTTCCTACAGCATATTTCTGGTCATAGAAATATCATCAAACTTCTAAATAAAGACCCAAATGCTTCTCACACTAAACATTGAAACACATGTCAACTATACATTCATTTAAGAAAGATTAATAGAAACAAGGCTGGGCACAAGGCCTGTAATCCCAGCACTTTGGGAGGCCGGGGCAGGCGGATTACCTGAGGTCAGGGGTTTGAGACCAGCCTGGCCAGCGTGGCGGAACCCTGTCTCTACTAAAAATACAAAAAATAGCTGGGCATGGTGGCATGGGAATGTAATCCTAGCTTCTTGGGAGGCTGAGGCACGAGAATTGCTTGAATCCGGGAGGTGGAGTTTGCAGTGAGCTGTGATTGTGCCATTGCACTCCAGCCTGGGCAACAAGGTGAAACTCCATCTCAAAAAAAAAAAAAAAAGTAAAGAGAAAGATTAATAAAAACAAGTAATACAATTATTTATTCAGTTATTCCAGTTCAAGGTCATGGATGGCTGGAGGCTACCCCAGCAGCTCAGGGCACCAGGCTGGGACCAGAAACCAGAGTACCCGGAGAAAGTCCACTATAGACTCCACATAGACACTAGCCCCAGCTAGAAATAGATTTTTTTCCCTCGTCAATGTTGTAACAAAATGATGTTGAACAAAATGAGCCAGGAGTGGTAGCACACTCCTGTTTTTCCAGCTACTTGGGAGGCTGACGCAGAAGGATCACTTGAACCCAGGAGTTTGAGGTTACAGTGAGCTATGATCATGCCATTGCACTCCAGCCTGAGCAATAGAAAGGGACCGCTCTGCTGAGCAATGCTGAGTGTATGATTGCTGAGAAATGCTGTGTATGATAAGGACTTTAAATTGTATTGCTTGCTAAGAAGAATGATGGCAAGGAAAACCTGCCCCCTACCCAACCAAGTGGAAAACTGCTTGCGGCATCCTAAAGTAGCAAAACAGCATATGCATATCATATACTGGTTAAAACAATTCTTTATTTGTGGGATAAGCGACCTGCCCCCGTGGCTTCCTCGTGGAGAATCTTTCTAGTTTGTCCTTGATCAGTGGAAAGCAGGCACCAGCTGCCTACCTAGTTTATCTTGGTTCTATAAGAAAACACAGAACACCTGTTTGTTAATAATAATCACCTGCTCAGAGAGAGTAACTACTGAGTCAGACTCTGCTCGAGGCCCTCAGCCCCGAATGCTGTCAGTGACATCCTCCCATTTCTGCCTCTCACCATCCTCCCCTGCTTCCAAGGAGTCAGAAAATCCCTTTATGATGTGCAAGGCTGAGTGTGATCTGGCCTTGTCCACCCTTCATCCCCATCTCCTACCTCCTCTACTTCTGCGCTTCAGCCATTCTGAGTTGCTTTCAGCAAGGGAATCTCTCTGTTAACTGGACATAGCAGGGGCTCAATTTGTGATAGAAACTAGGTCACATCTGTGAGCCTATGCTTGGCAAGAGCTGTAGTGAGCACTTTACATGTATTATCTCATTTAATCTTCATGAAACCCTATAATCAAGTGTTATTAATTCATTTTACAGATGAAGAAACTGAGCCTGGGGAGGTAAAAAGATTCCCAAGGTCACAAAAATAGCTAATGCAGAGCCGAGTTTGAAACCCTGGTGTCTGACTCCAAAGCTTCCTCTTAGCAATCATGTGATTCAGCTGAATATCTATTGATTTGATAAGAAGTATGTGCTCCACCTGCTCCCCAAAGACATGGCAACAACTTAGTAAGGAGAGTGAGCTGTTCGTCCATGGAAGCATTCTAGCAAAAGCTGGGGAGCACTGGTCAAGATGTGAATTGGACAGAGTGTGGGGCCCCACCCTCAGGCTGGGACCTCTGCCTGTGCCTGGGATGGGGGGCTGTGTGTGTTTATTGGTCATGGGACACCATGTGTATGGCCTTTTCCTGTGTCTGGATTAGCCTGGTCCTTGGGGCTGGGGGTGGGCAAGACCTGATGGAAGTTTGGGGAGCCTGCCTCGAGCAGCAGAGTCCAGCAGACCACAGCCTGCTCACTGTCCTGACCCTGTGGCCCTGGACTGGCCTCTGACCCCCTTCTCTGGCCCCCTGGGCCTGGCACCTCTGGCTTGGAGAAGGGCATAGAACTACCCAGACACACAGTGAGGCCTGCCCTCCCACCCACTGCCTGTCAGAATTTATCTCAACTGAGTGAGAAATAGAAGGGGGGGGGAGAGAGAGAGAGAATGTGTGTGTGAGGCAATTGCATAAGAGGATTTGAACAAAAATGGTCATGGCACTGGTGTTTGTAAGAAAGGGAAACTGGACACCGTTGACAGGTCCTTCTCAAGGCCCAGACAAAGAGATTCTGATGTGTCCATCCCCGCAGACCTTAGAAGTAATTAGGAAAAGAAAAAGTCATGGGGGAAGATCTTTAGTTTACATGACAGGAAACTGCTAATTGCCAATACTGTAAATGTGGGGAGAATTGATAACAAAACAGAATGTACAGTGTGACCCCCAAGTTGAAATCCTTCCCCCAGCTCTCACACACACTATTCCACCAGCTCCCAGATGACTTACCCTATTGGCCAGTGGCCGGAGGGTGGGGGAGGGGACCAGCCTATATTGGGAAGGGGATGAGGTCACCCCAAGGCTGGCTGATTTAGTACGAGGTAACTTTTTCTACCCATATGGCTCTCAGGAGCTTCTGTGCTGGCTCATAAACCTTGGTGCCAGCCTCAGGCTAGAGGGGTGTAGTGCTCCCCCTCCTCAGGGTGGAGACGATGGCTAAAGCCCAACAGGGCACAGGTGCTGGGCTGAGGCAGAGATGGAGTGGCAGGGGGGTCTGGGGAGTTCCAGGGCTCAGCTGGCACCCGAGAACTTTGCTCCCAGCAGGTCTGGGTGTCCTGTCATTTTCTGGGGCCCTGTGTGGGCAGAAAGTGCATTTTGTGGATATGGGAATATCTCAGAGGATAGCCACTGTGTGAAGAGCTGAGGGGTCTTCCTGGCAGTGCCTCTAACACCCTGGCATGTCTTAGGATTCCAATCAACCAGCCAGGCTCTCCTCGGACAGGATTCCCCTTGCTTCTGGCCAAAACTCTGGCGGGGATGGTTGTGGGGGGAAGAGATAAGTCTCTGCTGGGAAAGGGATCGGGGCTCAATTCCAGCTCATCAAATAACTATTCAGTTCAGCTTGCTGCCTGCCTGCCACCCCCCACACCCCAGTGCCTACAGGCCACTTCCAGCCTTAAGGAAACTTTGCAGTGTGTCCCAATTCCCTGAGCATAGCCATACCTCTGAGCCTTTGCCCAGACAGTTGTCCCAGCCTGGCTACCTCTCTCTTCTCCAGCTGCTGGAGCTGGGTCAGGTGCCATCTGTCCCCAAGTCAGTGTCCATCATGCCAGCTTGTCTATGTTCAGCTGGGATGAGCCTGAGGGTAGGAGCTGGGTCCAGGGAAAATTCTGGGACATGCTGGATGAAAGAAAGGGTGGGTTCCTGGAAGTGGTCAGGGGTCAGGAGAGGACCAATTGTGTGCTCAGACCAGCTGTTCTGTGCCAGGGCTTTGAGGGGGGCACCTAGAAGCCTCAGGCTCCTCAAACCTCATAGCAAGCAAACAGCAAGAGAACAGGGTGTGGGCCACCCTGCCTAGGCTCTGCTGGTGAGGAGCAGGAACTGGGCAGAACCAGAGTGAGCCGGAGTGTCCCCTCCTTAGCCTGGGCCCTGGGCAGCAGGGCTGGGAATGGAATTCTCCAGTTGGATGGAGCTGTTTCTAGAAAATCCCCATACACCCTCCCAGAAATGTGCTTTTGTGCCTTGCTCTGGCTCCTTCAGAGTCAGAGGAGAAGGGACCTTTCTGCTACTGGGCAACTCAGGCAAGACCCTTACCCTCTCTGGACTCCTGGGCCTGGACTCCAGGACAGATGAGCAGGGATTCATGCATCTATTGAGTGCCATCTGTCAGCCTCACTAAATTCTCTCACCCACTCTGAGAGGCAGGGATCAGGGTTCCCATCATTTGAGGATGTGGATGCTCGGAGATGCCAAGTGGCTTATCCAAGGTCTCACAGCTGAGTGGGGACTTGAGCCCCCACTGATCAAGGGTCAGCCTGCACACAGTTCCAGCCCCCCACCTGCATTTAGGGTCCCTGAATGGGCAGAGTGAGCCTGCAGGCTAAGGCTGCCACTGCCAGCTCAGGTCCACCTGACTGAGGCCAGGCCTGGCCCCGCGCCTGCCACTCTCAGAATAACCCTGGTGGTTCTGGGCATAGATTGTGGGTCATCACCTGGGACCTATTTTTGTCCTTCGGGTAACAAGGAAGTCTCACCTTGTGCAGTAACTATTCGGGACAAGGATGGAACATGTGACTGCCCCCCACCAACCCCAGCTGACCTTGCTGCCCTGCCGGGAAGTAACCCCAATAGGGAAGGGGAGGGCCTGCCCCAGTGACTTCCTGGACCCTTCCTACCCCCATCCCCCTCTTCTCAGCAGTCCATACCCCTACACACACACACCATAACCAGGCTGCCCAGAGCATCTGCATTTGTCCTTAGGATCCATTGCCATGCCTTATACGGTGGCAATGCCACTTTCTCACATCTAGCTGTGGACCAAGCCCATTTCCTCAGGTTTCAGGTTAGAGGGCTCTAGAACCCAGGTACAGTGGCCAGCCAGGGACCTAGCATCTAGAACTGGACGTTCAGAATTGGGGGCCTGGAATCCTGGATGTTCAGAATTGGGGACCTGGAATCCTATGAGCAGTGGCTGATGGCATTTGAAGAAATCACAGAAGCTGTGGGCATGACCCACATCCACTTGGAAAGGTCAAGTGCCATCTCAGGGGTCAACCCCAAAAGCCTTTTATAGAAGGGGTGATCTCTGGATGGAGTGGAGCACAGAGACGTAGAGGGCACCCCAGCAGACTTAGAGGGGCTCCTTTCTGCTGAAACCAGGCATGTACACGTGCATGGGGATGGGGAAAGGGTCATGTCCAGAACCCAGCAACACAAAATAAAGGCATAGAAAAAAGACTGGAAGGAAATCTGGTAAAAACATGACTGTAACAACAAAACCAAGAATGACTGCAGCTGTGATGACAGTAATAACAAGCTGTTCCATTTTCTGAGAGTCAATTATGTGCCAGCCTCTGTGCTAAGTAAGGGCTTTGCTTGTATTATCTCAGTTAATCCCCACAACATGCTCTTCTCTGGCTGGGGGTGGGCGAGCCGTGGCCTGCGGGGTGAGCTCTATAAATGTGGCTGCTTTTTGCCAGGTCTGCAGCTTTTGCAGAGGTGGATAGAGGAGCCCTTAGGCCCCATCCACAGGGGATGTTGTGCTCTCCCTGCCAGCAGTGCAGGGTGTGAGACAGCATGGCCAGCCCCCCTTGGGGATGCCTTCGGGGAGCCAGCCAGGCCCACGGAGCTAACCTAGGGCCCCACTTGGCCCTACTCCTCTAGGCGTTGGGGCTCAAAATAGCAGCCGCTTGAGAGCTGACAATCAAAGCCCAGCTAAAAAAAGGCCCCTCAGTCTGGGCTCTGTCGCACACGGCTCGTAGGGCCTATTTTGGGGGAGAGCGTGCCGACGTGCCAATGGAAAATCCATAGGGCGGGAGTCTCCCAAGGTGGGGGACCCATGCACCTCCCTCTCCCCACTGCAGCGCCCCACCCGAGTGCTCACGTATACAGACACTCACACTTTGCAGCCCTCAGCCTGCCTTCCTGACCGCTGGACCCTGCCATCTCCACCACAGCCCAGGAGAGGAATGAGGAAACTGAGGCTCAGAGAAGGGAAGTTAATTGCACAAGGTCACACAGCTGGGAAGTGGGCAGGACAGCCACCACCAGATGGGACCCCTGTGGCTCACAGTCCAGTGCTGTCCCATAGAGGAAGCCGCATCCCTGAGGAAGCCAACGCCTTATTCTCTGGAGTGCCCAAAGCTTAGAGATGGGCCAGTGGTGGGTGCTCTGGGTTGGACTGCGGGTGAGTAAGAGCTGAGGGTGACTTGTGGTCTTCGTCATCGCTTGGGAAGAAATCTCACTAGAAACCTCCAGCCAGTTCTGAGGGGACCTTGCCTGGCTGTGGGAGAGGCAGCTAGAACGAGTCCTCATCTGCACTGAGCCCAGCTCAGCCCCCTCATCTCATCCCTAGGACCACCTCACCCCCTGCCCCGCCCAGGCCCCCAGCGGCTGGCAGGCCCTGCCAAGTTTCCAGGGAATGTGTCAGATAAGGGGCTGGTGCTCATGACTCTCTCCCACCAGCCACTATCTCAGACCCTACTGCCACTACCACTGCCACCGCCACTGCCCCTGCCAGGTGGATAAGAATAGCAACAGCCACGGTGAGTGGGAACCCACAGGGACGCTGACCACATCTTTAGGTGGGCAGCCTCAGCCTCAGATTGAGGATAAGTCTCCAGGTTCCCCTCTTCATCAGTTTCAGCCCCACCCAGCTCCCCCATGATCCCGGGCCCAAAGTCCTACCACATCTTAGGGTAAAACTCCAAGCCTCATCCCCTGCAGTAGCTGCCTCAGCAGGAGGAATCTGGAGGGGATGCCATCACTACATTGATCCTGAGCTGGGGCCTGAGTTCTGCTCTGCACTGTGTGACCTGGAGCTGGACAATGACCCTCTCGGGGTCCACAAGCAGGACAAGGTGGCACAGCAGCCCCGGGAGAATAGGAGACAGCAAGCCGAGGCCTCTCCAGGGGCTGGGGCCCCCGTTGTCCTGGTGATCACATTCTAGTCTGGCTTCTAAGTGCCCCTGGGAACTCTTGACTTTCTGGTCAGTGGGGATGTGGTGAGGGTGAGGGTCCTCATGTTCCACAGATAGGGGGTCCCTGGGATACACTGGGTGGTGTTGGGGAGACCCTGCCTGAGTCCTTGTGACACTCCTGTAAGGGTATGAGGGTGGCTGCATCACTCCAAGGGAAGAGGCTGTTGTCATGGAACCCATGGTGAGTGTAGCTGTGACACCCTTAGCAGGAGACCCTGGGAGCCTCCTCTCCAAGTTCCTGAGTCACTGTGACACATGGGGGTGATGGAGGGAGCTGAGTCCCAGTCCCCATGTCAGTGACCCCTGCAGCTCTCACAGCCTGACTCACTGCCTGGCCCCTCACCTGGTACCCCCAGACCTGACGCCTTTCTCTCCTCATCTCTTCTCTGTTCTCAAGCGACTCTTTTTTGTCCTCACATGTCACCCACCTACAAAAGGGGTCTTGGGAAGGAGGTCAGAACGGGCTGAGGCAAGCTCCTCCCATACTCACATTCTGATGTAGGCTTCACACAGACCAGACAGCAGCACACATTTACACACCCGCAGACACACATGTGCCCACACGCCTGATAGAGTGACCAGGCCACTAAGGGGTCTCCCAAGCTCAGTCTTCCAACACCAACCCTGTCTGGTAGGCCCCCACCACCCCTTAAGTCAGGCCCCATGCCTCTGAGACCCTCGCATGAGAAACATGTCCTCCTGCCGCAGCAGGGTGTCCAGAGGTGACACCATAGGTGAAGAACTTCTGCCCCGAGGCCCCAGCTAGAGTACTGGATGGGTGTAGGTAGGTGTGGGTGGGGTGGGGTCTCTGAGATCCCAAGACTCTTTCTTTCTTTGTGGGTGAGGGCCAGATTGACCTCTGGGCCTCTGGCTTCAAGAGCTCTAATCACTGAGGCTGGAAAAAGTTTAAAAATATCCTCATGTTTACATTCTTTCCAAACCGGCCTCCCGATCCTCAGTGCTGGGTCCCTTTGATCTGGCCCAGTGCCTCTAGAAGGGGCCTGGGAGAGGGAGAGCATGAGGCCCCTGCTGGGGTCGACCCCTCACCCCCCTCCAGCTACAGCCCAGAGCCCCATGAGACCCTGGACATCACAGACCCAGTGAGCATCTGGGCCCTAGAAGGGAGCTGGGGCTGGAGGGGGTGTCTTGTGCCCGATCACCCAGCAAGGCCAGGTTGGGGCTGGAGCTGGGTCCCCTCTCCAAACTCCCTCCCAAAAGCCTGGGTCTCTTGGGGCTTCTAGGGAGTGTGTGTACGTGTGGGACTGTAGGTCCCTCAACAATCCAGGCACTGGGAAAGCCACATTTACTGAGCCCTGCAGTGCCTGGCACTGCGCTAAATGCATTGTGCAGGGATTATCTCATGTTTTCCCAGTGACAAAATCTTATATTACCAAGTAAGCCAAGGCTCAAAGAAGTGAAGCAGTTTTCCTGGAAACACGTAGCATGGATGAGCAGAGCATGGAACACATGTTCTTCTACCCACACAGCCATTGGTTGGCCCTCACCTTCCTCTAGCAGGGGCTAGGCCCTGCCTGTAGCATGAATCCTGCCTCACTAGCACAAATCTCTATAACCATTAACTGGCCCACTGCCATGCCTAGAGACCAATCAGCCTTGTGCCTCTCTCCCTCTGCGACCCAGGACAAGCCACACACCCCTCTGATCCTTGCCTTTCTCTCTTTCTCTATTTATGTAGAGACAGAGTTTCCGCTTTGTTGCCTTGAACTCCCAGCTTCAAGAAATCCTCCCACCCTGGCCTCCCAAAGTGCTGGGATTACAGGCATGAGGCACCGCACCTGGCCACCTTCCTCTATAGAGTGGGACTGAGGATCACAGAAGAGGTTTATGTCCCCACATGCCCAAGAAAATTGGGCCCCCATCTATGGAGAAGGGGTTTATGGACCTTGAGGTCAGCTCCAACATTGACACAACCAAGGAGCGATCTCGGGCCTGGAGGCCCAAGGAAGAAGCCCTCAAACTACAACAGACGCCTTAATTTGCCCTGGTATCCTGTCATCCACCCTTCCGTTTGTGGGTCTCCCACCCATCTGATTACCAACCCACCCATCCACCTATCCATCCGTCCATCCATCCATGCATCTGCCTAGCCATCCACTTATCCACTCACCTACACACCCTCCTATCTCCCTACCCATCCATCTAGGATAAGGGCCAGAAAGTTATAGTTCAAGTGACGCATCTTATGGCCATTATGAACCTAGAAATTTCCCTCCTTCTCTTTGCAATTCACCTTTCCACCTTTACAAGAAGGATCTGATCTGGGTATCTCTAGGGCCCTGCTGGGAGATCTTGGGAGAGCAGGGACCACCTGAATGCTGTGGACATTTCCAGAGAGATAACATGGACCCCGGCCAGATAGTTACGCCATGTGCCCTGGTTCTAAGACTCCCAGCTATTGCCCTTAACCTCCCTGACCTTCAAGATCCTCCACTGCAAAATGGGTCCAAAAATCCACCCTTGTAGGTTGATGGGAAGATTAGATGAGACACAACCTCCAAAAGCTCTTCACCCTGGAGACTTCTGAGTGCATGCAGGCAGAGTGGTGGATATCCTGGCAGAGGAGCAGGGAAGCCCTGCCTGGATGAGGGTAGCCAGCAGAGCCTCCAGTGGGGGTACCTGAGCCAGGATGGCAGGGGCCGGCCTCAGAGTCCAACCCCTGGGCTGGGTATCCTGGCTGAGTCTTCGACAGTTTGCCTGCCCTGCCTCTCTTAGCTAGGCTTGGCCACTATCCCACAGAATCTGCCAACAGCGGAGAGATTATCTCCTAAAAATAGGGCCTGGGCCCCACAGAGGTTGTTTTTCTCCCTTCCCCGTGATTTACCATCATCAGCTCATCGTGCCTGGGACAGAAAGTCCCACCCTGACTCCCCAGAGATGATTGAGAAGGGGACATGGGGGATCAGCATGTATATGGGGTCACCCACAGGTCAGGGATTAGAGGTCAATCTGGAGACCTCAGCTCTTAGCAGGGCTCAGCAGAACATCAGGACATGGCTTAATCTTGGGCCACGGCCAGGGGTTCACCCCAGAGAGGGGCATCTCCAGGGTAAGCCAAAGGGGTTCCTGTCCCACTCCCCTTCTCTGATTTCCTGCAGATGCCCTCATGCACTCACCAGCCTGTGTGTGAAACACAGCAGTGCCTTGGAGCCTGCACTGTGGCAGAAGGACGTATCCCCAGCCTCACCTCTTGTGCTCCAGACCCATGGGGCCTCTCCATCCTGCCCAGGCCCCTGCAGAGACTGAGAGACCTCTGCCCATCCCTGGGTGCAAGTGACTCATACACAGGGGCTCAAGGTGCTCATACATGAGCAGAAAATGGGGACTCACAAGGTTTTGCAAAGTTGACATCCAGGAAAACACATAGATATCACCCTCAAAGACACCCCTCCTTGACCATCACCTGCATAGAGTTCACCCATCCAGGATCTGTGGCTGGGGGGCTCTGGATGCCCACAAAAATGACTCACTTTGCTGTGGCCCCAAGCTCTTACCAGTGGCCCATATGATGTCCCCATGTCCTTTCCTGCAAGGGACCCCAGTCTTGTCCTTCAAGCCCAGACCCTTTCTGTGTGGCAGGAGATGGGGAAGGGATGAAGGAGCATGTGTATGCACACTCACACACACACACACGCACATGCACACAGACACTGAGACACAGACATACCAATCCTGTAGGGCCCAGCCCAGCTCTCTGGGGCTTCATTATTTTGCAAACATACTGCCATTTGGAGCACTCCCATGGCCAGCCCGTAAAGTCATTGTGCAGGGTCTGGAGACATGTCTGGTGATGGCGATCGTGCCTCCACCCTAGGGCAGATGGAAGGGCTTCTACTCTTTCCTGTCCCCTGCTGGATTTCGGGTGCCGGACTCTCTCCCAGGGGACTCAGATGGAGCCAGAGGACAAGGTCCCAGCTAGGGCTGCCTGGACCATTCAGACGGTTGCCTTCAGGGGCACGCTGTCTGCTGGTGGATCCAGGTCCTTCTTCCTTGACAGGGTCCAGTGGGTGAAGATGAGGATGAGGAAGATGCCTGTGGGGCCCAAGAGGGATAGATCAGGCCTTAGAAGAAGGAACTGTGGGACTTGTTCATCATAAGGGACTTCCTGTGATTGGCATTGGTTTAATGAAGGGATGTGGTTTCCTGGACAGCATCCCGAGGCTGAGCTGGGTATGACTCTGTGGTCCTGGTGCCTGGAGAAGCCTGACTGCTCAGACTGCTTGGCCCCTACCCCTCTGAGACTGTCCCAGTGTACTCAGCCTCCAAAGTCCCCTTTTCTGGGGAACATCAGGGAACCAGTAAGTTGGACCCCAACTCCATGGACCTCCAAGAGAAAGGCTCCTCGCAGCACTGTGCTAGACCAGCAAGGAAAACCAACAAGGAGAAAATTTGAGGGGCTAAAGAAAAGGGGATGAAAGGGGTGGCTTAGACTGATGTGATTAGGCTACAAAGACCTGGGCTCTGTCACAACCTGACTATGTAACCTTGGACAAGTCACTTGACCTCTCTGAGCCTCAGTAACCTCATCTGCAAAATGGGGAGATGCCAGGTCTACCTCACAGGGTTGCTGGGAGGATTCCAGGCAATATTCCCTGCCACACAGTCAACGTACAATCATGTACCTATAGATGCTGTTATCAATGATGATGACAGTGACTATGATCAAAGAGGCAGGTGCAGGCCGGGCGCGGTGGCTCAAGCCTGTAATCCCAGTACTTTGGGAGGCCGAGGCGGGTGGATCACGAGGTCAAGAGATCGAGACCATCCTGGTCAACATGGTGAAACCTCGTCTCTACTAAAAATACAAAAAATTAGCTGGGCATGGTGGCGCGT
>NW_016107433.1:240073-293985 GCF_001604975.1 Cebus imitator
GCGGAGGTTGCGGTGAGCCGAGATCGCGCCATTGCACTCCAGCCTGGGTAACAAGAGCGAAACTCTGTCTCAAAAAAAAAAAAAAAAAAAAAAAAGGGGGCCAGGTGCATAATGACTAAGAGAGTTGGGGGCTTCCATTTTCAGAGCGGGTGGCACCATGGGGACAAAGGTGTTTATTTGGAGGCTATGGTTCCATACACCCATCACCCTCACCCACACAGGTAATACCCAGCCTCCATTACCTATTGCTACCAGGGTGCCCACAAGGATGCCCACTGCTGACAGCTTCGTGGGCATGCCCTTCATGCGGCCCACCTTGCGCAGGCACTGCCCCTCCACATTGCAGCGACACACGATCACTGTGGGGAGAGGGGAGGAAGGTAAGATTAGAGAGGGGAGGGCTCCCCAGCTACTCAGAGCCCCCAGTCCAGACACCTGGCTAATATGCGTGTGTTTGTGTACATGTGTGTATTCACTCATGTGTGAAGATATATGCGCTGGCCAGGCATGGTGGCTCACGCCTGTAATCCCAGCACTTTGGGAGGCTGAGACGGGTGGATCACTTAAGCCAGGAGTTCAAGACCAGCCTGGCCAACATGGCGAAACCCCGTCTCTACTAAAAATACAAAAATTAGCTGGGCATGGTGGTGCACACCTGTAATCCCAGCTACTCGGGAGGCTGAGGCAGGAGAATTTCTTGAACCTGGGAGGCAGAGGTTGCAGTGAGCCGCAATCGTACCATTGCACTCCAGCCTGGGCGACAGGGTGAGACCCTTCAAAAAAAAAAAAAAAAAAAAAAAGTTTGTGCCTCTGTGCCTGTTCCTGTGTGCACACAGGTATGTGTGCCCAGTCATAGGTGTGCAAGTGTGCACAGGCGTGTGCTGCCCATGGAAGGATCCTGTATGCATGTGTACCCAGCTCCCTCCCCCTGCATCTCTCAGGAACTGCAGGCTGCACCCAAGCCCAACCTCACCTTGAACCCGGAGCTGCCACATCTGGGCATTGTGGCTGACCACCACGGGGACTATGTATTCACGTGGCTCCACCCAGTGCAGAGCCAAGGTGAGGTAGGCATGGGAACCTGTCGGGACAGCAGGCAACGACCAGGGTCACCAGCCTGGACAGGCTCTCTGGGGGCTGCTCCCCCTAGGCCCAGCCCCTCCCCCATGGTAGAGAGGCACTTCACTTCCAAGTGACCCCCCTCTCCCTGCCTGGGCCACAGCCTCCCTCCCTTTCCCCACCACATACCATTGAGAGTCTGTAGGCGCCAATCCCGTTGCACCGTGGGGTTGGGACCAAGGGCGAAACTATAGGGACTGTGCCCACTGGCCAGGTCAGGGTCCTCACTGGGTCCACTCACGATCACGCCATGGTCCTGGCGGGGCGTGCAGAGGTATCGAGAGGGCACAGGGGCAGGAGTCAGGGCTGGGGCAGGAGGGCCCTTCAGGAAGTGGATCGCCAGGGGCGCAGAGGTGCTCAGTCTTGGCTCATCTGCAGAGGAGGCAGTGCTGAGCTGGCTGGGTGTTGTCAGGGGAGGGGTGAGCTCCAAGGTCCCTGGGCTGCTCCTACAGCCCATGAGTCTGGCCCTGCAGACTCCCCTGCCACACTTCTTTCCACCTGTCATCATCCCCATGCCACTGTGAACATCCCTGATTGGCGGAGCTCACTGCCGTTGGCTCTGCTCTGTATCACAGCCCAGCTTGGAGATGAACCCTGCCTCCCGGAGCTCCCCATCCCGGGGCCAGCTCTCTGTCCTGAGCAGTGTTCAC
Source organism: Cebus imitator (assembly GCF_001604975.1). Classification (NCBI taxonomy): domain Eukaryota; kingdom Metazoa; phylum Chordata; class Mammalia; order Primates; family Cebidae; genus Cebus; species Cebus imitator. Next base: position 241,843 of record NW_016107433.1, read on the forward strand.
AGTCCACCCAGCCCCAGTGGCCCATTCACTCCAGCACTCCTTCCCCAGGGGCAGCCCCTGGCCCTCTTGCCACCTCCCTGGCCCTGTACCAGTCCCTGAAGCTGACACTTTGAGGGGCTAAAGGGCAAGGACTTTCCGGGGCTAAAGGACAAGGTTGGGGGATTTTGAGGGTCAATCTACGAGAGTGGTGAGAGACGGGAGGCAGACACCAGACGTGCCACTGGAGGAGTAGATGCATTCTCAGAGAGGAACACTGAACCCAGCTTCACGTTTGTTCTCCTGCTTGGAGCTGGGGGTTGCTAGCGAGGGCCTCTGGGCGGAAGCTCAGTTCTGCTGTCTGTCTGTCTGAGGTTTGTATCCCCTCCCAGGGGCTCCCACCGCTGCCTGGCCATACCTGCATCCTGGGCCTCCACAAACACAGTGTAGATGTCCCCAGGCTGTGCGCCCTGCAGGGACTGGGTGGTGCGCACCTCCCCGGAGAACTTCTCAATGCAGAGCCAGCCTTCTGAGTCATTGACCAGGGAGAACCTGCCGCCCAAGGAAGAGGGTGAGGAGGTACTGGGACTACATATAGGGTTTTGTTCAGAATTCCCCAGGGCCGTGTGAGTTGCTTAAATTCTATACCCTCTCTGTGACTCAGGGGCCACAGCAAAGCCTGGGGTGCCCAGTCTCTCTCTCTAGCTTCAGGATTTGTGGTTGTGGTTGTGGTGTTGGGTGTGTGGTGAACAATAGATCACGTGGGACGGGGAGAGACTCTCAGAACCTGGGAGGCCCATTTCGACTTTGCTTGTTCCAGGTCACCCTGCAAAGGAATTGGAGCCTGGGAACAACCTTGTCTGTCTGCGATGTGTTGGGGGGCGTTGGAGGAGGGCCTGGTCTTCCCTCCAGGTGCTGAGGCATAATCTGAGCTCTCATGGGGTCCAAAACACCCCCACCCGTGCCCTACTTAGTCTACCCAGCCCCAATCCCTGCCAGGAGGCACAACCTTGGCATTTGCCATAGTTTGAGAAATATTGCAGGCTGTCGATAATGTGAATCCCCTCTGAGGCCCTGGGGTCATCCCCAAGGAGCAGGGACGATCCAGTCCAAGTAAGGGGCTGGGCTTTCGGCTCACCTGAGGGGTCGGCTCATGGGGTCGGAGGGCTGGACGGTCAGCAGGAGGGAGCCAGCTGGGGCACTGATGGGGACACTGGCCTCGTAGCTCTCCTGGTCCAACTTGGGGGGTGGTATCACCCTCTCCACCAGCACAGTCACCGTGGCCGTGGCTCCAGGGCCTGGGCCTGGCCCCAGCAGCTCTGCCACACTCCGCACCACCACCACCACCTCGTGACTTGGAGCTGCCTCATAGCTGAGGTTCTGGAACCGGGAGGCCCAGGTCACTGTGCGGGCCTGAGCAAGGCACATGTGCGTGCATGTGTGGGCCCCTTTCCCAGCCACCCCGGCCCTCACCTTGCAGAGTCTGAGTTGGACATGCCCAGAGTCTGGCTCCCAATCCAGGCCAAAGGTCCCTTCCGTGTTCCCCCTCTCAATGGCAAAATCCATGAGGCGGAAGGTAGGCTCGAGGTCGGCATCAGTGGCTGTGAGCGTGGCCACCAGAGTCCTGGGCTCCACATCCTCAGGGAGGCTTATAGGCCCAATCTAGAGAAGAAGATGGGGTGGTGAGCCACCTGCCAGCATCCTTCCCAAGGCCTCCTCTCCTGTGTCTGCTTACCTGGGAAGTGGTGAACTCAGGGGCGTGATCATTGATGTCTGTGACTGTGACTTCAACCTCACATGTGCTGCTGAGGCCTGTGGCAGAGAGGGCATGTTGGTGAGGTCAGGGTAGGAACAGAGGGGGCAGGGGACCTGGGTCACCAGCCAAGGCACTTACCACCCTCTGCGCCTGCCAGGTCCATGGCCAGCACCAGAAGCAGGATGTCCTGGCCAGCTCGGAGTGGGCGTCCCCCCAGTGTCACACTGCCTGAAGTGGTTTCCACCTGGAAGGCTCTCCTCTCCACCCCATCCTCAGGCTCAGGGCTCAGGAGCTGATACACAATGTGAGAATTGGGGGAGCTGGGGGCATCTGCGTCCTCTGCTGACAGTCTAGTTACTTCAGTACCTGCAAGACAGCACCCGCCTGGATGGGACCACAGCCCAGCCTGGGGGCCTTACCCTCCGACTCCTCTTTTGTGCTGAACTGAACTTGAGCTCGTGTGTGTGTGTCTGTCTGTGTGTGTGTGTGTGTGTGTGTGTGTTGTGGAGGGACATTGACATGGGGGCCTGAGGCTGGGTCCTTGTCCCAGAGAAGAGCAACACCAGGCGGTTCATAGAGACATTGCCCCTCTCCCATCCCTACTAAGCCCGTAGCTCACCTGGGGGGCTGAGCTCAGGGACGCTGACTGCAGGACCACGTGCAGGGCAGACAGGCGGGTTGTCATTCTCATCCATCACCAGCACATGCAGTTCCAGAGACGCTGCATAGTCCTCACCACGGGAATTCTGAGCCCGCACCTGGAGCAGATACTGCGGTGGGCAGTGAAGGGGCTTCAGGTCAGGACCAAGGGCAGCTCCAGCCTTGCCTGGCTCTGAGTTTCCTTCTGATCAGCCAGCTCCAGCTCTTCAAGGCTCTTTTCCACTACCTCAGCCTCTGTTGCAGTTGTGACATCCCCAAAAATCAACTGGATAGTGACCAAGCACCCCCAGCCTGCATCCCTGGCTCCCCGTTCACATCACCTCAGCCTGGGCTTCTCGGTCCAGCTCTCTGGTCACGTAGAGGTTCCCTTCTGCATCCACATCAAAGGGTCCCGGGGGATGGCTCTCCAGGTGGTAGTGCACATTACTCCCACTCCAGTGTACCTGGGAGGGACACCCCAGGCCGAGGGGCAGGAACAGTGTATGTCAGCCCTTGAGCCCCATCTGATTTCTGGGTGAGGAGCCTGGGTCCCAGCTGTGTGACCCAGGCAAAGTGCTGCCCTCCCTGGACCTAGAGTCCAGGTGGGATCCTCCTGTTCAGGGCACTTGTTGTTAGTGGCCTTGTCCTGGTCCAAGCCTGGACCCTACCCAAAGTGCCTGAATGACCAGGTTACTTTATTTTCTGCCCTCACAGCCTGGGCCTGACCCCAGGGCATTCCTAGAAGAGGCCTGAGACATTCCTGGCCGGGGTGACAATCCCCATGGCAGCAAGAGGTAGCAGCTGCTCTCTCTGAGGAAGCTTTGGGCAAGTTCAAGAGGTCAGAGCACAGAGTCATGGCTGCTAGAGGATGGCAAGGCAGGTGAGGGGTTGTGGGCCTGCGCCCAGTGTCTTGAACACCCCAGTCTACAGTGGGAAGTGATGGGAAGAGTGGAGGAAGGAGCAGGGGTCACGTGGGTTCCAGAGTCAGCCCCCAAATATCCATGAGACTCAGGCCCAGCTGCACCGTCCATAGTGCTGCTTCAGCCACTGACAGCCACTTACTCACCTGGGCAATATGGTAGGGGTACAGGACTCTGAGATTCTCTGCCAGATGGATAGGCTTTAGGGGCACCCAGATGCTCTCTACTATGGAGACTTCTACGGTAGCAGTGGCCTGATGGCCTGAGGCCTGGTTGCCCATGTCCTTGACCTGTACCAACAGCTGGTAGTGGCCCTCCAGAGTGTGGTCGAGGCTGGTGCTCCCTAAAACAGGGAGGATGGTCAGCTGAGCAGGGGGCCAGAGAGCAGGGGCCAGGGCTTCATTCTCAGCAGAATACCAGACACAAAACCAAGCATATGGCAGGTGATTGGGACACTCTCTTGGCCAATGGAAGAGAGGAATTTTAAGCACTGTTGTAAGCATCCAACCAGGACATGACAGTTTGCAAAGCCACCTCGATATCTATCCACACAATGAATGAGTGATAGATTAGAGGTATAGATGGATAACCAGGATGAGGAGGTGGGTAGATGGTAGATGATGGGTTGGATGAATGGGTGGTTGATTTGGTAAGTGAATGGGACTTTGAGTGTGTGAATGGGAGAGTGTTTGGATGAGTGAGGGGTGGATGGATGGATGGACTGTGTAGGTGTTTGGGTAGTAGGTGGGTGGGCGCGTGGCTGGCTATAATGATGTCTGATTCACTTTTCTTTCCATCCCTAATTCATGCCTGTTGTCTGAGTTTCCAGATCCAGGTCTCTTCTGCCATCAATCGTGAGGTTGCCCAGCCGCATCTTAGGCTACAGCTCCTCAGACTATTCCTATCCTTGTCCCTTAGGCCTGGGTCTTCTTGGAGCATGGAGCTGACGCCTTCTGTTCATACCATTTCCCAGCTCTCCATGCCTGGCCCTGCCTCCATGGCCGCCTGCCTTGTTGCTATCTCCACCTACAGTGCCCTTCCTTCCTTTTTTACCTCTCAAGCTCCCACCCATGCATGTCTTATGTTCAGATGCCACCTTCTCCAGCTTTCTCTGACCCTCCCTCCCCAGCACAACCCACTCAGGCTCACCCTTGGGGCTGAGGGCCAGAGCCCCCAACTGAGGCTCCAGCTGAAACATGTCTGGGAAAGGCTGAGCTGGAGCCTGGCTCAGGATGTGGAATCGAAGATCCGAGTTGGCTGTGCCTGGCTCATCCTGGTCTGAAGCCTCAAGGAAGAGGAAGGGGATGCCTGGTTCATGGTGGGAGGGTAAACTGTAAGGGATAGAGAGAGTGGGGAGAGTCTCCCTTGCCTCTCCTATTTCTCCCTAACCATCATCACATCAGGACTCGGGAGATGAGCCACGGCTTTTTGTCCTACTTCCCAGATGAGCAAACTGAGGCCAAGAGTGGATGGGACCCTCAGTGGAGTAGAGGGATACAACGTGGGACAGAAATGATACAGGATGGGCTGGGCGAGGTGGCTCATGCCTGTAGTCCCAGCACTTTGGGAGGCTGAGGCGGGCAGATCACCTCAAGAAGCCAGGAGCTCGAGACCACTCTGGCCAACATGGTGAAACCTCCTGTCTCTACTAAAAATACTATATATATATATATATATATATATATATATATATATAGCCAGGAGTGGTAATGTGTGCCTGTAACACCAGCTGCTTGGGAGGGTGAGGCAGGAAAATCACTTGAACCTGGGAAGCAGAGGTTGCAGTGAGGCGAGATTGCACCACTGCACTCCAGACTGGGCAACAAAGCAAGATTCTGTCTCAAAAAAAAGAAAAAAGAAATGAGACAGAAATGGCTTCCCTGCCCCTATGCTAACTGTCTGGCTATCTCTTTGTTCTCTGCTGTCCCATCAAGTTAGCTGCCCTGGCCACTCACCAGGCCTGGTGCCCTGGCTCAGCTGAGCTCTGTAGATGGCTTGAGAGAAATGGGGCACCTGGTCATTTTCGTCCCTCACATGCACAAGCACAGGCTGTGGACCCCACAAGACACGTCCATCCTCCGTCTCCAGGGTGACCTAGCAGGGAAGGGGAGTCAGCAAGACCCTGCCTTGCCTGCTCTCCCCTACACCCAGTCCAGACATACCTGTAGCTGGTACTCTGCCTGCTCCTCTCGGTCCAGGGCCCTGGTCACCAGCAGGAAGCCAGAATCTGGATCCATAGCAAAGGGGCCCTCAGCTCCCTTGCCTGAGTCCCCTGACAGCACAATCTGGCCTTCAGCTCCCTGACGGGGCAGCAGCAGCTGATGGGGATGAACAGAAGTGAAGGGAGTAGTGGCCAGGCCTGGGAGATGCCCTCCGTCCACCTGATGGCCTCATTTTATATGTGGGGAAACTGAGTCTCAGAGATGTCTGGCTCCTGTCTGAAGTCACACAGCCGGTAAGCATCAGGACTAAGACTCAGTGGCAGAACTCTTTTCCCTAGACCAGATGCTCCCCAAAACTCCCTGTCCTTCTTTCTGAAGCTTGAAACCTCACCACCGAGATTTCATTCTTTAACCTAAAGCTCTAGTCTCTGCTGGGATTAAAACCTTGTTAGTCATTCTCACTGCAGGTTGAGCATCTCTAACCTGAAAATCTGAAATACTCCAAAATCTGAAACTTTTTGAGCGCCAAGATGTCATGACAAGTGGAGAATACTACATCTGACCTCATGTGACGGGTCACAGCCAACACATAGTCAGAACTTTGTTTCATGCACAAAATCATTTTAAAATATTCAACCAGGTGTGGTTGCTCACGCATGTAATCCCAGCACTTTGGGAGACCAAGGTGGGTGGATCACCTGAGGTCAGGTATTCAAGACCAGCCTGGCCAACGTGGCAAAACCCGTCTCTACTAAAAATGCAACAGCAACAAAAAAATTACCAGTGCATGGTGGCATACACCTCTAGTCCCAGCTACTCAGGAGGCTGAGGCAGGAGACTCTCTTGAACCCAGGAGACGGAGGTTGCAGTGAGCTGAGATTGCACTATTGCACTCCAGCTCAGGCAACAAGTATGAAACTTAGTCTCAAAAGAAAAAGGGAAAAAAAGGCCAGGCGCAGTGGCTGATGCCTGTAATCCCAGCACTTTGGGAGGCCAAGGCAGGTGGATCACAAGGTCAGGAGGTTGAGACCATCCTGGCTAACATGGTGAAACCCTGTCTCTACTAAAAATACAAAAAATTACCCGAGCGTGGTGGCAGATGCCTGTAATCCCAGCTACTCAGGAGGCTGAGGCAGGAGAATCGCCTGAACCCAGGAGGCAGAGGCTGTAGTGAGCCGAGATCATGCCACTGCACTCCAGCCTGGCAACAGGGGGAGACTCCATCTCAAAAAAAAAAAAAAAAGGAAATGTATAACGTCACCTTCAGGCTATGTGTGTAAGGCATATATGAAACATAAATGAATTTTATGTCTAGATTTGGGTCCCATCCCCCAAGATATATCATGATGTATATGCAAATACTCCAAAATCTGAAAACAAAATCCAAAATCTGAAACACTTCTGGTCCCAAGCATTTCAGATAAGGGACACTTAACCTGTATAACATGTACATTCTCTCTGGAAAGCAGGCTTTCAAAGAAACAGCAAGAGGAAGGGTGCCAGAGGAAGGAAAAGCAGGACTTCATGGGAAGGGAACCCCCCAACTCTCAGGCTCACCTTCATCAGGTATAAAGGGAAATTTCCACCATAGTTTTCTGGAACTTCCACAGACAGCTCTGCAAGCTGGGCCTCCAGGACAGCCTGTGGGAGGATTCTAACTTTGTCACCAGGCTCTATCCTCCTGCCTGGGCACTGAGACCCAACAGAAGAGGGGAATTTCTGCCCTTTCCCAGCGCCTGGCCATATCTTAGTCCATCCACCCGCTGTCTGGCCTTTGACCCCTCATCCTACAGTAGCCCTGTAGTCCCAGCTCTGATCCCTCCCATGCCTTGCACTGTTCTCACAGTCATGCAATTGATCCAGGTGGAGTTGGGGGCAAGGGTGTCAACCTCCAAGGCCAAGACCTGAAGGAGAGGGGGCACGGCCCAGCTCACCTGGGGAATGGAGAAGCAAAGCAGCCACAGCCAGGCAGGGACCATGGTAAGGACAGACCTGGGGGACACAACAGTGAGGATCCAGCCCAGGCAAGTGGGGAGGGCCTTTCCACCCCCCACACACAACTAGAAGGCTCGAACTACAGACTAGCCTCCTCTTCCTCCCCTGCAAAAGAGCTGAGGCTCCCCATCTCCTGGGAGCCCAGGCCCACCAAGGCCCCCAGGCCCAGCCACCCTGCATGTAGGCTCTTGGCCCCTCAAGGACTCTACCAGAATTTCACCTCTAGACCTTCAGCTCCTTCTTGCCATAGCCTCTGCAGCTTCCAGATCCCAAAGTGGTAATTTCCTAGCAACCCCCCAAATCACAAAAGTTTGAAGCTGGAAAGTCCCTGAAGACCTGGAGGGTAACTTCCAGAAGTCACCTCTTGTTGCAGGCAAGGCCTGAAGTGTGGAGTCTGGCCAAGGTCACAGAGGACTTGACCGCAGAAGGATTCCTCCTAGCATGGGGCCTCCAGGACTGTCCCGCCTCCCACTGCCACCCTCTAGACAAGGAGAGCCTCTGGAGCAGGAGCCTGGCCCTCGTCTCGTCATTTTCCAGCCCCTGTCATGGAGCTGGGCAGGCAGAGCAGCGACAAATCGACCATCCCTCTAAGATGGGGCCCTGGGAATTCTTTCGCAGATGACAAGGACAGGGCAGTGTTTTTCCTCTCCCCGACACCAACCCCAGCCTCAGCCATGCCCTCCCTTCCGATCCCAGCCCCTCACCCTCCAGTGCCCAAGGCTGGCTCCCTTGGTCCAGCTGCCAAGCGAAAGGGCTCTTTCTCCAGGGAGCTCTGTCCAGGCCGGGCTGGGTGAGGCAAGGCAGGGCACTTGAGCAGGTAAGAGGTTCAGCCACTCTTGATTGGGAGTGGAAAAGGCCACTGGGCCCACAGCAGCAGGCCTGGCCCCGCCCAGCCCCCCAAGTTACTCATTGACTTTGGAAAGCTAGGAGCTGCTCAGCATCCGTGACTGCCAGCCCAAGGAGGTGAGCAAATCATTGGCCTGGTACTCCCTAGACCCCAACACAGACCAGTGGGTATTCCTTGGCCCTCTGGGTTTGGACACTACTTTTTCTGTGGCTCCAGACTTGGTCTCACTTATCTCCCAGGCGCCAGCATCTGCAGCCTCACCTTTGCACGCTCTTCCTTTTGCATGGAACACCCTTCCCACTCCTTCATCTCTGTGGTAAGCACCTGCTCATGCTTCAGTGCTCCACTCAAATATTCCTTTCTCCAGGAAACTTCCCCTATGTTCCCAGGCTGGTCCAGGAGCCTCCTCTGGGAATGCCCCACCCCCTCACACCATGCCATGTGCTATCTCTATTAATACACAGAGGACACCAGATTGTCATTATCTGCCTCTTCCATTAGACTGGAAGCCCTTTGAGAGCAGAACCCAGGGGCTCAGCAATGATCTGGCTCTCGTTCTGCCCTGGCAGCTCCCCATGGCTTGTAGAACTAAAGGAGCTGGAGGTTGCAGAGGATGGGTGAGCAGTGTATCAGCGGAACTGGGTATGGGGGCTCCAGACCACCCCCAGGGGGGATCTGTGGAGGGGAGGTGCAGCAGCCTGTGAGCTCCCCAAGTCCTCACATTGGCCACAGCCACTCAACAGTGACAGGGCTGAGACAATGGACGGTCTCGTGCCTCTAAGAAGATTAAACCAGCTCAGGTGACCTTGAGAGAGTTGCAGAGCTGAACAGGGGCCCCTCCCCCAGTGAGGGCAGCCAAGCAGAGCTAGGAGACGCTTCTGGGGCCTGGGAGTCTGGAACGAGGGGAGGGGGTGGGAAGATCCTGATCTCCAGTCCCTCCTCAGCCTTGGAGCTTCCCATGGTCCACCCCGGAGTCCTTCCCACTGTACATCTGATTAGTCTCTCTCAGGCCGGAAGCTACCCTCAGCTGCTCCTAGCCCTGTCACAAGCTGAGTGCCTGCTTCAGGGTCACTCTGGCACCCAGCCTGGAGCAGGGCAGCATGGGAGGTTGAAGGGGGTTTCACATGCATTGAGCTCCTGCAAGGCGCTTAGCACTGCTCTGAGCACATACCTTTATTATGCCACCCACTCTGTTCTGAAGGGGCATTGTGTCCATGTCACATTCTGAGGCACAGAGAAGCTGAGTGGTTTGCCTAGGGGTCACATAGCCAATAAGTGACAGAGCCAGGTCCTGGGGACCCTCACTTGCTCTGAGAATACCATGCCCTCTGCATTCCTCTAAGTATGTTGTGGAGAGGGGCAGAGTAGCAACAGCTCTGAGCGTTACCTCTGCCCTGGGGAGCATGTGCGTGAATCTCAGAGCTCCCCCGTACAGGGAGGGGTAGCCCTCAAGCCTCCTCTTGCCATTCAACAAGCTGTAATCAGGATTCTAACCAGGTTGCAAGGGCTCTCTGGAGTCTGCGGAGTGAATAAATCGAACTAAGAAAGGAATGTATGACCCTGGTCCAGAACTTTCTTAGAAACTGTCCCCCACCTCGCCCCAGCCTGCCTCCAGGCTTTGGAGATGGGCAGACCTGTACGCCACTCCCCACTCAGCCACTTTCCACCCAGCGCCAAATGGGGATGATATTTTCTTGAGACCATGTAGGTAAAAACTCTTAGCAGCACTTGTGCCAAGGGTGGGGGAGCCACGGGCATGGGTGGGCAGGGAGACAGGTGCACCCCCAGCCATAAGCACAAGTACACCTTCTTTTCTTTTTTGAGAGGGAGTCTCACTCTGTTGCCCAGGCTGGAGTGCTATGGCACTATCTCAGCTCACTGCAACCTCTGCTTCCCAGGCTCAAGTGATTCTTCTGCTTCCGCCTCCCAAGTAGCTGGGACTACAGGAGCGCACCACCATGCCCAGCTAATTTTTTGTATTTTTAGTAGAAACGGGGTTTTACCATATTGGCCAGGCAGGTCTCGAACTCCTGACCTTGTGATCCACCCGCCTCAGCCTCCCAAAGTGCCGATTATCCCAAGTAGGATTACAGGCGTGAGCCACCGTACCCGGCCGAGTACACCTTCCTATACACATGCAAGACCTTCCCTTCCAGCAGGGAGGGCTCCAGGCAGCTGTTCCCACCCAAACCTAATTAGCCAATGCTAACCATGGAATGTTCTGGACTGGACACTCACAGTGGAGAGAACAGTGAGGGCCTCCTCAGCAGCTCAACCCCAGCGGAGAGGTGGAGGAGCCATGTAGAGTTGAGTGTGCCTGTGTGCACCTTCACAAACCACCTCTTAGATGTCTCTGTCCCCAACCTCAGCTGATTCCAGCTCCTCAGGAGGGAACAGGGCAGAAATTCCAGCTGTGGAGCCAGACCCAGGGTTCCTGCCTGGTTGTGAGGCCCAGGGCAGAATGTGCTCCCTTAAGAAGCCTCAGTTTCCCTTTGCGGACAGTGAGGTGATTGAACCCTCAATCAGTTGGGCAATGCCAGGCCCCAGTGCAGAAAGAGAAGAATCTGGATAACAGGGACTGGGAGGGGTTTGTGCCTCCTCCTGCTGGTTGAAACCCCCAAACAGGTCCACTGCTGGTCCCATCTGGCTATATCCCGACCCTCACATTTACACATCATGGCCACACACTAGGGTGAGGCAGTGAGCCCCATCCCTCAACTTCAGAAATGCTTCCTGCTCCTGAAGAGCCCAGATGGTAGAAAAGAGAGTCAATAGCCATGACATATCAGGAAATAATCTTTATTACAAAAATCTGCATGTAAACAAAGAGCCACCACACTGAATAGCCTCCCTCCAGGACAGGCACACCGGGGCTGTGAAGAAAGGCAGAATCCTCTCCAGGCACACAGGCCTGCCCCTTTGCTGCGCTTGGCTGCTTGGGACGCATCTGAGCCTGCGCGTGCATCTTTGTGGGCCCTGCTCTCACTGGCCCCTGGGAGCCGCCTCTCTGGGCAGCACTGTCTGTCCATGACCATGAGGTCCGGGGTGCCTGGCTGGCGGCTCCGAGGGACCCAGAGTCTGAGCCAGCCCTGAGGCATCTGGGGCGGTTGGCTGGGCCAGCCCACCAATCCGTCAGTCCATCTGCCCACCACACCACAGTGAGAGTGCGTGGGACCTAAAGAACGGAGAGGTCGTGGCAGGACTTGGACTTGGCGCGAAAGGCCATCTTGCGGCTGTTACGAGCTACGATGCGGCCTAGGAAGCGCTTTGCCTTTTTGCCGAGGCTCTCTCGCCTCCGGGTACCTGCTTGCCGTCGTGCATTGGCCTCTTTGCTGTCCCTGCGCAGGCGTATCTGGCGCACAACACCTTCAAATAGTGCCTGGACATTGTGGTGCAGTGCTGCCGATGTCTCAATGAACTTGCAGTCAAAGACCACCGCGCAGGCCCGGCCCTCTGTGTGGGAGGGGAAAGGCAGGCACCAGTAAACAAAGGGTGGGTGAGTGAGGAATCCCCTCCAACCCTAGCCCCACCCATGCGAGCTGCCACTTGAGAATCTGCTGGGTTCTCCCTCAAAACACAGAGACCCCAGCTCCTGTACTGAGGGTACTGGGCACTGCTGCATCACCCAGTAGGCAGAGTGCCTGCATTTAAGGAGCCCCCAAAACAGTGGCCCTCAAAAGGAGATCCATTTATTGAAATAATTTGAAGCTTGGTATTTAAACAAAGTACAACAGTAGTCAACACAGGAAAATGAGAACTATGTTGGAAAATTTAGTATTTTCTAATCTGAGTTCATATCACAATGAATGACCCAGTGGACTGGGGATGGGGGGGGCGAGATCACTAAGTCACTGCTGGGTTTCTCTAAGGGACTCAGTGCTGGGGGCCACAGAGAAGGCTGCTGAGGCCAAGTGGGAAGGGTCTTCCCCAAGGCTAAGTCTACTCTGAGAATGGCCCAGACCTGGAACACAGGCTCTGACCTCCTGGCCTGTTTCCCTGCACTCTCTTCCACCCACTTACCCCCCAACCAGCTAGGCCAGGACCAAGAGGGGCAGTAGAGGAGAACCCCATGGTGCTCCAGCTCCCCTGTCAGATTCGGCCTTCCCGAGCCCTGTGAGCAGGCAGTGGCTAGAACCCCATGGTGCTCCAGCTCCCCTGTCAGATTCGGCCTTCCTGAGCCCTGTGAGCAGGCAGTGGCTCTCTCCCATTTCCCTCCCCTCCAATTTTCTTCCTGAACATTTTTAGCCTCTGATGATCCCCAGGGACTCAAGCTAAGCCAAGACTGACTGGATCAGGGCCCAGCTAGGCGCTCCCTCCCCCTGCAACCTGCCGCCTACTCACCATCCACTGAGACCTCCCGAGAGCGCACCAGGTCGCTCTTATTGCCCACAAGGATGATGGGCACATCATCTGTTTGCCGGGCACGCCGCAGCTGGACCCGCAGTTCTGAGGCCTTCTCGAAGCTGCCCTTGTCCGTCACTGAATACACGATGACATAGGCATCCCCCATGGCCATGCAGTGGCCGGGCAGCCAGCGGCCCCCGTCCTGGGGAACACACACACACATCTACCCAACAGTCCTCATGTCCCCGAAACAAGCCTGGCACTCCCAGATCTTACCCCAACTCACTCCTCCCACCCTTGCCCTGAGTCTCAGCCTGCACCCTACCTGCTCCCAAATGTCGTAGACCATGAGTGATGCCTCTTCTCCATCCACCACAATACAGCGATCATAGGTGTGCCCTAGGCGGGAGACCAGTAGATAGGTTACCAGCTGGCTGTCAAAGCCCCTGCTGCCAGGTTTCCTGTTCTGGCCACACGCTACAACTCTTCTCTGGAGCCCTCCTCTCCACTTGCAGATGGCTGGCATGTGCCAGGCAGGAAAGTGGGGGCTGGAGGGCATGGTGTGCCTGAATTCCACCCACATGCCCCCAAGCCAGCAATGTCCCAGGTGGCCGCTCTAATGCCCCCTGCCCTCCTGCTGCCTGGGTCCTGAAGTAGCTGACCCAGTGGCTTGAGTTAGAAAGTCATCCTCCCTGGGGACCTTGGCCACCTAGGGCTCCTCTCTTAGAAACCCCTCTAGTAAGAAACTCTGACCTGTCCCTGATAGGTATGGAGGGATGTCGTGTCTCATCCCGCAGAGCAACCATATCTATGCCCCCGCCTTCTGCTCTGGGCATTTCTTCCCTACCAAAGGTTGGGGGTGTCCCTTCTCCCTTTGTTCTCCATTTATGAAATGGGTAGGTAGAGGCATGATTCTGAAACTGCCAATAGAATTCCACGGTATTTGTGGCTTTGAGTCCCAGTCTCAGCCCCTAGTCCTAGCCCCAGGATCGCCCCTCCCCTGGACAGCCGAGTCCCCTCACCTGCCGCCTCTGCTTCAGGTCCATCCTCTACACCGCCGAAGATGCGCGCCAGGGCACTCTTGCCCACGCCGGGCGCCCCCAGCAGCAGCACCTTGTAAACGCCCTCGTCTGAGTCGCTGCCCCCTGAGCTGAGCGAGTCCGAGGAGTCCTCCGGCCAATCCAGCCTGGGACCCTGGGTCCCTGTCCCAGCCGCGGCCGCCGCCAGGGCGCCCGGGGCCAGCGCTGCCTGCAGGTCGCGCTCGTCCACCGGCATGCTGCGGCGGTGCAGCGGAGGCGCGGGGCCCCAGGGCGTGCTGCCCCGACGGCCCTCGCGCTCCCGGCCCCCGCCGCTGCTCCCGCCCACTCCGCTGCCACCGCCGTTCAGGGTCATCGCGTCCGGGGCCGTCTAGGGGAGCAGGAACCGGCATGGCTGTGTAAGTCGCGAAGGAGGCGGGACCCTGGGCGCACCTGCCCAACCCGGAGTCAGGCGGGATGCTGGGGCCAAGGTCCCGCCGCAGCCCTCCCCCAGCCCGGAGGTCGCCGCGCCCTCACCCGGACCCCTCCGGACCTGGCGCATCCATCTGCAACTCAGACGGTGCAGCCGCCCCGACCCCGCTCCGCCAGGACACTCACCTACTCACACACAGACACGCGCAGGACTAGGATCCGGGCTCAGATGCCACCCACTTGTAGTCCAGACTCGGACTCTTGGGTCTCCGCCGCCGCTGCCGCTGCAGCCACCGCCTTCTCCGCCCGCACTAGGTCCGGGCTCCAGAGCCGCCTATTTAAGCTTCTGCCCGCCCCCGCTCCCGCCCCCTGTCCACGCTGCTGCGGGGGCTGACGTGTCTGTCCACCCCCACCAGGGGAATCCCCCACCCTTCGCCTCAGACCTCACACCCTCGACACCCCGCCCCACCCGCCAGGTGCGGAGCCAGTAGCTATCTGGGAATAGAGGGGCTGACCCGTAGGCGAGGTCCGGGGCTGAGTGTGTGTGTGAGAAGGAGAGAGCAAGCGACGTTGCGCGTGGGGAGTACGTGATGGGAAGGCAGGCAGCGGGATAAACCCGACCAGCCAAGAGCAGCAACTGCCCTCTGGAGAAGAATTCAGTTTGGCCCAGTGAGAGTTAAGTCTCCCTTCCCTCTCCCCTAGTACCCGATTGTTGTCCTAGCAAGTAGACTAGCCACAGATGGGACAGGGATCTCCCTTCCCTGCCCACAACACACACTCCCCACAGACTCAGGATGAGCTAGAATTTAAGGGGTATCCACACAAAATCCTTTCCACTCCCTCCCCACCCTGGATTTGAAGATTCTCCCTAATGAGCCTACCCTTCAGGGTGAGGGTTGGTGTCACCCCATGACCCCCTCGGGGTCCTGAGAGGGCTGCTGCGGGGGGTGGGGGGGTGGCTCTGGCAGTGTTGCAGGTGGAGGTGCCTTCTTGAATCCTGGGGAGGAAACCTCAGTCCAGAAGAGGGAAGGGATGAAACTCAGTCCACATCCCACCTCCCAGCACCCACCAGGCAGCTGCCAGCAACTCTGCTAAAAATAAATAATCTGCCCTGGCCCTGGTTATGCTCCTGGGCTGGAAGTTGCCCAGAGTAGGGGAAATCCAGACTGATGGGTGTTGGATGCCAGCAGGAGCCAGCCACTTTGAGTTGTCATGGTCTCCCTTCTTCCCTCTAGCCGAAGGTTGAGCTGGCCACCCAGGGCACATCCAGGGCCTGGAGATTCACACACACCCCCACCCAAGAGAGGGGCATAAACGCAGGGTGTGGTCAAGGCATGAGGAGTGTCTGAGCCCCCTGCTTATCTCTGAAGGGTGTGAGGGTTGCAGGTCAGGCTGTGAGGTATTTTGTGATAGGGACCTGCTATTAGACTGTGACATCTGATTGTGACAACTGTGGTGGGGGCAGGAGGGCACCCATTTGGGGCTCAGGTGACATCACAGATGGATGGACCCTGGTGGGCTGTGGTAGGTTGTCATGGAGACCTGGGCCAGGCTCTTTAGCTGCTGCATCAGTTTCCTTGGCAACACCTAAGGCAGCCTTGGATTGAGGAGGGCCTGGCTAGGTAAGATGAGGGCCCTCTTGTTCTCAAGGTCCCCAAAGTTGGCAAAAGGTGGGCTAAGAGGTGGCCAGCCCATGGTCCTGGGGGATCTTGGAGGCCTGGGCAGCCCCACACTGGTTCTGGGTTCCTGGAAGAAGTCCAGTGGGAAGAAAGTTATAAGCAGAGCCTCCTGTTATCAGACAAGTCTAAAGAGCCAGCACACACTTCCCATGAGGAATCCTGGCTGGGCTGCCTGTGCCCACTCTAACCCCATGACTGTGCCACTGGAAAGAGCCCCTGGGTGT
Organism: Cebus imitator; assembly: GCF_001604975.1. Lineage (NCBI taxonomy): Eukaryota > Metazoa > Chordata > Mammalia > Primates > Cebidae > Cebus > Cebus imitator. The sequence goes on from NW_016107433.1 coordinate 257,833, forward strand.
CTGGCAGAGAGTGGGGGTTGGGGTAGCTGTGGCCCTTCCCAGCAGGGGGCCAGTCAAAGAAACAGGGCTGGGTTTCCCCTCTGGCAATCTGAGCTCTTGACCTCAGCAGTGTTTTTTCATTGCCAAGGGAACTGCATCCACAAAGGGCCACTCAAGCCCCAGGCATTCCAGTGGCTGCTCCAACAGGCTAGAGACACTCACCACAAGCTAGATATGGCAGGGGCCCCAGGCATTAACACTAGGACATGACCTTGAGACACCCCCCCTCCCACCACCTGGTCCTCCCAGCTCTCTGGGCTGAGCATGGCTGCCTAAGAGGAATAAATTGAGGCTAGACCACCCCTAGGTCGTCCCGGGCTTCAGATCCCAGCTGCACCCCTTGCTAGCTGTTTCACCTCTGGCCATTTATCTAGGCTGAGCCTCAGTTTCTCCTGTGTAGAATAGGGGTGATCTCTTCCTGATGATTATTATGAGACATAGCAAACATGAAATGCAGAGGCACAGTAGTTGGCTCAAATCTGGCACACGGTAATATCTCACTAAGAACAGTTTTATCATCATCCTTGGTTGGATGAAGCAAGTTAGGTGAATTTGTGGTCCCTCTCCTGTTTCTACTCCATTCTCTCCAGGACAGTGGTCTGCCCAAGGGTGAGGCAGAAGTCTCAGGAATAATACAGACACCTCTCGCCTAGCCCCATACCCATGTCTCCTCTCTGTGGGACCCCACACTCTTCCCCATCCCTTAGGTGACAAGATGTTGCTAAGGGAACTGGGCTGGGCTTCAGTGTCCCCGCCACCTCCTCACACCATAGCCTTTAGGCCCAGGGCCTCTGCTGTGTTCTAAGGCCCCACCATTCATTCATTCCACGGACTTGTACTAAATACCTACTGTGTGCCAGGCCCTCGTGCTGGGGGCAGGATGATGAGCAAAAATAGACATGGCTAGGCATGTTCATACATGTCTAATCCCTGGGTCAAACTCAGCTATGATTTGTTGCTCCCATTTTGTAGACATGGTAACCAAGGCCTGAGGGGTCACAGGCCAGAAACAACAGAGCCAGACATACCTGGTGGAGGGTTTCGGGAACCTCAAACTTCACCACCCCCTCTGTGTCCTCAGATAGCATCTGGGGTTCCAGAAAGTTCCTTGGGCGCTGGCCCAGGATGCACAGATGGTGGCCCTGCAGGCAGCCAGGGGCCAGGCACAGATGAGTCAAGAGTGACAAGGGGACTATTTGATACACCAGCTGTGGCATGAGCAGTTTGATGTCCCTCACCCACCGTGGCCTGGCTGCCAGGAGGGCCAGCTGAATGACTCAGCCACACCTGCTGCCCCATGACTCCGCTCTTCCCCAGCTCAACACAGACACCACGGCCACCTCAGACAGGGACTGTCAAGCAGAAGGTACACACGGCCCAGGGTGTGAGGCCTTCCTTGGGAAGGCTGCCTGGGGCCCAGCTGCTCACCTACCTCTTTGGAGCCCTCAGCTTCCTCGTCTGTGTGGGATACAGTGCCTACATCATTGGAGCTAGGCCTAGACCCATTTAAATCTCCCAAGAGCAGTCCCGAGTGATTGCCATGACTATCTCCCTATCACAGATGAAGCTGCTCAGGGCCTCCATTACTCCCGCAGACAGAAGTTTTGTTGTTATTGTTGTGTTTTGAGACATGGTCTTGCTCTGTTGCCCAGGCTGGAGTGCAGTGTTGCAATCAGTTCACTGCAGCCTCAATCTCCTGGGGTTGTCAAGAGATCCTCCCACCTCAGCCTCCCGAATAGCTAGAACCACAGGCTTGCACAACCATTCCCTACTAGTTTAAAAAAAAATTTTTTTTTAGAGATAGGGTCTTGCGATGTTCCCCAGGCTTATCTCAAACTGCTGGGCTCAAGTGATCCTCTCACATCAGCCTCCCCAAATGCTGGGATTACAAGTGTGAGCCACTGTGCCCAGCTAGAAGTCTTGAGAAGTAAATTGGAGTATCCCTTGGTATCCACAAGGGATTGGTCCCACGATCCCCATGAATCCCCAAATCCATGAATACTCAACTCCCTTACATATATTTTACTTTATTTTTAAAATTCAACTGAAGTGGCTGAGATCAAGTCCCTTACATAAAATGGCATAGTATCTGCATGTAACCTCTGCACATCCTTCCATATACTTTTTCTCCAGATTACTACTGTAATACCTAATACAATGTAAATGCTATGCAAGTAGTTGTTAGACTGTGTTGTTTAGGGAATATGACAAGAAAAAAGTTTGTACATGTTCAGTACAGACACAGTCATCCTAGGCCTGACTACAGTTTCGATCCACAGTGGGTTGTACCCATGGATGTAGAAGCCATGGATAATGGAGGTCTGGCTACATTTATTCTAGAAGCCCATTTCCTGTCCTAAAAATTGGGGATAAGAAAAGAACAGCAAGCTAGGCGTGTTGGCACGTGCCTGTAGTCCCAGGTATTCAGGAGGCTGAGGCAAGAGAATCTCTGGAACCCAGGTATTCAAGGCTGTAGTGTGCTATAATCATACCTATGGATAGCCACTGTACTCCAGCCTGGGCAACATAGTGAGATCCTGTGTCTTAAAAAAAAAAAGAGAGAGAGAGAGAAAAACTGCTGCACAGGGCTGGAGAACGGACTGGCTAGATAGTAAGTGTAAAGCCCTCGGCTGAATGCCACTCTCAGGACAGGCTCAATGTTGTCAGCAGGCCCTCAAGAACAGACTTGCGAAATGGCCAGGATCCCTGCTGAGGCTTCTCTGCCTGCAATCACATCCGAGAATCAGTAGGGATGGGGTGGGGTTGCGCACTGCTTCTTAATATTGCCATTTATCCTCAGAGAATGAGACTAAGGCAGGAGGGATATTTCCCCTGGGAAAGCAATCCTAACCAGCTAAACTGAGGTCTAAGCCCTATAGTCTGTCCAGATGGCCAAATGCAATCTGGGCACCGGGCCAAGGAGGGGCAGAGGCCGGAGACCAAGCACATCACTTCACTGCGCTGAGCTTCCCTCTTACTCACACGCCTTTGGGAGAGCTGATGGGGAGGGTGCCTCAGGTTCCCTTCATCAGAGAAATCTAATGTCACTGCCCTGACCAGGGGACCAGACTGAGCATCACTAACAGCAGGAAAAGCTGGCATCACACACCTACTAGTGGGTTTATAAAATACATATGCTGCTCCCCAGGGCAGGGTTTTCATCAAAAAGCCCAAACCTGGACTCATTTAGGCCTTTAGACCAACTTCCAGTCACAGGCAACACAAATCAGGAATAAATCAGACTGCAGGACTGGGACTTCTCTGAACTTTTCAAAAAAATCACTGTGAAGAAAGATAAATGGCCGGGCATGGTGGTTCATGTCTGTAATCTCAGCACTTTGCCAGGCTTGAGCCCGCGAGTTTGAGACAAGCTTAGGCAACATAGGGAGACCCAGTATCTACAAAAAAAAAAAAATTAAAAAATTAGCCTGGCATAGTAGTACATGCCTGTAGTCCCAGCTACTCGGGGGACGGAGGCAGGAGGATCACTTGAGCTCAGGAGGCTGAGGCTACAGTGAGTTCTAATCGCATCTCTGCATACTCCAGCCTAGGTGGCAGAGCAAGACACTACCTCTTAACAAATTTTTTTTTGAATTAAAAAAACTAAAAACCAGCTACATGTGGTGCTCAAGCCTTTAATTCCTGTGCTTTGGCAGACCAGGTGAGAGAACTGTTCGAGGACAGGAATTTGAGACCAGGCTGGGCAACACAGCAAGTCCTCTCTAAAAAAAAAAAAATTTATTGGGCTGGTTGTGGTGGCTCATACCTATAATCCCAACATTTTGGGAGGCTGAGGTAGGAGGATCACGTAAGCCCAGGAGCTAGAGACTGGCCTGGGCAACCTGGGGAGACCCTGTTTCTACAACAAAAATTAAAATTAACTAGACACAGTGGTTCATGCATGCAGTCCCAGCTATTCGGGAGGCTGAGGTGCGAGGACTGCTTGAGCCTAGGAGGTCAAGGTTGCAGAAGGGTGTAATTGTGCCACTGTATTCCAGCCTGGGCAACAGAGCAAGACTCTGTCCCTTCAAAGAAAAAAAACAATGGCCAGGAATGGTGGTGTATGCCTGTAATCCAAGCTACTTGGGAGGCCAAGGATGGAGAATTGCTTGAACCCAGGACTTGAAGGCTGCAGTAAGCTACAATCTAGCTGTTGCACCTGGGCCTGGGCAGCAGGGTGAGTCCCTGTCTCAAAAACAAAACAAAAACAACTATAAATGACATCTTAGGGAAATCCAGATATGCCTGGGTATTAGACAGTGTTGAGGAACTGTTCATTTTCTGATCAAATAAAAGGACTGTGGCTATACAGGCTTGCTCATATAGAGGTAGGATGTAGTACTTCAAAGTAAGGAATCAAGTCTCTGCAGCTTACTCGCAAATATACTGACATTTATATACATACACATAAATAAGCCAGTGTTACAATACGTCAACAATTGTTGACTCTAGTGCTGGTGGTAGGCATACAAGCACATTTTTACACTACTCTTTCCATTTTCATTTTGTTTTCATTAAGAAAAGTTGCAAGTACACCAACCTTCAGAGGCACTCACTACCACCATCCCCCCTCAAACTCCAAATGACTCCAACAAGATAAAAGACCAAGGCATCCTGGGAACTGAATATAAATTAAGTTTATTACAAAAAGCAAAATGTTAGTTTCTCATCGTGAGCGATTCAAGAAAACAAGGGTAAGAGCCCTGACCGGAGCTGGGAGCAGGACACCAGTATGCAGGCTGGCGGGGGCCAAAGGCCAGGCTCAGGAGCGGGCTGACAGGCACTGATTCACAACCTCCAGGAGGTGGGTGTTCTCCAGGGCAGCTGCCACCCTCTCCTTATCTGCAAGTTGCTTGTTCACTAGGTGGGAAGAAGGGTGTGGGGAAGGCAGAGTCAAAGCTAGGCTCTGTCTAGGCTGCTAGCCAGCCCAGCCCTACCTCTGAACCTTTGTATAGGATCTGTCCCCACCAGCAACAAAGCCCTCCTGTCACTTCCTTCCCAGGACCCCACACCTTGATCAGGCTACCTCAACCACCTGAGCCCACCTAGATCTTAGGACCTCTCCACCTGGCTGCCTCCTGTACTGCTGAAGCCTGACACATTCTGGTCCTGTATACTTGGTGAAAGGGGATTTGGGAGAAGAGGACACGGTAAGCAAAGGAGATTCAAGTCAAGTCAGCTTTGGTCTAAGCTATCACCTACACTGAGGAGTCTCTGGCAATTTCACTCACCCAGTCACCCATCCCCAGTCTTGCCCATATACTCCTGGGCAAGAAGTGAACCTCAGACTGCTTAGGGTGCCCAAGCCAACACCCTCACCACAAGCCCACACTTACCTGCATGCTCTGAGGCGTGCGTCCCGGGGGTAATGTGCACGTCCATCTGGGAGGGAGATAACCAGGGCCTAAACACTGACCACCACCCCAGAATTTCCCCCCCAGACCCTCAGGCACCATCTCCAGCTGATCCTTCTCCCTAATCATGCCGTTGGACTCTGGCCCATCCTTTATACTCCAAACCCATCCACAGCTATTCCAATTTATTCCCCCGCTGCAAGACGGAGTCTTGCTCTATGGCCCAGGCTGGAGTGCAGTGGCAAGATTTTGGCTCATTGTGACCTCCTTCTCCCAGATTCAATCAATTCTCCTGCCTCAGCCTCCTGTGTAGCTGGGACCACAGGCACACGCCACCACGACCTGCTAATTTTTGTAGTTTTAGTAGAGATGAGGTTTTTACCATGTTGGCCACGCTGGTCTCGAACTCCTAACCTCAGGTGATCCACGCACCTCAGCCTCCCAAAATGCTGGGATTACAGGCGTGAGCCACCACGCCAGGCCTTACCTATTCCAATTTTATCCAAAGAACTGGCCCACAATTGTTGATTTAAAAGCCTGCCTGGGCCCCACCCCTGGTCCAAACCCATCTGCAGCTCCTTGCTGCCCTTCCTGCCACACTCTTCAATATTTTTCTCCACTTTCCAGCTCAGATTTTTATTCTTGTCACATCGACTTGGAAAGTTTCCTCCCAGTTTCCTGTCTGCTAATTGGAATCCTTCCAGGTCCCACTCTGATGTCCTCTCCATGTTCATGCTCTCCCAGTCCCCATCCTCAGCAGTAGACCCTCATTGCCTGGTCCCACTTCCGGGGCTCAGCTCCAACTGACCTTGAAACGCTGAGGAAGGGAGCGCAGAAGCTTGACCTTGATGGACAGGCCAATAAGAGTGGCCATGCTGCAGTGCGGAATGGTTGGTGTGAAGGCCACAGCCACTGTACTCTCAGGGTCGCTAACCTGGTTGTGGAGGGGAGACGTCAAGAGGCAACCACCCTCAGCCCAAGGCCTCTCTTAGTTTGTTGCTTTGGGCAAATCATCCAACTTCTATGGGCCTCAGTTTCAACACCTATAAAATAGGCACAACAATCTCCCCTCCCAAAGATACCCTTCGGTGTCCGTGAGTAGAGAGCACTCCAACTCCTGGTGCACAGAAACCTTTCTGACTCTCTAGAACAACTCGCTCCCCTCCGAAGTGACTCACCTGAACCCGGACCTGCTCTACTACGTTCAACTCCTCTAGCGTCAGTGGATGCTCCGGGTCATTGATGGAGCGAATCAGATGTGGCAAGTGAAGGAAAAGGGACTCTGCGCCTTTGCCCACTCAGAACCCTTTGTCAGGAATCCCCGGTCGGGATGCGGCTCCAACAGCTGCTGGACATCACTGCTCCCCCCCACCGCAAGCCCCCGGAACCCGCCCGCGGCCAGCAGCGGCGGATATCGAAGATCTCGCGTGCGTCGATGCTGTCGGGAACCTGCTCGTCCTCCTCGCCCGCCGTCACGGGTCGCTCCCCAGAGCGCTGGTAGATGAGGGGGTTGGCATTCTCCAGGAGGCCCCCGCCAACCCCGCCGCCGCCCACCATTGCGGAACCAACGCCGCCGATACTAGCAGGCGTGCACTTCCGCTCCTATGCGCACTTCCGGGAAACAGAGAGGGGGCGTGGCGCGGTGACGGGGTCCCGCGAGGGACACGCCGCGTTGTGCGTTCTCGGCCTGGGGCGTGAGAGAAGCGGTGACCTCCGCTCTGGCTGCTCGGTCCCGGGAACATGACGGTCTATGGGGCAAAGGCGCTGAGAAGGGACCCCGGCGGTGCTGGGTCCTGTGAGCCTGTAGCGGGCTGAACCCAGAGTCCACCGCCAGGTCTCAGAGGGCACTACACGGTGTTAGGTGATCCCCGCACCGCTTCCTCCGGGAAATCAGGCTGTCTGGGCGCTCCGGTGCCCAGGCCAGTTGGTCGCCTCTGACCTGGCAGTGTCTTGGGATCTCCTGGTAACGCGCCTGCCTCCCCGGCTGCACCATAGGCCCGGGAGTGCCTGTCCCAGCGCTTGGACCGGCAGGTGCTCATGAAATGTTTGTCAAGTGGATAAATGACCCTGGCCATGGTCTCCGGGGGAGATGAAGAAACCAAAAGCCAGGGAGGAAAAGCCGGGCGGTCCTTAAGTAGTGCCGCGGTCACGTGTACGTTTCAAAAGAAGGGCATGACTGAGGTTTCCGGGAGGAAACCTCGGACACCCGCAGACCCTGGACTATAAGGTGGTGAGAGGTCGTGAAGAAATTGAGCCCTGAAAGCAAGGAAGAGCGTACATAATGAAGGGCCCCGTCAAGCCTCGCTGCCTTTGCTCAAGCGGTTCCCTTCACCCTGATCAAGTTCCTTCCCATTTCTCCATCTGTGGGGACCCTGAACATGCACTTCCTCAGAGAAGTTCTCGTGGGTTCGCCAATTCTAGTTTATTGCTCCATCCTCTGGATCCCCCAGCACGCTCATCGGGCCTGTGGACAAGGACAGGTTTGAGGAGAGGATTCTCTGTATGGGGAGGTGCTGCAGAAGCCGCGCAGCCCCTTCCGAGAATGCCAAAGGGGCCCGGGCAGAGGGAAAGTGGCAGTGCCCCGGCCTGCCTGCCACTGGATCCCCGCCAGCTTGTGACTGCTAAGTCCCGCTCTCCTGCCAAACCCACCTTGCCCTGACCCAAGCCAGTGCATCCCGCCCACTCCCTGCCCAGTCTAAACTCCAAGGCTGGGTGAGGCCCTGATCCACGACTGGATAGACCCAGGGCAGCCTCTGGGTAGACGGCAGCGTGTCCGCCGACGGCGCACCGAGACCTGCGACCATGCGACTGGACCGACTTCGGGCGCAACTGAGCGCAGTGGCCTGTGGGCTCCTGCTGCTTCTCATTCAGGGCCAGGGTGAGGCTCCCGCGGAGGGGCGGCAGGGACCGGGCTCAGATCTGCCAAATGCTGGGGTGGCAGAACCTGACAGTGCGGGAGGGAAGGCGCCTGGGAGGTAGGAGCTAGTGGAGATGACAGCATGGAGCTCGTGAGTCCCACACAACACCTCCCCGACGCCAGGTGGGCTTCTAGAAGCACAGAAAGTGTTGGGCTGCAGGACACCACAGCGAAGAGCCAGTGGAGTACAGGGGTCCAGGAGCGCCGGGGCGTGCCAGACTGGGTCGGCAGCCTCAGGACTGAGTGGGTGAGGGATTGGGGGTGCGGGGATTCAGTCCATTTCCCTCTTATGATTGTGGCTGTAGCCGGTGCTGCTGGCAGATAAGAACAATAACAGCTTCTTGCAGCATCTGGCTCCGAGTGTGTGGCATCCTCGGCCAGCGGGGCACCCTGACCCTTGCAAAGGGGCCTCAGACAAGGTTAGTGGCCTTTGGGTACAGAAGCCCCCAGGCACCAAATCCTAAAGCAGATCTAGGAGGCTACAGTGGCTGGGTGCGATTGGCTCATGCCTGTAACCCTAGCACTGTGGAAGCCAAAGGGGAGAATCACTTGAGCCCAGGAGTTGGAGGCCAGCCTGGGCAACATAGTGAGACTCGGTGTGGACAAAAAATTAAAAGAAATTAGTGGGCTGCGGTGACTTGTGACCTGTAGTCCCAGCTACTTGGGAGGCTGAGGTGGGAGGATCACTTTAGCAGGGGAGTTTGAAGCTGCAGTGGGCCTTAAGTGCACTACTGCACTCCAGCCTGAGTGACAAAGCAAAAATCTATCCCCAGAGAAAAGAGCCAAAGAGCTCATAGTGTCCCTCCCCCTATTTACATCATCCTGGGCAAGGGCAGAACTTTGCTTCCCAGGCAAAGGTGATGGCTCTGTGTGCCTGCCAGGCTCCTCCAGGCCCTTATCAGAAGCTTGGGGAGTCTTTTTGGCCTTTGGCCTCTCACCCGAACTCTCCTAAGTGTATGATCTGGCTGTCTCTCCCGACCCTTTCCCAATGTAATCTGCACGGGTGGAGCCATACTGCCCCTGCCCCACAGTGCACCCCTGCAGGGCTTCCTCCCATTCCTACCCTTGACCACATTCCAGGGTTCACCAGGAGGCTAAGCAGGAAGAGCTGCCTGGCCTCACAGATGCCTACCTTTTAAAATATTTTGGGCCAGGCACAGTGGCTCACACCTGTTATCCCAGCATGTGGAGAGGCAGATATGAGAGGATCGCTTGAGACTAGGAGTTAGAGACCAGCTTGGGTGACAAGATTTGTCCCTAACACACACACACACAAAAAAAAAAGAGTCAGGCACGGTGACCCACAGCTGTACTCCCAGGTACATGGGAGGCTGAGGTGGGAAGATCTCAAGCCCAGAAAGTGGAGGCTGCAGTGAGCTGAAATCACACCACTGCACTCCAGCCTGGGCAACAGATGGAGACCTTGTCTGCCAAATATATATATATATATATAATTTTGGTTTGGATCCACATTCAGAAAGAATAATTGACAAGCCATAGGAAGGTACAGGTGTTGTGTGCCATCCTCTTTTGTCCCAACCAGCCTTGGCTTCTCCTCAGGGGCCATCAAAGTCCCCATGGCATTTTACACAGTGCCCAGCAGTTTACACAAGAATAGATGTGTGCACTTGTCCTTGATTTTCATCTAAATGGTCATAAACTGATGCACTTTCTGGGGCCAGGCTTCTCCACTGTCTAACACAAGGGGTGCCTCCTCACACCCCTACATGGTAGAGCTTCTTCATGCTGATTAATGGAAGGGCTTCTCTAAAGGATGAAGCAGGTAACGAATCTCTTTATTACATGAAGGTGATGTAACACGTCTCTAATCAGGGACATTTCAGCAGGTGATGTCCTTTGCTGTAACAAACATCAGGCATCAGTGGCCAATGGCCACAGAGAATTACATGGATGGACATGCCCTCCAGCAAGGAATTGTGTGAAGGCAGCGTGTTACTGGGAGTGTTTTGACTTGGAGACATTGTTAAGTTGTCCTCTCTGGTGCATGTAAATGTCCATGACCCTGGCCTCACCCACACCAGGTGGCATCAAATAGTTTATCTGTGTTGAACTGACAGGTGTAGGGTAGCATTAGCTCCCTAAGGCTGTTTTTGTTTTTGGACTTTTGTTTTTTTGAGACAGAGTTTCACTCTGTTGCCCAGGCTGGAGTACAGTGGTGCCATCTCTAATTACTGCAACCTCTTGCTTCCAAGGTTCAAGCGATTCTCGTGCCTCAGCCTCCAAAATAGTTGTGTCTACAGGAATATGCCACCATGCTTGGCTAATTTTTGTATCTTTTGATAGAGACAAGGTTTCACGATGTTGGCCAGGCTGGTCTCGAACTCCTAACCTCAAATGATCCACTTGCCTCAGGCTTTCAAAGTGCTGGGATTACAGACTTGAGCCACTGCGCCTGGCCTGTTTTTTGACTTTTTATTATGGAACAGGGCTCAGATTTCCCAAATCCTGCAGAAGCAGAACCTAAGATTACAAAAGGGAAGATGCCAGGCAGGTGGGAGCTGGTGGAAATAACAACAGCAGGTGAACCTCCCTGAGGCGCAGAGAGGGTCAAGGCTGCTTGAGGACTGCACGGCACCAAGGGATGAGCCAAGTCTGAGATGGAAAGAGTAGTATAACAAATCCAACATATCCATGTCTAGCTTCAGCAATGACAAAGATCTCATTTTTGTTTTTATTTTGAATCAGCTTTGTCAGGTTGAATATAACCTGGTGTTTTCTGGACAGCCACCTCTCCCTTGCACCATTATTTGAAACAAATCCCAGACATCATATCAGCTGTAAATTTTTCATGTCCTTCTAAAACAAAAGGAACATATATATGTATGTGTGTGCATTTCCACAATGTAATATGTTCTCGATTTAATCAAATGTACAGTCAAGTGTTCTTTCACATTTATAAATGATATTTTTATTAATACAAGATTTTTTAAAAATCAGGATTCAAATAAGGTTCATACTTTGCAAATTGATAGACTTTTTTTTAAACAGAATCTCACTCTGTTGCCCAGGCTCACTGAAACTTTGCTTCCCAGGTTCAAGGGATCCTCATGCATCAGTTTGCCAAGTAGCTAGAATTACAGGTACATAATTACAGGTACCACCACACCTGGCTAATTTTTAGTAGAGCAGGGTTTCACCATGTTGGCCAGGCTGGTTTTGAACTCCTGGCTTCGGGTGATTAGCCCACCTCAACCTCCCCAACTGCTGGGATTACAGGTGTGAGCCTCCGTGCACAGCCAATTTTCTTGGCTTTATACTTAGGAGTGGAATTGCTGGGTCATACGGCAACTCTATGTTTAGTCCCCTGAAAAACTGCCAGACTGTTTTTTAAAGCAGCTGAACTATTTTACCTTCTCACCAGCAATGTATGAAAGTTCCAAGTTTTCCACATCCCTACCGACACTTATTATCTGTCATTTTTATGTGTTTCTTGAATCTCTTTCAATCTTCAGATTTTCCCTCTGCCTCTCTTTTATTTTCTTTCTAAGTTTTGCTGTGTGTTGAAGAAACCAGTTTATTTGTTCTGGAGAGGATCCCACCATCTAGGTTTTGCTGATTGCATCCCAGTGGTGTCTTTTAACTGTTCTTCTGTCCCCTGTCTACCCTGTAAACTTGTATTTACATTCCAGAGGGCTAATTAGATTTGGATTTTGGATTTTGTTTTGTTTTGTTTTTTGGAGGACTACTTCACGTGTGGTGCTGTGTACTTCTGATAGAAAATATGTAATGTCGGATTGTCTTGCTTTTTGTGATACCACAGAATGAGTGGTTGACATCGCAGTTAGAATTCAATATGCATTTCTCTTACTGTGAATGAAGCAAAGATCTCTTTGTTTATTTGAGACACTGATTTGTATTGCTTATTCTGAACATATACTGCTTTTTCTGTTGTGTAGCTGGCATATTCTTTGTAGAAATCCTTTGTCTATTAAGAGGACTGATCTTCTCTGTTAGGTGATTTTTAATCACTTCCTCCCTTCCTAAGCCCCACAGCAAGCAGGCTGTGCTCTTTTATTTGGAGACTGGGTCTTGCTTTGTTGCCTAGGCTACAGTGCAAAGGCGGGATCATAGCTTATGCAGAGTGGGACTCCTCCTGCCTTAGCCTCCAGAGTAGCTGAGTAGCTGGGACTATAGGCCCACACCACCACCCAGAGGCTGTGCTTTTTTTTTTTTCCTTTTGAGACAGGTTTTAACTCTGTCACCCAGGCTTGAGTGCAGTGATGCAATCATGGCTCACTGTAGCCTCAACCTCCCAGGCTCAAGCAATCCTCCCAAGTCAGCCTCTCAAGTAGCTGGGACTACACGCATGTGCCACGATGCCCAGCTAATTTATTGATTTTTTAGGCAAAGACAGAGTCCCACTCTAGTGCCCAGGCTGGAATCTGTGCTTTTTATGTCTCAGCCACAGCCACACTTCTCTCTTGTAGCTCTTCTCACCAACATCACTCATGGTTTCGAGGATGCTTTCTTTATGTCATTTCTTGCCACCTTGGGCATGACATCTCTGAGGACAGAAACCATGCCTGCACAATTCCCACCATCATCCTACGGTCACATGACCTGGCCCACAGTTGAAAGCACACTCTAGTCCCATCAAGGGCCTGTGACCCTTTGTTTGAAGGTCCCAGGGTGGAATGATGGTGCCAGGCTCCAGGGAGCCTCAGCCTGGTGGGATGGAGACAGGCCCAGGAAGGCAGAGCCGGAAGGGAGTGTCCCAGGCAGGAAGTCTGTAAAGCCGTGTTTATAGACTAGGGGTCGTTGAGCTGAGCTGAGGATGCCAAGGAGGCAGCAAAACCAACAGTCTGGGAGGGCAGCTAATTGGTCAGATCCAACCGTGATGTCTGTCTCTCTGCCCACAGGCCAGGACTCTGCCAGTCCCATCCGGACCACACACACGGGACAGGTGCTGGGGAGTCTTGTCCACGTGAAGGGTGCTGATGTGGGGGTCCACACCTTTCTGGGAATTCCCTTTGCCAAGCCACCTATAGGTCTGCTGCGATTTGCACCCCCTGAACCCCCTGAATCTTGGAGTGGTGTGAGGGATGCAACTGCCCATCCGGCCATGTAAGCTCTCCCAGGGGTCCAGAAACTCCAGGCCCTGGCATAGGGTGGGGGTGCTCTGAGCTCAGCTAGGCTGCAGTGCTCATTTCATCTAAACCCCCACAGCCAGTTTTCCTTCTGAGTCTTGTGGATTCCCATGTGCATTGTCCCAGTGAGCATGCTGAGGTTTGGGAGGGCATAATAAATTCTCAGACCCCTGGCTCAAAGCTCGGCATTCAGAGGGCATTGGCTCCAGGTGCTGAAAGGACAGGGAGAGACACATATCTCCCCATATTCTGGTTATGACAAGCTTTCTCTGCCACCAGTGGCAGGTGTCTCTGGGAAAGGTTCAGGTTGGCTCTATGAACCTTGTAGGAGCCTCTAACTCTAGTGGCAGATATTGCAGATAGCTGAAGAGAACAGTAGTGGTAACTTTCTGGGGACCTGCACTCTCCACAGTCACTGTGTCCACCCACAGGGCCAGGAGCCGTTGGCCAAGAGATGTGTATATGTTTACAACTGGAGACCATTTGGGAATGACGGGTTTTTGAGAGTTTACACTTGAGATGAGGGACATCCTATCGCCTTTCTCATGAGAAATTCGCATCCATTCATTCATGTAGCACACAAATGTGGGCTACTCCCCTGTTCCAGGCCTGAGGGAGTACAGCAATATAGTGGTGAATGTCAACACATGCGCCAGTGGTTCTCATAGAAACCCCTAAGAGTCAAGGTTTCCGGTGTCAGGAGGAATGATATCCTCAATGACCTTGAGGCCTGCCTGGAAGTCCAAGCTCCATTCCAGTTTACCCAGAGCCTGTGACCCGTAACTTGGGGGGAGGGCATTTTGGAGAGGGAACATGTGTGAGCAGGTTATTGTGGGAAGAGGCTGAGGGTGGTTGGGAGCACATCTGAACCCAGTGTCTGGTTTTGGACACGACCTGGACCCTGGACTGATTGCTTTTGTTACCAGGTGTCTGCAGGACCCCACTGTACTGGAGGTTATAAACCAAGTCAATGTGACCATCCCTTCCATTTCCATGTCCGAGGACTGCCTGTACCTCAGCATCTACACGCCGGCCCATACCCATGAAGGCTCTAACCTGCCAGTAGGTGTCAGACCACCATTCACTGGGAGTGGGAGGACAATTCTTCTGCAAGAAGCCATAACGGACAATATTAGCTCAGGCCCTGCTGCAGGGTGAACCATGCTGAAAAGCTTCTTACTATCAGGTCCAACAAATACTCCTTACCCAGGCTAGGCAGCTGGCCCCTGCTGCTCCCAGAGGTCAAAGGCTGTGGCTCTGGGTTGGTCTCAGGACTCAGCCAGCCAACTCATTCCCAGGAGATCCACTCAAGTGCCCAAGGGCTGCACTTTGAGGTTACCAAGATCCCCAGCCATGGATAATATGTTGGGCCTATAAGAATCGGCACACACAAAATTATCTTTTTAGATTTGGCACCTTGCTCTGTTGCCCAGGCTAGAATGCAGTGGCATGAACATAGCTCTCTGTAACCTTGAATTCCTGGGCAATCCTCCCACCGTAGTCCAGTTGCTGGGACTATGGGCCTATGCCACTATGCCTGGCTAATTTTTATAACATTTTCTGTTGAAACAGGGTCTTACTAAGTTATTCAGGCTAAGGAGGACATTTTTGATGAATGTTCATGTGGGGCCATCAGGGAGACACCCCTTTTCTTTCCACTTTGGTGACTTTTCTGGTACTAATGAAACCAGGCTTTGATACAGAGGGTAGACCCCAAAGATTGGGAGGCCTGGTCTTCCTGACAGATCTTGGGTGCCTGGCCTGTAGCCCACATGATGAATTTGTGCTGGGGAGGTATTGAGGCAAAGCACTCGTTGTTCTAGGTAGGGGCCCTGGTAGGGTTGGGGTTGGGTAGGAGCGTCGTGGTAGCTGCCTTGATTTCTCCAGGTGATGGTGTGGATCCACGGTGGTGGGCTTGTTTTTGGCATGGCTTCCATGCATGATGGTTCCGTGCTGGCTGCCTTTGAGGACGTGGTAGTGGTCACCATCCAGTACCGCCTGGGTGTCCTGGGCTTCTTCAGGTGAGACTAGGGCTGGGTTTGGCAATGGGGGCTGAGCGGGGCCAGGACAGCCCTGTGATCCCTGTCCTTGCTACTTCTCAGCACCGGAGACAAGCACGCAACCGGCAATTGGGGCTACCTGGACCAAGTGGCTGCACTACGCTGGGTCCGGCGGAACATTGCCCACTTTGGAGGCAACCCTGACCGTGTCACCATTTTTGGCGAGTCTGCGGGTGGCACGAGTGTGTCCTCGCTTGTCGTGTCCCCCATAGCCCAAGGACTCTTCCACAGGGCCATCATGGAGAGTGGTGTGGCTGTGCTGCCCGGCCTCATTGCCAACTCAGCTGATGTAATCTCCAGGGTGAGCCCTCAGCCACAGAGGCCAAGGCCCGCGGCCCCTCATACCCCTCCGAGCCTCTGTCTGTTAAATGGGGATGACAAGGGCCATCAAGGGTCAGAATGCACATCCTGCTGCCATTGCAGAGACCAAGTATGTTCTGTGTCCTCTATGCAAAGTAGTCACCCTGGGGATCCCCATCATAAGGAGAACCATCTAGGCAGATGGGATGGCCCCTGTGTCTGGGAATTCTGAGTGAGAACACAGTCAGAACTGCAGGAATTCATACACAATGCCCTGTGAGATTTGGGGTGCCCCTGCCCCCAGCTAGGCCTTGGGCAAACTCCTCTAATCTACCTGGAAGGATGAGCCAGCCCCTGCCTGGTCCCTTTGCAGGTGGTGGCCAACCTGTCTGCATGTGACCAAGTTGACTCTGAGGCCCTAGTGGGCTGCCTGCGGGGCAAGAGTAAAGAGGAGATTCTTGCAATTAACAAGGTTGGTCTAAACAGATGTGGGTGTGGAGGAAGGGGTGCGATAGGCATGGGGCTGGTAGTCCTGCATGTCCCTCATATTCCCTGGGCACGTTACCTCGTCTGTATGCCTGGGTGTCATAACCCTGGATGGGGACTGAAGGTCGGTGTATGCTGAGCCAGGCGTTGGATCTCCTGGGGTGGATATAGCATCCAGGGATGGACCAGGAAGGAGGGGAAGGTACTCAGAGGGCATGGGAAGATGTCTGGGACCTGACCTCGTTCCCTGACCTTGCATTTCCCCTCAGCCTTTCCAGTTGATCGCCGGAGTGGTGGATGGGGTCTTCCTGCCCAGGCACCCCCAGGAGCTGCTGGCCTCTGCCGACTTTCAGCCTGTCCCCAGCATCATTGGTATCAACAATGATGAATTCGGCTGGATCATCCCCAGGGTGAGGCCCAACTCAAGCCCTTCAGTGCCTGGGGAGCCCATCTGGTAGTGGGAGGTCTTCAGGTCTTTGTAGCTCCTGGCTTATCCCATTCCCAACTACATATTCTCTCCTGGCCACCCAGCTCGTGGGTATCTATGAACACCAGAAGGAAATGGACAGAGAGGCCTTGCAGGCTGTTCTGCAGAAAATGTTAACAATGTTGGTAAGGCTCCTGGGGTCCCAGTCCAATGGGGAGGGGCTCCTCTTCTCTCCTGAGGCAGAGGAAATCCAACCCCAGATACCCTGCCTATGTAGCACCTTCATGAGCAAAGGCCCCGGGTGTGAGTGTGGTTGGGAGTGGGGTCACCTCAGAGCCTCGCTTTTTCTCCCCATTCCCTGTTCCATCTCCCCAAGTGTGAGGTCACCTTTTCCCCTCCCCTGGCAGCCTACCTAACCTGCCTCTTCCTGATCCACCTGGGGTAGATGTTGCCTCCTACATTTGTGGACCTGCTGATGGAGGAGTATATTGGAGACAGTGGAGATCCCCAGACCCTCCGAGCCCAGTTCCAGGAGATCATGATGGACTCCATGTTTGTGATCCCTGCCCTCCAAGTAGCACATTTTCAGCGTGAGTATATTTGGAACTGAGGCCTGACTGGCAGTGGCGCAGCTCAGGGCTGTGGGTCCCAGGTGAGACCTGTTGCTGTCCAGGGCCCCCCTCATTTTTATTGGGCCCCTGGGACACTTGATGTTCATCATTGGTGTAAATTCTCCTGGCTAGCCCAAGAGACAGATATTTCCCCTGTTTCACAGATGAGGAAATTGAAGTTACAACCTTCAGTGACTTCCCCAAGATGACACAAAGCCACGATTTCTCCCACGTCCCTCCCTCTGCTCCTGCCCCAGCCTGGGGCTCCCCATCCAACTGTCCAGATTCCAGCCAGCTTTGAACCTCAGTATCTTGTCACCATGGGTGAGGCCAGAGGCTGCAGGGGAAGGCCACTGAGTCATGAGCTGTCCACCCCGCAGGTTCCCAGGGCCCTGTGTACTTCTACGAGTTCCAGCATCAGCCCAGCTGGATCAAGAACATCAGGCCGCCACACGTGAAGGCAGATCATGGTGATGAGCTTCCCTTTGTCTTTGGAAATTTATTATGGGGCAACTATGGTGAGTCTTGTTCCTTTCCCAGGAAGTGGGCTGGGACCCTGGCTGGGTTTCTGAGGGGTGATTGTTTGTCCTCACTGCCTAGATAAGGAAACTGAGGCTCAGAAAGAGGATGAGATCAGGTGTCCAAGGTCTTACAGCTCCAAAGGCTGAGCTAGGATTTGAATTTATGACTCTTCAGACTGGCCTGTGCTCCCTCCACCTCTCCCCACCCTTGGGTGTCTGGTAGTGGCAGAGCGGGTGTTTCAGGGGCATGTTTGTTTCTTCAATGACTCCCAGTGGCAGAAGGAAGAAGGAGCCTTTGGGGCCAGGAATGAGCTAAGAAGGAAGTCAGCTAGAGACTGGGCTAAGGGGAAGTTTGGGAAAGGGGAGGGCTGAGTCCTGAGGGCCATGGGAGAAAAAGCAGAGAAGCGGGATCCTGACCAAGACACATGGCCCCTTCCTCTCCACAGTTAAATTCACTGAGGAGGAGGAGCAACTAAGCAGGAAGATGATGAAGTACTGGGCCAACTTTGCTCGAAACGGGTGAGATAGCACACCCCTGCCTCAACCTCCCCGGGGTGGGGGCCTGTGCCCATCCAGCACTCTCCTAGTCTGGGGTGACCTCATTAGCACACCCGTGTCCTTAATCACATGAGAGCCCCTTCCCCAGCTCCGGAACCCACTCGGACAGCATAGGGGTGCCATAAGACAGTGACACATTCCATCCCCCCCAGACTGCCTGGAGGGTGGGCACCAGTGCTGGGCCACTGTCAGGGCCTCCCTCCCAGAGACAGGGACACAGCAGGGCCAGCCATCCTGTCCCCACTGGAGCTGACACTAGCAGAAGGGAGTTTGTCTTCTGTTTCTGGAAACCTCTGCCCTTGTTTCCCCGAGCCCATCTGGCCTACTTGGCTGCCTTGCCTGATCAGAGTCAGGGTGGTCAGGTGTGGGCTCCAGGGGCTCAGAGTGACCCCCATACTGCCCTGCTGGGACGGCATGTCTACAGGAACCCCAATGGCGAGGGTCTGCCCCACTGGCCGCTGTTCGACCAGGAGGAGCGATACCTGCAGCTGAACCTACAGCCTGCAGTGGGCCGGGCTCTGAAGGCCCACAGGCTCCAGTTCTGGAAGAAGGCGCTGCCCGGAAAGATCCAGGAACTCGAGGACGCTGGAGAGAGACATACAGAGCTGTAGCTTTCTGTGCCAGGGATGAGGGGTGGGCTCGCTTACAGGTGAGAGTCAGCCTGCTGTGTCCACACACACCCACTGAGGAGAAACAAGTTGATTCCTTCCTTCATATAGCCATTCATTCATTCTTCTGTGCATCCATTCAGAAAGCATTTATTAAGAACTTACTCAGGAATAATGGCTCATACCTGTAATCCCAGCTATTGAGGAGGCCGAGATGACAGGATGGCTTGAGGCCAGAGGTTTGAGACCAGCCAGGGCAACACAGTGAGATCCCTTCCCAAGAAGAAGAAGAAGAAGGAGAGAGAGAGAGAGAATGTGTTTAGAAATTAAATAGGAAATTTTTGAGCTTCAAGTCAGTGACAAGTAAAAAAGATATTTAAAAAGCAAAGAAAACAAAATGTAAGGAAAAAAATGAGAAAAATAAAAATTAAAAGAGCATAAAAGACCAGGTACTGTGGCTGATGCCCATAATCTCATGATGGTAGTTGCTAGGCCTGCCATGAGTCCTCTCTTATTAGACACGCTTGATAGATCCCCCACTGCGCTGTGGATGGGCAAACCCCCGTGTAATCCCACCCTCTTCAACACCCCACTGATCCCTGGGCCCCATCCTCTCTTCCTCACTTCCACCTTCTCCCTGCCTTCTCTCTTCTTTTGTCTGAGCCCCCAGGCCTTTCTCACTTCGAGGTGCTCTAAAGAATGTTGCCCACACCTGAGTGTCGGATGCCTATGTTCGTTCATCCCTCAGATGTCTGAAAAAATAAAAATAAATTGTTAAATCCTGTGCCTCTCCTCAAGCCCCTAGTGCTCTTATATCAAGTGGCCAATAGAAAACCTGGACACCAGAAGCCCTACTGTCTTAGTCCATTCAGCTGCTATAGCAAAAATACTATCGTTAGGCCGGGTGCCGTAGACCACACCTATAATCACAGCACTTTGGGAAGCCGACGTGTGTGGAACACTTGAGGCCAGGAGTTCGAGACCAGCCTGGCCAACATGCCGAAACCCTGTCTCTACTAACAGTACAAAAATTAGCCAGGCTTGGTGGTGTACACCTATAATCCCAGCTACTTGGGAGGCTGAGACACCAGAATCACTTGAACCCAGGAGGCAGAGGTTGCAGTGAGTCAAGATTGCACTACTGCATACCAGTCTGGGATCGTGCCTATAATCCCAGCACTTTTGGAGGCTGAGGTGGGCCTCGTGAACTTGAGCCCAGGAGTTCGAGACCAGCCTAGGCAGCATGGAGAAACACCATCTCTACAAAAAAATACAAAAATTAGCCTCATGTGGTGGCACACACCTGTAGTCTTAGTTACCCAGGAGGCTGAGACAGAAGAGTCACTTGAACCCAGAAAGCAGAGGTTGCAGTGATCCGAGATTATAGCACTACACTTCAGCCTGGGTGACAACGTGAGACACTCATCTCAAAAAAAAAAANCCGAGATTATAGCACTACACTTCAGCCTGGGTGACAAAGAGAGAAACTCATCTCAAAAAAAAAAAAAAAAAAAAAAAAAAAGCCACCCTCCTATCTGTGTCCTGCAGAGGTGACTCACCCCACTTTTGTAAGAAGCAAGACTGGGCTTGTCCATAGGTCCCTGAGCCTGGGCTGCCTGCACAGTGGCCCGGAAGCCAAGCCACTTCCTCAGTGGCCCATCTCCTGAAGTTTGCTCTTCTCGGGGGTTCTGCAGACACTGTAAGGCCCCTACTTACAGGATCGGAGCACACGAAGATGTTTATCTGTGGGGTGTGTCCTGGATGTGGGATTGAGGGCCCAAAAGTCCAGGCATATCTGGGACAAAAGACTCCTGTTCCCTGACTCCCAGGGCCTCTCCATCCAGGGAGATGTCCTCTTGCCTTTCAGAATCCCCCTGCCAACCTTTCAACCCCCTGAGCATCCCGGAACTCACCATGTGAGTCCACGTGATTACTTTTCCTACTTACCTCATTGCTGTTCCTAAACTTCTCTCCTTCCCGGCTCCGCAAAAACCTTCTCATATTTATCTCAGTGTGCAAAGGTGGCCAGTTGTGTTCAATCGGCCTCTTGGTTCCATCAAAGTATTTTCTCTTTGTCATTAAGACCATGTATTCCTGTCTAGACCCTAGTAATCCCCTTATGCCCTACCTCTAACCAACTTGCCCCTCAGGGTACCAGTTTTTCAGGGGAAAAGTCTCCCTTTTTTCCATCCAAGGCCTTTAAGCCCAACTATAGGCCTTTACGAAGTTTGGGGTGAAAGACCATGACACCCACATTGCCCATTTTGGCCACCAGGTGGCAGACAAGGATAATATGAAGCCTGGACTGACTTGAACTTGCGAGAGGGAGGAGCAGTTTCCTTTCAGTGAACACTGACTGGTGCATAATGTTCCCACTACATTCTGAAAGCATTTATTGAGCAAGGCTGCATGCATGCCTCTTCAATTCTGCAGATGTAGAATATACTTTCCCAGTATATGTTCCCAGGATTACTTAATAGGTATTTTTAACAGCTTTATGGTGAAATAACTTGCAATTAAATTTACCTGCCCCTGATCTTTTTTTTCTTTTTCTTTTTTTTTTTTTTTTTTTTTTTTTTTTTTTTTTTTTTTTTTTTTTTCTTTTCCGAGATGGAATCTTGCTCTGTTACCCAGGTTGGTGTACGGTGGTTCATGGTATAATCTCGGATCACTGCAACCTCTGCTTTCTGGGTTCAAGTGACTCTTCTGTCTCAGCCTCCTGGGTAACTAAGACTACAGGTGTGTGCCACCACATGAGGCTAATTTTTGTATTTTTTTGTAGAGATGGTGTTTCTCCATGCTGCCTAGGCTGNTGTAGAAATGAAGTCTCACCAGTTTGCCCAGCTGGTCTCCAACTCCTAGGATCAAGTGATCCTCCCATCTAGGCCTCCCAAATTGGTGGGATTAGAGGCAGGTGTGAACAACTGTGCTCGGCCCAAACTCACCCATTGTAAGTGTACATTTTGATCACTTTGAGTAAACCTATAAGACATGCAAATACCACCATGTGGAGTTTTAGAATGTTTCTATCACTTCAAAATTCCTGCAAACCCTTTTGCAGTCAATCATTGTCCTGATCCATGCTCCTAGGCAACCATCAAACTGCTTTCCATTGCTATAGTTTGCATTTTCTACAATATAAATGAAATAATATAAATTGTAAATTAATATTAATACTAATTATATAAATAAAATAACTTGTGATTGGCTTCTGTCAATTTTGTGTTTGAAATTCAACCAGTAGTTATTTTCTTTTATTGTGGAATGGTATTGTGTGTATAAATATACCCCCTTTCTTTTTCTTTGGAGACAGGGTCTTGCTAGGTTGCTCAGGCTGCTCTTTAATTCCCGGGCTTAAACAATCCTCCCGCCTCAGCCTGCCAAAGTGCTAGGATTATAGAAGTGAGCCACTGTGCCATGCCAGTATACGCCATTTTATTCATTCATCAGTAGGTGCACATTTGAGTGACTTGCATTTTGAGGGTATTTTTATAAAGCTGCTGCGAACATTTTCAGACAAGTCTTTCATGTCTGTGGGGTAAATGCCTGAGAGTAGACACTCACCATACAATGCCATTCTGGGTCATATGGTAAGAGTGTGTTTAACTTTTAAAGAAAATGCCTCTTATTTAAAGATCTACACTAGGCTGGGTGTGGTGGCTCATGCCTATTATCCCAGCACTTTGCGGGGCCGAGGTGGGCAGATTGCTTGAGACCAGGAGTTCGAGACCAGCCTAGCCAACATAGTGAAACTTCGTCTCTACTAAAAATACAAAAATTAGCCGAGCATGGTGGTACATGCCTGTAATCCCAGTTTCTTGAGAGGCTGAGGCACAGGAATTGCTTGAGCCTAGGAGGCAGAGGTTGCAGTGAGTCGAGATTGCACCACTCTACTCCAACCTGGGCAACAGAGTGAGACTCTTAAAATAAATAAATAAATAAATATCTACACTAAACAATAAATGAATATAATTTTTTGAGACAAAATCTTGCTCTGTCACCTAAGCTGAAGTGTGGCAGCATGATCTTGGCTCCCTGCAACCTCCACCTCCCAGGTTCAAGCAATTCTCCTGCCTCAGCCTCTGGAGTAGCTGGGATTACAGGCGCCCACCACCATGTCCAGCTAATTTTTTGTATTTTTAATAGGGATAGGGCTTCACCATGTTGGCCAGGGTTGTCTTGAACTCCTGACCTCAAGTGATCTGCCCACCTCGGCCTCTGAAGAGCTAGGACTACAAATATTTTTTAAAATTTTGTGGCCAGGCACTGTGGCTCACACCTGCAATCCCAGCACCATGGGAGGTCAAGGCAGGCAGATCATGAGGTCAGGAGATCAAGACCATCCTGGCCAACATGGTGAAACGCTGTGTCTGCTATAAAAATACAAAAATTAGCTGGGCGTGGTGGCACGCGCCTCTAGTTCCAACTACTCAGGAGGCTGAGGCAGGAGAATTGCTTGAACCCAGGAGGCAGAGGTTGCAGTGAGCTGAGATTGCGCCTCTGCACTCCAGCCCGGCAACAGAGCAAGACTCCATCTGAAAAAAAAAAAAAAATTGTGGAGACACAATCTTATTATGTTGCCCAGGCTAATCTTGAACTCCTGGGCTGAGCCTCCCAAATTGCTAGCATTACAGGTGTGAGTCATTGCACCTGACCCTGATTTTTTAAATAGGTGTTTAGTGGCATCTCATTGCAATTGGTTCCTTGGACTTTTAGCCTCTGCTTTTGACTCTTTCTCTGTCTGTGTCTCTATCTCTCTACTTTTACTATGTATGTAAGATTTCCTCCCACACGTAGAGCAATGTGCTCCTGAGATGACTCTTCTCTTCCTTTCACTATATTTTCTTGAGACAGGGTCTCCCTTTATTACCCAAGCTGGAGTGCAGTCACATGATCATGGCTCACTGCAGCCTCGACTTCCTGGGCTCAGGCAGTCCTCCCACCTCAGCCTCTGAGTAGCTGGAACTAAAGACATGCACCACCAGCCTGGCTGAAAAAAAAAAAAAAAAATCTGTAGAGGTAAGGTCTCGCTATGTTACCCAGGCTGGTCTGGAACTCCCTAAGCTCAAGTGATCCTTCTGCCTCAGCCTTCCAAAGTGCTGGGATTACAGGTGTGAGCCACCATGCCTGGCCTTCATTTCACATTTTTGGGATTCCTTCAGTCATCATCAATGCCAAGACCTCTGAACGATAGCACAGTAAATGGTGGACTGCATGGGTATGTTCACCCCAGTAGTCATGGACAGCAGCCCAGGGATTTGGAAAAAGCTGGAAGAAGTTGACCTGTTAATGTAAAGGAGTTTTGTTACTGAACTCTGAGCTGGGAGGAGCTGGGGACCTCTTAGCACCCACAGCCCAGGTATTAATTAGGGCATGAGAATTAAGGGCAGAGATAGCATCTACCAAGGCAGGAGGCTGGCGCCACAGTGAGTTCGGTGGGAGACACTAAATCAACAACAGGCCGTGCTGTTGGGCAAAGGTCAAGAGCAACTTATGAGGGCGACTGGAAGGAGAGAAACTAAAGACAGCAAGAGTGGATGACTAGCTTTGCTAGAAATAAGAACAGCAAGGCCAGGCGTGGTGGCTCACGCCTGTAATCCTAGCACTTTGGGAGGTAGAGGAAGGAGGATCGCCTGAGCCCAGGAGTTCGAGGAAGGAAGGAAAAAAGGAAGGAAGGGAGGGAGGGAGGGAGGGAGGAAGAAGCAATAGCTAGAGGGCAAAGTAGGTTAAGACAGGCTTTGTATGGTTGCATTTACACAGAAGCTGTATTTGCAGCTGATGGGAGGGTTGCCACTGCCAAAGAGACAACCCTGAGGAGGAGGGAGGGGACCAGGGCCTGGTGTCCATGGGTAGGTCCCAGAGCTGGGACTAGGGCAAGACAAGCAAATGTAAAATTTAGAAGGCACTCACTCTCAGGTGCTGACCCTCTACTGGTATGACCCTGGGGGTGAGTGCCTCTTTAACTTTTATGTCCTAGGCACTTTGCTGGCCTGTTTCACCCTAGTCCTGGCCCTGGTAGGCCCATCCACAGTGCTAGGAGGGAGAGCAGACCTAGCTGCACGGAGTTGGAAAACTTGGCCTTGGGAGCAGATGGAGCTCTCGCCTGACAGCATCTACACCTGAAGGTGGAAGGCAAGATTGCGGGCAGAGAAGAGATCCAGGTGCCTTGATGTGAGTGTCGAAGGTAGAAAGCATGCCAGAGCCAGGTGCTAAAATCTTCAGCAATTGATCAAGAGGGTGTGGCTCAGGGGTGGTGGGGCTGCAATGGGAACAAGAAGAGGAAGGAGAAGGAGGGAAGGACGAAGGTCTGGAAGCAGCTCTGAAGAGTAGAGCGCCCCACCCCAGGCTGCTGGGGAAGATTCAGGAAGCTGCAATGGTTTTTTACTGATTTTTTTTTTAGAAACAGAGTCTTGCTATATTGCCCAAGCTGGCCTCAAGCTCCTGGGCTCAAGCAATCCTCCTGCCTCAGCTTCCTGAATAGCTGGGACTACAGAATTGTGCCACAATGCCCAGCTGGCACTAGTTATTTTGGCAGAAGGGAAGTTTCCTCCTAAAGGCTTTCTCTACAGCCCTGGGTGCCGGCTAGAGCTGGCATCGTGTTTAGGCACAACCTTCACTCTGTCCTTCACTGGGCAAGCAAATATCTATCCATCCTCCCACTGCCTACTCCCAGCCAGCCATGTCCTTGATGCTGAGGCCCAGAAGTGAGTCCTGCCTGCCCTTTGAGTGGGAACCTCCTAAGCCAGCAGACGGATGCCCTGCAGATCCCCACCCTGGTCAAGAGGGGGCTTCCATCCACTCTGGTTCCAAGCCTCTCCTCTCCTCTCCTTTCTTTTTCTTTCTCGATCTCTTTCTTTTCTCCTTCCTTCTATCCTTTTTTCTTTCTTTCTTTCTCTTTTTCTTTCTTTCTCTTTTTCTCTTTTCTCTGTCTCTCTACTTTCTTCTTTCTCTCTCTTTCTTTTTTTGTCCTTTATCTCTCCTTTCTTTCTTCTTTTTCTTTCTTCTGTTTTTCTTTCTCTTTTTTTCATCTCTCGTTTCTTCTTTCTCTTTTTCTTTTTTCCTCTATCTCTTCTTTCTTTCTTTCTTCTTTCTTTTTGACAGGGTCTTGCTCTGTAGCTCAGGCTGGAGTGCAGTGACATGATCACAGCTCACTGCAGTCTCAACATTCTAGGCTCAAGGGATCCTCTCACCTCAGCTCCCGAGTAGCTGTACCACCACCAGCCCCACCTGCAGACCTCAGTTTCCCCTGCCCAGAAGTCTCAAAGCCACTTGGGGGCAGTGTCCTGCTTCTTCCTTGTTACTGAGGATTCTCCAAGAGAGTGGGCCTCTATGAGAAAATCAACCCCAACATACGCCATGTGCATCTGCAGTCCTGGGGCCCAAGGCAGAGCTGCTCAGGTCCTTGATGTGGGCATCACATCAAGGCTTAGGCACAGCACTAGTAGGCAAGACTGGACACCTGCCATGCGTTAGTCCATTTTGCACTGGTATAAAGAAATACCTGGGGCCAGACGTGGTGGCTCACACCTGTAATCCCAGCACTTTGGGATGCCAAGGTGGGTGGATCACCTGAGGTCAGGAGTTTGAGACCAGCCTGGCCAACATGATGAAACCCTGTCTCTACTAAAAATACAAAAAAAAAAAAAAAATAGCTGGACATGGTGGTGGGCACTTGTAATTCTAGCTACTTGGAAGGCTGAGGCAGGAAAATCGCTTGAACCCGGGAGGCTGAGGTTGTAGTGAGCCAAGATTATAACATTGCACTCCAGCTTGGGCAACAACAGCAAAACTCAGTCTCCAAAACAAACAAACAAACAAACAAAAAGTACTTAAGACTGGATTGTTTATATATATAAAAAAAAAAAGAGGTTACTTTGCCTCGCAGCTCTGCAGGCTGTACAAGCATATTGCCAGCATCTGCTTAGCTTCTGGTGAGGCCTTAGAAAGCTTATACAGCTAGTGCTCGATTGGGACCGGCAGACCGGTTGTAACACGATTTGGTCGTAAGTTGAGTAGGCTATATGTACAGTTGAAATGGTGCACGCGGAGATGGTAGTGCTGCCGGAAGCTGGTCTGCACTGTCGTATGCTCAGCTGGGCAACGTTTGCGCTGCCAGACACGGAGCAGTCGTGGCTAGTGATTGTGGTCGTAAAGTCGAATGGTCGTAAGTTGCATAGGTCGTAAGTCGATTAATACCTGTAATGTGGCAGATGTCATCACATGGTGGGAGAGAGCAAGAGAAATGCCAGGTTCTTTTGTATTTTTCTTTCATTTTTTGAGGCAGGGTCTTGCCCTGTTGCCCAGGCCATCACAGCTCACTGCAGCCTTGACTCCCTGGCCTCAATTGATCCTCCTGCCTCAGCCTCCCAAATAGCTGGGACTACAGGTGTGTACCACCATGCCCAGCTAATTTCTGTATCTTTTGTAGAGATAGAGTTTTACCATGTTGCCTGGGCTTGTCTGGAAATCCTAGGCTCAAGTGATCTGCCCACCCACCTTGGCCTCCCAAAGTGCTGGGATTTCAGACATGAGCCACTGCACCCAGACTGACAGGCTCTTTTTTTTTTTTTTTTTTTCTTTTGAGTCGGAGTCTTGCTCTGTTGCCAGGCTGGAGTGCAGTGGCATGATCTTGGCTCAGCGCAACCTCTGCCTCCGGGGTTCAAGCAATCTCCTGCCTCAGCCTCCTGAGTAGCTGGGACTACGGCACATGGCACCACACCCAGATAATTTTTGTATTTTTAATAGAGATGGTGTTTTACCATATTGGTCAGGATGGTCTCGATCTCTTGACTTCGTGATCTGCCCGCCTCAACCTCCCAAAGTGCTGGGATTACAAGTGTGAGCCACTGCACCCCCTGCCCGGCTCTTTTAAACAACCAGATCTTCAGCTGGGTGCAGCGGCTCGTGCCTGTAATCCAGTACTTTGGGAGGCCGAGGCAGGTGGATCACCTGAGGTCAGGTGTTTGAGACCAACCTGGCCAACATGGTGAAACTCCATCTCTACTAAAAATACAAAAATTAGCTGGGCATGAAGGCAGGTGCCTGTAATCCCAGCTACTCAGGCAGCTGAGGCAAAAGAATCGCTTGAACCCAGGAAACAAAGGTTGCAGTCAGCTGAGATTGCACCACTGCCCTCCAGCTTGGGCAACAAGAGCAAAACTGTCTCCAAAATAAATAAAATAAAATATAAACAACATGATCTTAAGTGAGTTTATAGAGTGAGAACTTACTCATTACCAGGAGGACAGCACAAAGTCATTCATGAGAGATCCACTCCCATGATCTAATTCCCTCCCACTAGACCCACCTCCAACACTGAAGGTCACATTGCTTTTTTTGTCTGGTTCTGTTGCCCAGGCTGGAATGCAGTGGCATGATCTCAGCTCACTGCAACTTCCGCCTCCCAGGTTCAAGCAATTCTCATCTCAGCCTCCTGAGTAGCTGAGATTACATGCACCCACCACCACGCCCAGCTAAATTTTTTGTATTTATAGTAGACACGGGTTTCACCATGTTGACCAGACTGGTCTCGAACTCCCAACCTTCAGTGATACACCCGTCTTGACCTCCCAAAGTGCTGAGATTACAAGTGTGAGCCACCACGCTTGGCCTGAAAGTCACATTTCAACATGAGATTTGGAGGGGACAAAACATCCAAACCATATGAAGCCCTCATGCCAGGCTGGATTGTCCACTCAAAATGGCACCCCAGGGTCACTGGCCACCACTTCCTTGGGTCAGTGATGTGGGCATCTTGGAATGAACGCACAGGATTTCATGGAGATCAAGTCAGGAGAGCTGGAATTTGAAAACAGTGGATGGGGGAGGGCTATCGTCATCCAGGTCTCTGCTGGGCACTCATATAACCCTGCCTCTGACTCAGCCTGAGGATAAGGCATTGGGTCCAGGGACAGGCCACCAACTAGGCGGGGCTACCCATGGAGGTTTACAACTCCGCCCTTTAGAGACCGTTGGTGCCAAAGTGCAGGGACCTCATTCCACCTTCTGAAGCGTCTGTGCAACCAGTTGTAAGGAGAATGGAGACAACAGTGAGAGTGGAGTCTGGGGTCCTGGTCAGGGTGGCCTGTCTGCTCCTGGCATGCCTTGCCACAGCCCATGGTAAGACACACCTGCTGGGCCTACAGGGGGACTTGGTGTGGAGGAGTCAAGAGTGAGACAGGGACAGGGAGCAGTGGGCAGCCCGCTCAGGAAAGAGTCCTGTTTGGAGACAGACCAGGGGTTATGCATTCTCTCTGGGCAGGGGATTTGCTCTTGCTATCTTTTTTTTTTTTTTTTTTTGAGATGGAGTTTCACTCTTGTCACCCAGGCTGGAGTGCAATGATGCAGTCTCGGCTCCCTGCAACCTCTGCATCCTGGGTTCCAGCAATTCTCCTGACTCAACCTCCTGAGTAGCTGGGATGACAGGCGCCTGTCACCATGCCCAGCTAATTTTTGTATTTTTAGTAGAGATGGGGTTTCACCATCTGGCCAGGCTGGTCTCAAATGCCTGATCTCAGCTGATCCACCCACCTTGGCCTCCCAAAGTGCTGGGATTGCAGGCATGAGCCACCTTGCCCAGCCTGTCTTTATGTTTTAAGGGGGCCTGAGATTTGTTTTAATCAAGTGTAGTAAGACAAGTAGATATGCAGATGACTATCACCAGGGAAGGAGTTTGCTCACAGTTCCCTGTCAACAGGAAGCAGGCCATGCCACACAGGGCCACAGAGGGAAGCACCAGGTGGCATTGGCCAGGAGGCATAGGGAGCAGGGGGAAAATATGGGCAAGCCCCTTTGCCATGATTTCCGCGGGAAGGAATAGGCAAGGCAGGCTAAACAGGTTTAGGATTGGAAGTAGGCTCTGAGGCAAAGGGGCTGTCCCCAGCTTCCTGGTCCCTGGCTGTAGGGTGATTAGGGCCGGAGGATGGTAGCCAGGAGCTGAGAGCTGTATACAGGAGGTGGTTGGGGGATGGCTCTGGACTGTTTTGCATTTGCTCCCTAGAGAGCTGCCTGCCAATTCCAACTCCCCAGAGAGCTGCCTCCTATGTCTAGGCATTGTCTAGCCCTGGGAGAGGAGGTCCTCTGGTCTTAGTCTGTTTGTGTTGTTGTAAAAGAATACATGAAGCTGGACAATTCACAAAGAAAAGAGGTTTATTTGGCCCACAGTTCTACAGGTCGCACAAGAAACATGGTGCCGGCTGGGCATGATGGCACACGCCTGTAATCCCAGCACTTGGGGAGGCTAAGGTGGGAGGATTGCTTGAGCCTAGACATTTGAGACCAGTCTGCGCAACATAGTGAGACCCCCTCTCTATTTTTAGAAAATTAATTCTGGGCCAGGCTTGATGGCTCATGCCTATAATCCCAGCACTTGGGGAAGCCAAGGTGGGAAGATTGCTTGAGCCTAGGCATGACACCAGTCTGCGCAACATAGTGAGACCTCCTCTCTATTTTTAGAAAAATAATTCCGGGCCAGGCATGATAGCTCATGCCTATAATCCCAGGACTTTGGGAGGGCCAGGTGGTGGATTACTTGAGGTCAGGAGTTCAAGACCAGACTGCACAACATGGTGAAACTCCATCTCTACTAAAAATACAAAAATTACCCAGGCATTGTAGTGTGCGCCTATGATCCCAGCTACTTGAGAGGCTGAGACTCTAGAATCACTTGAACCCAGGAGTCAGAGGTTGCAGTGAGCTGAGATTGTGCCGCTGCACTCCAGCTTGGGCAACAAAGCTAGACTCTGTCTCCAAAAAAAAAAAAAGAAAAAGAAAAAGAAAAAAAAAAGCAAATGGGAAGTGGCTGGCCCTGAGGCTCAAGGCCCCAGTGGCAGGCCCGATCTGGCCTGGAGTGGAGTGGTGGTGCCTCTTGGGCAGGCAGAAAAGAGGAAGTTGGGAGTCAACCTAAGACTAGGCTCAGCAGCTTGCTGGCAAGGTTACCAAGGTGCTGTGCGGTAAGTACTGAGAACAGCCTGAGTGTCTGTCTTTCACTCCTTCCCCTCATGGAGGCTGCAAACTCACCCCATGACCCTTCTGTCCTTCCCTCAGGGCCCGAAGTTGCTCAGCCTGAAGTAGATACCGCCCTGGGCCGTGTTCGAGGCCGGCAGGTGGGTGTGAAGGGCACAGACCGCCTTGTGAATGTCTTCCTGGGAATTCCATTTGCCCGGACGCCACTGGGCCCTGACCGGTTCTTAGCCCCACACCCAGCAGAGCCCTGGGAGGGTGTGCGGGACGCCAGCACTGCGCCCCCAATGTGAGTAGTGGTGGTGGAGGTGGCAAACAGCCAGGCTGTGAGGAATCCTACAGCTGGGGCTTGTGGGGCTGAACAGCTGGACCTCAGGCCTGTCCTTGGCCACAGGTGCCTGCAAGATATGGAGAGAATGAACAACAACAGATTTGTGCTCAACGGAAAACATCAGATCTTCTCTGTTTCGGAGGACTGCCTGGTCCTCAACATCTACAGCCCAGCTGAGGCCACCACAGGGGCCGGGAGGCCGGTGGGTTACCCAGAGGGCCCTGTCCACCCGATCCACCTCCACTCTGCCCCCCGTCCCCTCCCCGTCCCAGTTTCCAAACTACCCTAGAGGTCCTGAGAATGCCCTGGGCTGGCAGGTGGGTAGCTGAGGTCCCAGAAGCTTGGGGGTCACTGCCCCATGGCCACCTCTGCAGGTCATGGTATGGTTCCATGGAGGCTCTCTGGTGACTGGTGCTGCCACCTCCTACGATGGATCGGCCCTGGCTGCCTACGGGGATGTGGTCGTGGTTACTGTCCAGTACCGCCTCGGGATCCTTGGCTTCTTCAGGTGAGATGGCAGGGCTGGCCAGAGCACTCCCTGCACCAGGGAGAAGCCAGCTCACCAGAGCAACTGGGGATCTAGGCTGGGGTCCAGATCCTGAATAGAGGACTCCTTACCCATGCTGTCTGGGGCAGAGAAGGGCACTCCCCAAGCCTCCACCCCGGGAGAGGGGTCCAGCCAAAGCCAGAAGTATACAGCGAATGTGGTCCCTTGGGCAGAGGGCATTGATTTCTAGGCTGGAGCCCAGGTTCCAGCAGGATATGGGACAAAGAGCAACAGGCTCTGGCAGCCATGAGAACCAGCTCTGGCAGCCATGAGAACCAACCCTGGCTGGCCACTCAGCCACACCTGCCTAAACCACACGCTGGGCATATAGATGCCAAGCATGGCTCCCAGTCAGGCCAGACCTGGGGCGCAGAGGAGGGCCTGGCATCCTGGTGGCTGATTCCAAGCAAACCTACAGAGGCTGGCGAGGAGCCAGGCTGAACTAACCTTTGCCCCACCCTGCCCCCAGCACCGGGGATGAGCATGCACCTGGCAACCAGGGCTTCCTAGATGCGGTAGCTGCTCTGCGCTGGGTGCAGGGAAACATCACCCCCTTCGGGGGTGACCTCAACTGTGTTACCGTCTTTGGTGGATCCGCTGGTGGAAGCATTGCCTCTGGCCTGGTGAGTCATGATAGGGACCTAGCAATGTGGCCAGGAGGGTTCCTGTGCCCTCAGACCTCCCAGCTCCTCTGCCCTCCTCTGACAGCCACCTGCTTTCTCCACTGCACTCAGGTCCTGTCCCCAGTGGCTTCGGGGCTGTTCCACAGAGTCATCACACAGAGTGGGGTCATCACCATCCCAGGGATAATGAAGTCTCACCCCTGGCCCCTGGCTCAGGTCTGCATTTCCTTCCCTCTCTTACTCTATGTGTGCCTCCCATACCCCACTCTGTGCTGGCCCTGGGGTCTCAGAGTAGCGGGGGTCGCTGACAGGGAGCTCTCTGTTAGCAAATACAAGCCCACTAGGATAAAGGAAGATCAGAGGAAACAACTGCTGCATTCCAGCATGTGGACAGTCAGGGAGGGCTTCCTGAAGGAGGCCACCCTGAAGCATATCATCATTGGCCCTTTCTCCAGGTGGGGTCTTCAGGAGCACCCCTCTCTGCCCCAGGCACCATGGTGGAGGGGGTCTCCATTCCCAGCCACCTGCTGCCTGAGAGGTCTCCATTCAGGCTCTGGATCCCCACCCTAGATCCTCACTGTAATGCTTTGTGAAGAGAAGCCAGGGGAAGCCACAGCGGGAACTGCACCTGCAAAGGCTGCAGATGTGGGAAAGAGTGCCAGGTCCTGCAGCAGCAAGCTCTCAGGTCAGGGGACGGGGCAGGAACTGAAGGCGCTGGAGAAGTGGGGGCCAGGCTGGGAATCTGGACTCTATCCAGAGGCCAGAAACAAGCTGAGCAAGGCAAGGTTGAGCTACTTGGAGTAGAAGATGGGTTGGAGAGAGTCATCCTGAAGACCAAGAGGCCAGTGAAATGGCCAGGGCAGAGTCCAGGGCAGAGGACAGGATAGAACAGGGATAGAGCCATGGAGGGGAGAGGAGGGTAATGTGAGCAGGATTTGGAAGGGTGGGTCAGTGCCCTCACATGGCCCCAGATAGCAGCCAAGGCAGAGTGGGCTGGGCATCTTAACCACTGGGTACAAGATGATTCTGGAACCTCAACATGGGCATGTTGACATTTTTTTTGAGATGGAATCTCACGACTGTCCAAGGCTGGAGTGCAGTGGCGCAAAATCAGCTCACTGCAACCTCCACCTCCTGGATTCAAGCGATTCTTCTGCCTCAGCCTCCCGAGTAGCTGGGATGACAGGTGCTGGCCACCAAGCCCGACTAATTTTTGTATTTTTAGTAGAGACGAGGTTTCACCTTGTTGGCCAGGCTGGTCTCAAATTCCTGATCTGGTGATTTGCCTGCCTCAGCCTCCCAAAATGCTGGGATTACAAGCGTAAGGCACCGCCCTCGGCCAGGCATGTTGACTCTTGTATAGACAACAGCATCCACCTCTCAGCCTCCCCAACCCATCTCCTCCCCGTGGCCAAGAGAGATTTTCTCGATCACAGACTTGAGGTCATTCCTCGTCTCCCCTCTGTCCAAAGAAAAACCCAGCTCAGCCATTCTCTTCCTGAAAGAATATTAGTGATCCTTCTAATGTTCACATGTCCTGGCTTGGCTTTTCAGCCTGTGAGCTGTCCTGAAGCTATCCCTCCAGCCTCACTTCCTACTCATTCCCTGGCCCTGCTCCAGCCTCAGCTTCCTTCACCCTTCCCTGTCGGACTTCAGCAAATGCTGCAACACCTTCCTCACTAAACCCTGTCTCATTTCCATTTTACTCCACAGACTCTACAGACCTGTGGCTGTGGGTATTAATAGTTAGGTATGGCCGGCCGCTGTGGCTCACACCTGTAATCCCAGCACTTTGGGAGGCCAAGACAGGTGGATTACGAGGTCAAGAGATCGAGACCATCCTGGCCAACATGGTGAAACCCTGTGTCTACTAAAAATACAAAAATTAGCTGGGCGTGGTGGTATATGCCTGTAGTCCCAGCTACTTGGGAGGCTGAGGCAGGAGAATTGCTTGAACAGCCAGGACGTGAGGGTTGCAGTGAGCCAAGATGGTACCACTGCACTCCAGCCTGGCGACAGAGGGAGACAGAAAAATAGTTAAGTATTAATAGATACCTAACTGTTAATATAGTTAGTATTATTATAGCAGGCACTAATATAGTTAGGTATTACTAGATGATGACACTATAGGCCATGGACAGGGACTCATGCCTGCAATCCCAGCACTTTTAGAGGCCGAGGTGGGTGGATCACCTGAGGTCTGGAGTTCAAGACCAGTCGGGCCAACATGGCGAAACCCTGTCTCTACTAAAAATACAAAAAATTAGCCAGGAGTGGTGGCACATGCCTGTAATCCCAGCTACTTGGAAGGCTGAGGCAGGAGAATCACTTGAACCTGAGAGGCAGAGGTTGCAATGGCCAAGATCACACCACTTCACTCCAGCCTGGGGGACAGAGCAAGATTGTCTTCAAAAATAAAATAGATAATGACAGTATTCTTACAGGGTAATAAGTACTCAGCACCCCATTCCCCCCAGATAATAACACTATGGTATAATAAAGAACACACAGGGGTCCTTGAGACCACCCAAGCTGAAGGGCAGGGCGGGCTTCTTAGGGGTGGTGGCAAGTCTTTGACTAGCCTCAGGGCCGATCTGTGACATCACACTCAGCTGTCCTACAGATGCAACCTCTCTCTGTGGGAGGCAGAGGGCTGCAAGCTGGGGCTGAGTGGCTGGGGGGGAGGCATGACTCTTTTATCTGTCCCCAGAACATTGCAAACTTCATGGCCTGCAGCTCCAGCTCCTCAGCTGAGATGGTGCAGTGCCTTCGGCAGAAGGAAGGAGAAGAGCTAGTCCTTAGCAAGAAGCTGGTATGGCCACCTTTTTGGGTATGGTGCCGGGCAATGGCACAGAGGGGGTTCTGTCCATCCCCCGCTGGAACAGAGGGGCAGTCTTCTCCCAGGTGAGGCTGGGACAGCCACTCATGAGGGGAAGGGGCTGAGGGGTTGGGGACAGAAATGGAGGGCCATCCCCATCCCCACAGCAGGCCTGTCTTCTAGGAAGGAAACTGGAAGCATGTGTTGCCCTGATCTCCCGCTTCCCCAGTCCCCTTAGCTTAGTCCTGGTGATCTCCATCCCTTCACTTTCCCTCCAGGCTCAGCCACTCAGTCCTGCGGCTCAGTGGTTCTTAGGG
The DNA here is from genome assembly GCF_001604975.1 of Cebus imitator. NCBI lineage: Eukaryota > Metazoa > Chordata > Mammalia > Primates > Cebidae > Cebus > Cebus imitator. The sequence goes on from NW_016107433.1 coordinate 293,419, forward strand.
TCCTATGCTTTGAGGCTTGGCCCTAATGTGGGAGCCTTCTGCATTGCTTTCTCCCGCAGAAAACTACTATCTATCCTTTGACCGTCGATGGCACTGTCTTCCCCAAAAGCCCCAAGGAGCTCCTGAAGGAGAAGCACTTCCACTTGGTGCCCTTCCTCATGGGTGTCAACAACCATGAGTTCAGCTGGCTCGTCCCCAGGGTAAGTGTCCTCTGGCATCTGTGCCCCTCAAGGCCCTGCCCCAGCCAGTACCTCCCACCCTAGCAAATGTTTCCTTTTAGGGAACCAGGCTTCTGCACAAACTGGCCTCCTGGGCAGTGCTGATTTGGGCAGCATATTCTTGCCTTTGCGTCCAGTTTATACATCAAGCTCTATGAGACTGGTTAGCATGACTTTGTGCCACAGCGATTGACTAAGACTCTCAGGTTTTAGCTATCAAGCCATGGGGACCTCATGAGCGAAGTGCCTTCCAGTCCTTTCCAGGTACATAGAATGTCCCACAAGAAAGTGTCAGCACTGTGCTTTCATCCCAAGCATCTTGTTTATGTCATTCTTATTCTTCTACCCA
>NW_016107433.1:294513-305043 GCF_001604975.1 Cebus imitator
CTCACTGCAACCTCCACCTCCCGGGTTCAACTGATTCCTGCCTCAGCCTCCTGAAGGCTGGGATTGCAGGCACGCACCACAATGCCCAGCTAATTGTTTGTATTTTTAGTAAAGACAGGATTTCACCATGTTGGCCAGGCTGGTCTCTAACTCCAGACCTCATGATCTGCCCGCCTGGGCCTCCCAACATGCTGGGATTACAGGCATGTGCCACAATGCCCACCGTGTATTTTTTTTAGTAGAGACAGGGTTTCTCCATGTTGATCAGGCTGGTCTCAAATTCCTGACCACGGGTGATCCGCCAGCCTTGCCTTCCCAAAGTGCTGGGATTATAGGCATAAGCCACGGCTCCCAGCCCTGGAAACTTCTAGTTTTTACCACTAAGGCTAATAGTGCAGTGAATATCTTCACATCCACACTTTTGTCCTCTGACTTGGCCCTTTGGAATCAGTCCCCTCACACTGGTCCCTTGGTATGTGAGAGAGAGGCTCATGCAATCTTGACACTCAAAGACAAAGCTTGAGCCGGGTATAGTGGCTCACACCTGTAATCCCAGCCCTTTGGGAGGCTGAGGTGGGTGAAACCCCATCTCTACTAAAAATACAAAAATTAGCTGGGCATAGTGGTACATACCTACTATCCCAGCTACTCAGGAGGCTGAGGCACGAGAATCACTTGAACCCTGGAGGCAGAGGCTGCAGTGGGCCGAGATTATGCTACTGTACTCCAGCCTGGGCAACAGAGTGAGACACTGTCTCAAAAAAAAAAAAAAAAAAATTGGCCTGTTGCGGTGGCTCACGCCTGTAATCCCAGCACTTTGGGAGGCCAAGGTGGGCAGATCACCTGAGGTCAGGAGTTTGAGACCAGTCTGACAAACATGGAGAAACCCCATTTCTACTAAAAATACAAAATTAGCTGGGCATGGTGGCACATGCCTGTAATCCCAGCTAGTCGGGAGGCTGAGGCAGGATAATCACTTGAACCCAGGAGGTAGAGGTTATGGTGAGCTGAGATTGCGCCACTGCACTCCAGCCTGGGCAACAAAGAGTGAAACTCCATCAAGAAAAGAAATCGAAAAGAAAAAGCTTGTAGAAGTTTTCAGGTCAATGCCCTAGACTCTGGCAGGCAGCCTTGACTTCACGGCATCAACTTACAGCTGAAACCAAAGGAACCCCAACCTGGCTGGCCCCCAGGACCTGGGAAATCTGCCTGGCCCCCAGGACCTGGGAAATCTGCCTGGCATGGAAGGCTGTGCCCAGGACTTGTTGCTGAGTATGTTTCTTAGAAGTGGGTGATTCAGGCTGGGCACGGTGGCTCATGCCTGCAATCGTAGCATTCTGTGGATTACCTGAAGTCAAGAGTTTGAGACCAGCCTGGCCAACATGGCAAAACCCCATCTCTATTAAAAGTGCAAAATTTAACCAGGCGTGGTGGCACCTGTAATCCCAGCTATTCAGGAAGCTGAGGCAGGAGGATTGCTTGAAACTGGGAGACGGAGTTTGCAGTGAGCCAAGATCTCAGCACTGCACTCTAGCCTGGGCAGCAGAGCCAGACACCTGTATCAATCAATCAATCAAATGTGTTTATTTATTTATTAGTAAATAAATAAATAAGGTAAAATATGTAAGCCAGGCAGAGTAGCTCACGCCTGTAATCCCAACACTTTGGGAGGCCAAAGCAGATGGATCGCTTGAGTCCAGGAATTCAACATCAGCCCAGGCAACATAGCGACATTTCTACCAAAAAAAAAAATTCGCCAAGGGTGGTGGCGGGTGCCTGTAATCCCAGCTACTTGGGAGGCTGAGGCAGGAGAATTGTTTGAACCTGGGAGGTGGAGATTGCAGTGAGCCAAGATCGTGCTACTGCACTCCAGCCTGGGCAATAAGAGCAAGACTCCATCTCAAAAAAATTAATAATAAATAAATATATTGAGCATTTTTTTTTGAGACAAGTTCTAGCTCTGTTGCCCAAGCTGGAGTGCAGTGGCTCAATCACAGCTCACTGCAGCCCTCTCACTCCTGGGCCCAACCTATCCTTCCACTCCAGAGAGTAGCCAAGACTACTCAGTAGGCATGCCACTACACCCAACTTTCTTTCTTTATTTTTTTTAGAAATGGAGTCTTGTTATGTTGTGCAAGCCGGTCTTGAATTCCTGGGCTCAAGTAATCTTCCCACCTCTGTCTCCCAAAGTGCTGAGATTATAGCCATGAGTCACTAGGCCCAGCCAATTTTCTGTGTATTTCTTTAATTCCTAGTGAAAATTAACATCCCCTTTTGTGTATACTTTCTGTTTATCCATCTGTGAATTTCTGTTCTGGTTCTCACAAATTAACAAAGAGCCTAGTAACAAAGTAACTTTAGGGCCAGGCATGGTGGCTCACACCTATAATCTCAGCACTTTGGGAATACAAGGTGGGCGGATAAGGAGGTCAGGAGTTAGAGACCATCCTGGCCAACATGGTAAAACCTCATCTCTAATAAAATATAAAAAAATTAGCTGGGTGTAGTGACTCAGCCTGTAATCCCAGCACTTTGGGAGGCCAAGGTGGGCGGATCACTTGAAGTCCAGGAACTTGAGACCAGCCTAGCCTACATGGCGAAACCCCACCTCTATTAAAAATACAAAAATTAGTGGGGTATAGCATCCGTCTACTACTAGTACGTATGTAGTCCCAGCTACTCAGGAGGCTGAGGCAGCAGAATCACTTGAACTTGGGAAGTAGAGGTTGCAGTGAGCCGAGATCGCGCCACTGCACTCCAGCTTCGGCAACAGAGTGAGACTCCATCTCAAAAAAAAAAAAAAAAAAATGTTAAACAAATTCTTTTGTTCTCTACAATACTGCCATTAACCACTTGCCTGTTGTATTTGGGCTGCTCTCCCCACCCATACCCATCTCCCACCAATTTCAGGTTTATCTTTTTGGGTGTGTGGACTTGTGGGTTCAGCCACATTTGGCGCCATAATGAGTTTCTGGGTGCAGGGCTGTGAACACTCTTCTGCCCAGGGCTGGGAGCAGGGGCATGGGGCAGTGGTCAGGCTGCACTGAGAGGGTCTTGGTGTCCACACAGGGCTGGAATCTCCTGGATACAATGGAACGGATGAGCTGGGAGGACATGCTGGCCATCTTGACACCCTTCTTGACCAGTCTGGTGAGATAAGAGGCTGGAGGGAGGAGGCCAGTGGGTGTCCTATCCAACAGCACAGTCTCTGCTCCTACCTCTGACACCCACAGTACCAGCTACCACCAAGCCTCTTGGTCTAATGGCCACATTTGTGTTCACTCAGGAATCTCCTTAGACATGAGTCAATGTGGTTCTCAAAGGAAAATCTTCATCACCGTCATTGTCAAGATAAAACTGCCCATTAATGAGCACATTTATGTGCCAGGGACTGTGCTGCGCTGAGCGCTAGGAGAGGCATTCATCTCCTTCAATCCCCATTGCAACGCTTTACAGAGGAATTCTCACTGTCCCCATTTTGTAGATGAGGAAACTGAGGCTTGAGGTGCCATGGTGGAGAAGGGGCAGAGGCAGAGTTTAAGCCAGTTCTGCCTGACCCCAGCGCCTCAGCTGTCAGATGTGGAGCCAGACAGACCTGGGACCAAATCCCAGCTCTGGCCACTGGCCCAGTTATCCAATCCCCTCTAAGCCCATTTCTTCATCTATAAATTGGGATGATGCTGCCCACTCACCTGGGCCATTATAAGAAGGAGACTAGACGTTGCACTTGAAGAGTCTACCTGGGATCGCAATACCAAGGGCTGTTCAATCTTTGTACATTTCCCTTCTTTAGAAGCCCCAGAGCCCTCCCTATTTACACAACCTCATCACTGCCCTCTGTAGCTGAGGGGAGCCTCCATCATTTCTGCTCTCACTTCCTTCCCCGTTAACTTCAACTGAGCACCTGCTTCCAGGCCAGACCCTTTGCTGGGGACTTCACATAGGCTACCTGTCAGAGACTGACTTTCAGAGAGGTCTAGCCACCTGTTTGAGGTCACACAGCCAAGCAGTGGTTGCAGAGCTAGGACTTGACTCCAAACCTGAGCTTATCCCAAACTCCCAGGGAGGCAGAGAGGCAGCTGGCTGTTCCCTGGACCATGAGCCCTGGGAAATGAGGGAAGCTATATTGGAGAGTCTGGGCTTCTTGGGAGGGTCTGCCATAGCTGTGCGTGCTGAGCAGGCCTAAGCCTAGCCTCCTGCCCCAGGATGTGCCCCCTGAGATGATGCCCACCATCATAGATGAATACCTAGGCAGCGACTTGGATCCACAAGCCAAACGCCAGGCCTTCCAGGAATTGATGGGTGACGTGCTCTTGAATGTGCCCACCTTCAGTTTTTCAAGACACCTTCGAGGTAAGCCTATCCCTGGCCACCTGCTCAATCCCTCCCACTTGATGGAAGGAGCTGGGTCATCACAGATGACATGGCATGAGAAGGTGCTGATTTCCCTGATGCCTTGCACCCCACACCCCACTGCCACCCCAAAACCCCTCTATCTCTGGGATGCAGCATCACAATAATGAGAAATGTCTCCAGTAGGGAACTTTGCAGAGGAGGAAAACCAAGGCTCAGAGAGGTACAGTGGCTCATCAAGGGTCACCCAGCAGGCCTGTCACTAATTCTCAGGGACTCACTCAATTGAGTGATTTCATCCTCTTTCAGCACTTCCGAGATAAAAGTCTTGCTTCCTCCACGCCGAGTAGCTAATCCCTGACACAGACCCAGAACAGTTCCAAGTTTTAAAAATCATAACCTTGGCCAAGATACCTACCCTCTCTGTGCCTCCGTTTTCTCCTTTGCAAAATGGAAATAATAATAGAATCAAATCTAGTAATTCTATTAATATACATCTAATCTATTGTGATGGGTATTAAAAAAATGATGACACCAGCCAGGCGAGGTGGGTGGCTCATGCTTGTAATCCCAGTACTTTGGGAGAAGCGAGAGGATCACTTGAGTCCAGGAGTTCAAGACCAGCTTGGGCAACCTATTGACCCCAATTTTTACACAATTTTTTTTTTAATTAGCTGGGCATGGTGGTGCACACCTGTAGTCCCAAATACTTGGGAAGCTGAAGTGGGAAGATCACTTGAGTGCAGGAGTCTGAGGCTGCAGTGAGCTGTGATCACACCACTGCACTCCAGCCCAGTCGACAGCAAGACCACTTCAAAAATTAAAAATATTACATTAAATTAAAATGATGACAGAAAGCACACAGAATGGTGCCTGACTCCTAGCAAGCGCTCAGTAAATGTTTGTAGCTAGTCATTTGGTCATGATCATCATCGTGGAAATTGGTGGTATCATGATTGTGTGCTGCCAAAGGCAGGGTTGAATCAGGCTGTGGGTGCCTAACTCCCACCCCTTCCTTTCTTTGTAGATGCTGGGAGCCCTGTCTTTTTCTATGAGTTCCAGCATCGACCCAGTTCTTTTGTGAAGATCAAGCCCGCCTGGGTGAAGGCCGATCATGGGGCTGAGACTGCTTTTGTGTTTGGAGGTCCCTTCCTCACGGATGAAAGCTCCCTCCTGGGTGAGGACAGATAAACAGATATGTGATCCCTAGGCTGCCAAATGCCAAGGGGCCTGGGCAGGGCTTGCAGGAACAGAGGTCTCCAGTCAGCACTGAGGACCCTTGGGTCCCCTCCAGGTCCCACCTGACTCTCATTCAGTTCTGCCCCTGTCACCTTTCCAGCCTTTCCAGAGGCCACAGAGGAGGAGAAGCAGCTAAGCCTCACCATGATGGCCCAGTGGACCCACTTCGCTCGGACAGGGTGAGTGAATGAGTGGGCACAGCTGGCTTTGGGCCTGGGGTGCCCAGGTCGGCCCCTCTGGAGGACAGCACAGGAAGCCTGATCCTCATTCATTCCTCCGACCCAGGGATCCCAATAGCAAGGGTTTGCCTCCTTGGCCCCGATTCAACCGGGTGGAACAATATCTGGAGATCAACCCAGTGCCACGGGTCGGTCAGAAGTTTAAGGAGGCCCGCATGCAGTTCTGGTCAGAGACGCTCCCCAGCAAGATTCAACAATGGCACCAGAAGCAGGACAGGAAGGCCCAGGAGGAGCTCTGAGGCCGGGCCTGAACCTTCTTGGCTGGGACAAACCCAAATGGTGGCAGAGTCCCAGCAGGACAGCTCGCTTCTCCCCCTGCTGAGACTTTAACCTCAACCAGGTGTACGTGGGGTCCTGTTTAAGTAACTTTTCCCTGGTTATGCACCTAATAAGTCACAGAACTGGAATTTGAACCCAAGAAGTCAGACTCCAAAACTCTTTAAACTGTCACATATAAAGACAACATTTGATGGTTTTTACTTCCTGTAGCTTCTGCTACGACCGCTGGGGCTCTTCTTGTTACTCTATGAAAATGTTGAAGGCTGGGCATGGTGGCTCATGCCTGTAATCCCAGCACTTTGGGACGTGGAGGTAGGTGGATCACTTGAGATAAGGAGTTCGAGACCAGCCTGACTAATGTGGTGAATCTTCATCTCTACTAAAAATACAAAAATTAGCCAGGCACAGTGGCGCCTGCCTGTAGTCCCTGCTACTCAGGAAGCTGAGGGAGGAAAATCACTTGAACCCAGGAATCAGAGGTTACAGTGAGCTGAGATCATGCCACTGTACTCCAGCCTGGGTGACAGAGAGAGAAGGCTCTGTCTAAAAAAATGTCAAATGTTCCTGAAAGTGTTAGGTGCTCTGTGACTGGCATTGTGCTCTTTTGAAATGTCACCAGGCTGCCTCCCATCTCTGGATCATTGTGCAAGTTCTTTCCTCTCCCTGAAGTCCTTTCCTACTTGCTTCATGGTAGGTTCCAGCCCATTCTTCAAGCTTCTTGGAGGACTCACTGCCCCAGGAAGCCTTCCCTACCTTCTCTGGGCCGTGTGGCCCGGAGTCTGTATCCGTTGGAGCACCGTCCACCTGAGGCTAGCACTGTGTCTGTGTCTGTCTCCCACTCAGAGGAGCTCTCTGAAAGTGGGAATCAGCCTAACCCCACTATATCATCCACACCAGGATGGGGCAGCACCTGAAGTCACGGGATGTTTGCTGAGTGAGTGAGTGAGTGCAACACAGAGTATGGGAATGGCGGCTGCTGAACTTGAACCCAGAGCCTTCAGGTGCCAAAGCCATACTCAGGCCCCCACAGACATTGTCCAACCTGGCCAGAAGGGTACATGCCAAAGGCAGGGACCTGGAATGGAAGAAGTCCTGGGGCACCAGGGAATCCGGCCTAGACCAGACCTTAGCCCCTGACTAATATCTCGGACTTGGGGTAGGAGGGGTCTTCTGCTCTCTGCTGTCCAGTTCTGGCCCCTGCACAAGACATCAGAATCCAGGAGGGCCATGAGTGTGACCCAGACCTGACCCTCACCAGTTCCAGCCCTGCCCCTCAGAGCACTGGATGCCAGCTCCTAGTCCCAGTGCTGGGTCCTCCCTCCCTTCCTGGCTTGGGGAGGCCAGCTTCGGGGGAGCTCAGCACAGCTCCAAAAGAGCACCCACCAAGGCACAGCAAGACAGGCTGGGGTGTGGGGGGACATCTGGACCAGGGCATCAGTCGGGCTGTTGTCACAGAGAAAAGAAGTGACCCACCCACTCGGGCTTCAAAATGTGAAAAGCACCCAGAGGTTTTCAGCGTGGGAGTAAACATTTCTTTCTTTGAGGATCAATGTACCACTTCTTTAAAACACCTGGGTTTGTTTTTGTTCTTGTTTTAGAGACAGGGTCCACTCTGTTGCCCATGCTGGTGTGCAGTGGCACAATTGTAGCTTACTGCAGCCTCAAACTCCTGTGCTCAAACGATCCTCCCACCTCAGCCTCCCAAGTAGCTGGGATAACAGGCAAGTGTCACCATACCTAGATAATTTTTTTAGTTTTTGTAGGAAAAGGGTCTCACCATGTTGCCCAGACTGGCCTCAAACTCCCGGCCTTAAATGATCTTCCTGGCTCGACCTTCCAAAACACTGGGATTACAGGTGTGAGCCCCTGTGCCCAGCCAACACCTGGATTTCAATACATATCCCAGAGTCTTCCCTGCCCCGTTATGACATCCTACCAGCTCCAGTTCCTCAGTCAGACTGCTGGCTGCTGATGGGTACATGAAAAGCATTTTCTTTTTCTTTTTTATTTTATTTTATTTTTTTTGGATGGAGTCTTGCTCTTGTCACCCAGCCTGGACTCACTGGTGCAATCTTGACTCACTGCAACCTCGACTCACTGCAACCTCCACCTCCCGGGTTCAAGCCTCCTGAATAGCTGGGATTACAGGCGCCCACCACTACACCCAGCTAATTTTTTGTATTTTTAGTAGAGACGGGATTTCACCATGTTGATCAGGCTGGTCTTGAACTCCTGACCTCAGGTGATCCACCAGCCTCGACCTCCCAAAGTGCTGGGATTACAGGTGTGAGCCACCACACCTGGCCAGGAGTTTCCCTCTTGCTTCCCAGGCATAATTATTTTGGCATGAGTCTCTTCCACCTTAAAATAACTTCTGGGCTGGGCACAGTTGCCCACGCCTGTAACCCTAGCACTTAGGGAAGCCAAGGCAGGAGGATTGCTTGAGGCCAGGAATTTAAGATCAGCCTGGGCAACATAACAAGGTTCCGTCTCTACAAAAAAATTTTTTAAATTAGCCAGATGTTGTAGTTGTAGTGTGAGGCAGGAGGATGGCTTGAGCCCAGGAGTCCCAGGTTGTAGTGAGCTGATTGAGCACCACACTCCAGGCTGGGCAACAGAACCCCAGGAGCCACAATCCAGGCCCAAAGGACATAAATTTATTACATAAGTAAATAACTTCTGGGCCTGTAGTTGCCCAAAAGAATTGGTGGGTGGACCCCTGGGAGGCTCTGAATGGCAGCTTGAGTGTCATATGAGTCTGTGTCCTTTCTAGGGACGTCAGAGAGGCAGTGTTCAAGCTCTTCCCCAGTCTGTCTATAGGCCCACCTCCCAAGTTTTAGTCACACCCCAATTCCATTCCCACGCCCCCACCCACCCTCCACCTCAGTTTCCAGTCCAGCTTGCCCAGGCTCTGGGAAAGCTTTTGCAAGAACAGGAAGGAATTTGGCAGGGGAATGCCAGCTCTGGTTCTTGGAAATAATGGGGTCCACATGGCCTTCTTTCCCTGCCCTAGCCGGCCTGCCTCCCTTCCCATCAGCCCCAGACCTCCCATACTTGGGGGCATCATTGCCCACTAGAGCCTCTCTTCAGGTGAGGTTGCCCCTCCCTGCTGCTCCCGAGCTGGCAGACCTTCCCACTCTGCAGACCTTGACCAGGGCCCCAGGAAACAAGGCAGGCGCTGGCGTTGCAGGTAGGGGTGAGGTCCGGGCCTCGCCTGACGACCTACTGAGCTCTCCTCTGAGCCAAAGCTTACTCACACTCTGCCTTCCCTGCAGGCCTCTGGGAGGTCCTCTGGGGTTTCGAGAGGACTCCACCTTACAGATGAGGAAATTAGAATCAGAGAGGAGCAGTACCTTGCCTGAGCACACACGGAATGAGAACAAAGCCAGGACTCACATCCACGTTTGTTGGCCTCCAAACTACAAGTCCTTCCCCTCCAGAATGTGCCCTCGTGTCTAGAGTGGGCTTTCCAGATGCTGGAGTTAGGGTCTAGTGGGCTGACTTAGGTGGGGGGACTGGCTTCTAGTTAGTAAGGCCAGTAAGGGAGGCCCAGAGAAGGGGTTTTGCAAGGCGGTGGCTTCAGACTGGGGCTGCACAGCCCGAAGGGAGATGACAGGGGCCAGATCTGCTCTCCCTTGGATGCCTTCTTGAGTCCCCTCTGTTCTTTGGGCCTGGACTGTGGCTCCTGGGGTTTGTTGGCGTGCACTGTGCTACCCCAGCCAGACTGCAGGGCCTCAGTCCCTACCAGCCGGGTGTGTGGGTGCAGAGGAGCGTGCAGATGCAGGGGAGCCTGCAGGGGGAAGGGCCATGCTGAGCTTCCCTACACAAGGAGGGTGGGCTTCCAGGCCCTGTTACCCGCGAATGCCCAAGAAAGAGATATCCTGAGCCAGGACATATCGCCTTTTGGAGGAGGTAAGCAGCAGTGGAAGGCGATGAAGCCCCCAGACCTCCTAGGAGACCAGGGAACCCCCAGAGCAGACCCAGAATCACCACAGGGTCTCAGAGCAGCAAGGCTGACTAGGTGGGCAGCCAGAGCCCCTCACCTCTGCCTGGTCCCACTTCCCGAGGCCCCTCTGTGATGACACAGGACAAGCCCCAGGAGCTAGTGTCCTGCCTTGGCCAGGACCATCCCCTGGGGTGGGAGCTGAAGTTGCCACCCCAAGGCCTGGGAGCAAGCTGACTCTCAGTGTGCCGAGGGCGAGTCCTGGTCAGGCTCTGTCTGTTCCTCTGTGACCCCCAGACCACAACACGGCCAGGCTCCCAGCCCTGGCCCGCCTCCCAGACCCTCACCATGCCCCAGCACTGACATTAGTACAGGGCTGCGCCCCAGTCCCTATGTGGCCAGCTGGAGGCATATCTGGGTCTTGGCTGGAGCCTGGGGAGTGGGGCTGGCAAGTGCCAGGCCAGAATTCTGCTTAAG
>NW_016107433.1:306343-307406 GCF_001604975.1 Cebus imitator
AAAAAAAAAAAAAGAAAGAAAGAAATTTAAATACTTACCAGAAAAGATTTACTTAATACAAAGAAAGCAGTAAAGGATAAACAGAAGACAAAAAAGACACATGACACATGGAAAACAAGAAGTAAAATGACAGTTATAGTGAGCTTTGTGGGCCAGCTTGAACACAAATTTTTTTCAGTAAGTATATTAAAAATTTCCTGGAGATTTGTAACAAATCGAAAAACTGGCAGATGAACCACCACCCCTGAGATGTTGAGATCAACCCATCCTCTCCCTTCTCGTCCTCCTCAGCCTGCTCAACATAAGAATGAAAACTTTAGATGATCCACTTCCACTTATGAATAATAAATATATTTTCTCTTTTTTATGATTTTCTTAATAACATTTTCTTTAGCTTCCTTTATTGTAAAAATACATTATGTAATACATATGCCATACAAAATGTGTTAATCGGCCAGGTGCAGTGGCTCATGCCTGTAATCCCAGCACTTCGGGAGGCCAAGGCAGGCAGATCACCTGAGGTCAGGAGTTCAAGACCAGCCTGGACAATATGGTGAAACCCTGTCTCTACTAAAAAATACAAAAATTAGCCTACCATGGTGGTGGACACCTTTAATTCCAGCTACTTGGAAGGCTGAGGCAGATGAACTGTTTGAAGCCGAGAGGCGGAGGTTGCAGTGAGCCAAGATCAAGCCACTGCATTCCAAGCTGGGTGTCAAAAAAAAAGTGTTAAACTATGACTGTTTATGTTATTAGTAAGCTTCCAGTCAACAGCAGGATATTAGTAAAGTTTTTTGAGTGTCAAAATTTATGTGCAGATTTTCAACTTAATGGGGGTCGACGCCCCTAACTCCCACATTGTTCAAGGGTCAACTATATACTTAGGAGTGGAATTGCTGGGTTATATGGTAACTCTACATTTAATCGTTTGAGGAACTGCCAGGCTGTTTTCTAAAGTGGCTATATCACTTTATATTCCCACCAGCAATCTATTACGGTTTTGGGTTTTGATTTATTCACTTCTTTGCCAAATCTATTGTCTGAATTTTTTTTTTTTTTTTTT
>NW_016107433.1:310056-319819 GCF_001604975.1 Cebus imitator
TTTTTTTTGAGACAGAGTTTCTCTATCACCCAGGCTGGAGTGCAGTGGTGTGATCTCAGCTTACAGCATCCTCTGCCTCCCAGGCTCAAGCAATTCTCCTACCTCAGCCTCCCAAGTAGCTGGGATTGCAGGTACCTGCCACCATGCCCAGCTAATTTTTTGTAATTTTAGAAGAGACAGGGTTTCATCATGTTGGCCAGGCTGGTCTCAAACTTCTGACCTCAAATGATCCACCCACCTTGGCGTCCCAAAGTGCTGTGATTACAGGCATGAGCCACCATGCCTGGCCTTATTATCTGATTTTTAAATTCCAGCCATCCTAGTAGGTATGAGGTAGTAGTGCCTGATACTGGTTTGATTTGCATTTCCCTGATGGCTAATGATGTCTCCTCATGTTCTTCTTGGCTCTTCTATATTCCTTGGAGAAATATTTACTCAAATCCTCTGCCCATTTAAAAAAATTAAGTTGTCTTTTTGTTGTTGAATTGTAAGAGGTCTTTATATATTCCAGATACAAGTCCCTTATCAGATATATAATTTGCAGTCTTTTCTCCCATTCTGTGGGTTGTCTTTTCTATTTTTCCATGGGGGCCTTTGCAACACAAAAGTTTTTCATTTTGATAAAGTCTGAATTACCTATTTTTGTTGTTGTTATTCATGCTTTTGGTATCCTATCTAAGAATACTTCACTAAACCATGAAGATTTATTTACCTCTATGTCCTCTAAGAGTTTTATAGTTTTAGCTCTTACATTTAGGACTTTATTCATTTTGAGTTAATTTTTGTACATAGTGTGATATAAGGGGTTTTTTTGTTGTTGTTGTTTTTGTTTTTTGTTTTGTTTTGTTTTTTTGAGACAGGATCTTGCTCTGTTGCGAAGGCTAGAGTGCAGTGGCACAATCAGAGCTCACTGCAGCCTCAACTTCCTAGGCTCAAGCAGTTCTCCCACCTCAGCCTCCCAGCTGGAGGCCACCACGCCCAGCTCATCCTTTTCACTTTTTGTTGCCCAGGCTGGCCTTAAGCTTCTGGGCTCAAGCAGTCATCCCAAAGTGCTGGGATTACAGGTGTGAGCCACTGCACCTGAGCCAACTTTATTCTTTTTGCATGTGGCTTTTCAGTTTTCCCAACATCATTCTTTGGAAAGACTTCTTTCCCTTATTGAATGGGCTTGGCCCCTTGTTGAAAACCAGTTCACCTTGGCCAGGAATGGTGGCTCACACCTGTAATCCCAGCACTTGGGGAGGCCGAGACAAGAGGATCATTTGAGCCTAGAAGTTCAAGACTAGCCTTGGCAACACAGTGAGACTCTGTCTCTGAAAATAAATTAATTAATTAAATCAGTTAACCATACACACATGGGTTCATTTATGGACTCTCAATTCCGCATATCTGTCTTATGCCAGTACCACACTCTCTTAATAGCATTTCTTCTTCATAAGTTTTGAAGTAGGGACGTGTGAGTCCTTCTACTTTGTTCCTTTTCAAGATTATTTTGCTTGAAGTGGGACCACAGACATGTAACACCACACCCAGCCATTTTTTGTAGAGAAGGGATCTCACTATGTTGCCCAGGCTGGTCTCAGACTCCTGGGCTCAAGTGATCCTCCTGCCTTAGTGTCTCACAGTGCTCTGATTACAAACATGAGCCACCATGCCTGGCCACTTCTGTCACTTTTTGCTTCATATATTTTAGTGCTCTGTTATCTGGTACATATATGTTTATAATTGCATGTCTTCCCGATTGACATTTTTACCATTATACCTCTCTTTATCTCTGGTAATATTTTAAAAGTCTACATTGTCTGATATTAGTGTAGCCACTCCAACTTTCTTGTGGTTACTGTTTCCATTATCTACTTTTTCCCATTCTCTTACTTTCAATTTACTTGTATCTTTGGCTCCAAAGTCTGCCTCCTGTAGACAGCATATATGGGACCTTTTTAAAAATCCAATCTGGGCTTGGTGAAGTGGCTCACGCCTGTAATCCCAGCACTTTGGGAGGCCGAGGCTGGTGGATCACTTGAGGTCAGGATTTCGAGACCAGCCTAGCCAAAACAGTGAAACCCTCTCTCTACTAAAAAAAAAAAAAATTAGGGGGGTGTGGTTGTATGCACCTGTAATCCTAGCTACTGGGGAGGCTGAGGCAGGAGAATCCCTTGAACCCAGGATTCAAAGGATTCCATGAACCAAGATCATGACACTGTTCTCCAGCCTGGGAAATAGAGCAAGACTTTGTCTCGAAAAAATAAAATTTTTTTCAAAAAAATTTTTAAAAATCTGACAGTTTCTGCCTTTTAACTGGATTGTTTAATCTACTCACATTTAATGTTATTCCTGACATAGTTGGGTTTACTGCTGTCATTTAACTTCTTATTTTCCATGTGTCTTGTGTCTTTTTTGTCATCTATTTAACCTTTACTGCTTTCTTTGTCTTAAGTAAATATCTTCTAGTGAAGTATTTAAATTTCTTTAATGATTAATTTTACTCTATATTTTTAGTTTTATTTGTTTCATTGTTGTTTTTAATGGTTGTTTTAGGGCTTACAACATACATTTTACCTAATAAGAATCAGCTTCAGATTTTTTTTTCTTTTTTATTTTTTGAGTCAGGGTCTCACTGCTTTGCCCAGCCTGGAGTGCAGTGGTACGATCTTGGCTCACGGCAACCTCTGCCTCCTGGGCTCAGGTGATCCTCCCACCTCAGCCTTCCAAGTAGCTGGGACTACAGGTGTGCACCACCACCCCCAGCTAATTGTTTTTTTCTATTTTTAGTATAGACAAGGTTTCACCATGTTGCCCCAGCTGGTCTTGAACTCCTGGGCTCAAGCAATCCACCCACTTTGGCCTCCCAAAGTGCTGGGGTTACAGGTGTGAGCCACCGTGCCTAGCCCCATACTAACTTAATTCCAGTAAGATATAGAAACATTATTCCTGTATAACCCTATTCACTTTTCACCCTTTTGTGGTATTATTATTATATGTATTTCATCTATTAATGTTACAAACCCAAAAACACAATTTTATGATAGTTATGTTACTGTTTTCATTTCCTTAGCCCAATACAGCCTTACTTCCACCCTCCTCCTTTGTATTGTCATTGGCAAATATATTGAATTTCTAATCTTATAGGCCCAATGATACACTTTATGCACATTCTTTTATAAATTGCTTTTTAAATTTTTGCTTTAAATCTTTTATAAATTGCTGTTTTAAGTGAAGGTTTATAAAAAAGGAGAAAAAAACACTTATTCTGTGTTTTATAATTACAACTTTCCTCTTTAAGCAATAAAAGAGCCACAGATGAGGGGAATTTCACAGACGTCACAATCTCTACCAGCTGTGGTGAGCCCCGTGCAGTCCCACCCACTCCTCTACTTCACAGCAATCTATTTAATCCTCAGAACAACCCTCATAATTAGTCATTGTTAGCTCTGTTTTACAGATAGGACAATTGAACCTCAGAAAGGTCCTTACACATGGATGGTAAGAGACTAAGTGAGCTTGGGGCCTACATCTTCGTGAGTTTTTTGGTTTTATTTTGTTTTTTGAGACAGAGTCTGGTTCTGTCCAGGCTGGAGTGCAGTAGTGCGATCTCAACCTGCATCCTCCACTTCCCAGGTTCAAACAATTCTCCCGTTTCAGCCTCCCAAGTTGCTGGGATTACAGGTGTGTGCCACCACACACAGCTAATTTTCGTATTTTGAGTAGAGATAAGGTTTCACCATGTTGGCCGGGCTGATCTTGAACTCCTGACCTCAGGTGGTCCGCTGCCTCGGCCTCCCAAAGTGCTGACATTACAGGCACTGCACCCAGCCTACTGGGGCCTACATCTGTCAGACTCAGAGATCAATGCTTATTCCACAGCATGACTTCCTTCCCTTTGTTCAACCAAGATACATAGGAATGTTCTCAAGAAAATTCTCCTAAGAGATTCAGACAAATAATACCCAGGCTTTCTGAGGAAAGGCTGATTCTCAGAAAAGATGATGCTTGTACCAGGACTACCTGGCTGACGTGACTGCCCACTCAACATCCCCTGTGCCCCATGTGAGCATCGGAGGCGGCACACATGTGTCCTGGGCACCTCATCAAGGTACCTGGCCTGGCACAACTGCTTCTCATATGGGCTGGGTGAAAGGTTGTTGCTTCCCCAGGGAGAGGTGGCAGGAGTAGAGTCAGGGGTTGGTAGAATGGTCCTTGAGGCCCACACAGATGTGGCCAAGGAGCTGCATAGGTGGGCAGGGGAGTCTATGTCTGGCTGGCCCCCAGGGCTAGCAGATAGACTCACATTCTTGTGTATCTTCCCCACTGCCCCCCTCCCCTGTCCTCTACCCAATGGCTTGTCCTGTGCCATCTGAACTTTGTCCTGAGCCACCTGAACTTTGTCAGATCCTGGGCAGCAAAACAAGCAGCTTCCTCACCTCCCACAGCTTAATATTCATACTCCTATTAATGTGGCCACAGCCCACAGGAGAACCTGGCAGAATGAGACTGTAAGGATAGGCAGGCAGTCAACAGAGAGAGATGTGGTCCAGGCCAGATGGAGCTGCTAGTAGTTCCTGCTTTCTTGGTCCTTCCCGCCCTGTCCTCCCATCCCTGCCCCTTTAAACCTCATACTGACTGAACCCTCAACTAATGTTCATTTTTTTAAATATGGAAAATACCACTTTGGGAAGCTGAGATGGATGGATCACCTGAAGTCAGAAGTTCGAGACCATCCTGGCCAACATGGTGAGCATGCTACTAAAAATACAAAAATTAGCTAGCTGTGGTGGTGAGTGCTTATAATTTCAGCTACTCAGGAGGCTGAGGCAGGAGAATCGCTTGAACCCAGGAGGCAGAGTTGGCAGTGAGCTGAGATCACGCTATCGCATTCCAGCCTAGGCCACAAGAGCAAAATTCTGTCTCAAAAAATAAACACATAAATAAATATGGGAAATATGTGGCCAGGCGTGATGGCTCATGCCTGTAATCCCAGCACTTTGGCAGGACAGATCATGAGTTTGAGATGAGCCTGGCCAACATGGTGAAACCCTGTCTCTACAAAAATACAAAAATTAGCTGGGTGTGGTGGCATGCACCTGTAATCCTAACTGCTCAGGAGGCTGAAGTGGGAGAATCACCTGAGCCCAGGAGGCAGAGGTTGCAGTGAGCCAAGGTCATGCCATTGTACTCCAGCCTGAGTGACAGAGTGAAATCTCATCTAAAAAAAAAAAAATTATATTTTTAAAAGTGGAAAATACATAAAATTTAAAAAAGGAAAAGAAAATCAAAGTAGCTGATGACCCTAGGCCAACCTCGCAGATACCATTTTGGTATCAATCCTACCTGTCTGCTGTTACTTTAGACATCTTTGGAGTGTGTTTTGATTGTTTTGTAGACTGGGTCTTGATCTGTTGCCCAGGCTGGATTGCTAGCACCATCATAGCTCACTGAAGCCTCCAACTCCTGGGCTCAAGTGATCCCCCTGCCTCAGTCTCCCACTTTGGAGTATTTTGATGTGTATGTTCCATGACTAATCTGGTCATATTCATTATACAATTTCAAATTTTACCTTTTCCAAGTTGACCTATGATTGGACATGGTGGTTCACGCCTGTAATACCAGCATTTTGGCAGGCCAAGGTAGACAGATTACGTGAGCGCACAAGTTTGAGACCAGCCTTGCCAACATGGTGAAACTCTGTCTTTACTGAAAATACAAAAATTAGCCTGGCACAGTGGCACCGGCCTGTAGTCCCAGCTACTCTGGAGGCTGAAGCAGGAGAATTGCTTGAACCTAGGAGGTAAAGGTTGCCATGTCTAGCCTGAACAACAGAGTGAGACTCCACCTCAAAAATAAATAAATAGGCTGGGCGCAGTGGCTCACTCTTGTATCCCAGCACTTTGGGAGGCTGAGGTAGGCAGATCACGAAGTCAGGAGATTGAGACCATCCTGACTAACATGGTGAAACCCATCTCTACTAAAAATACAAAAAATTAGCCGGGCGTGGTGGCATGAGCCTATAGTCCCAGTTACTTGGGAGGCTGAGGCAAGAGAATCGCTTGAAACTGGGAGGCGGAGGTTGCAGTGAGCCGAGATGGCACCACTGTACTCCAGCCTGAGTGACAGAGCAAGCCTCTGTCTCAAATAAATAAACAAACATTAAAGTGGGTCTTTTTTTTTGTTTCTGAGTTTTTTGGTTAGAGACAAGGTCTTACTCTGTCTTGACCTCCTGGGCTCAATTGATCCTCCTGCCTCAGCCTCCCGAGTAGCTGGGTCTACAGGCATGTACTATCACATCTGGCTGACTTTTTAATTTTTTGTAAAGATAGTGTCTCACTATGTTCTCCAGGCTGGTCTGTAACTCCTGGCCTCAAGCGGCCCTCCTGCCTTGGCCTCCTGAAGTGCTGGGATTACAGGCATGAGCCACTGTGAGTTAACGTGTTATGGTATGGGAGAGTTAGGGGAGAGATTTTCTTTGTAGAGAGCTATTGCCTCTCTGTGAGCTCTGACTCCACTTCTTTCCCCTCAAACCTGTGAACATGAGACCATGGGGAGGATGAGTGGTGCTTTCCACCATGGGAGGCTCAACCAGCCAGAGCCTGACCCTACCCTGCCATCATGAGTGGGGCAGAAGGGGCTGCAATGGGACAGGCCACATCTCTGCTGGGGCAGGGCAAGGGATATTGGAGGTTTGCCCATGTAGACCCTGCAGGATGAATGGCAGAGGCACAGGTTGGGGATGTCACCTTGGGCCTTCCTTAGAGGGGCATAGAGCCTGAGCAGCAACGATTGGGCAGTGAATGCCACATTCCTTGGGACTGAGGAAGGATCACAAGTATGGGAACTGTGGGAGAGGAGTCCCAAATACAGAGCAGCTCCGAAGAACTCAGAAAATTGATCATGAAAGAAGGTGGAGGCTTTAACCATCTGTCAGGCCTGTAGAGCAAGAGGCTGTGGGCCAAGAGAGAAGTCCCTGTTCCTCTGCCTTTTCCCTCCCCAGCACAGAAGCCCATCAGACCCACAAAGATGGGCCAAGACCCCAGACTTCAGGGGGACAAAGAGAGAGGAACCATCTTACTTTTAATTTTTTTTGAGATGGAGTCTCACTTTGTCACCCAGGCTAGAGTTCAGCGGCACGATCTCAGCTCACTGCAACCTCCACCTCCCAGGTTCAAGCGATTCTCCTGCCTCAGCCTTCCAAGTAGCTGGGATTACTGGTGCACCACCATGCCCAGCTAATTTTTGTAATTTTTTTTTTAGTAGAGACGGGTGGGGGGGGTTCACCACGTTGGCTACGCTAGTCTTGAACTCCTGGCCTCAGGTGATCTGCCCGCCTCAGCTTCCCAAAGCGAAGGGATTACAGACATGAGCCACCATGCTGGGCCCCCATCTTACCTTTGATTGAAGATGGAACTGACCTCTCTTTGCTTTCACCTCCTGTGGCTCCAAACTTCAAACAAGATTTTTTTTTTTTGTCTGGCCCACTCCTCCTCATCCTTTACTTAGAAGATTAGATCTTTCCCAGGGAGCCTTCCTTCCCACCTCCTGGCCCTGGGCTCATTCATCAGGTGCCCTGTGGGCTCCCACATTATGGTTGCTTTCAGGTCCAGCTCCCCCAACTGGATTATGAACCTGCGAAGACAGCCAAGGGTCAGGATGTGTGAGAAAGGGCAGGGAAGAGGCTAGACAAGACACCGGGAAGTAGGGAGGCCTGAGGTCCTGAAATCCACAGACAGGAAGCCTTGGCTGAAGGGCCAAGTAACCAGGTGTTCTACTTCAATCTTGGCACCCACTATGTGCTTAGAGCTTGACTCACACATGTTCAGCTCTAAGCCATCGCACAGATGAGTAAATGGTTAGATTGCAGGCTGATCAGTTTGTCTGAAGAGCCAAGAGCAACAAGCATGACCTGTTGCCCAAGGCAGAGACAAGGCTGTGGGCTGATCAGAAGCTGGTTACAATTCCTCCCTCCGCAGTACTTGCTGGCAGAGATTAAGAGCAGATAAAAGTGTGCTCACACACGGTAGACATGGCTACCACTCCATCCACAGGTTGCCATCACTCCTGCCCACAGCAGGAGCTCTCTGGAGCATGAGGTGGATTCTGTGTTCAAGCCTCACCCTCTGCCTGATGACACAGACGGCCCTGGGTAAGACCCCCACCCCTTCCAGAGGGCATCAGGCAAAACGGGCACAAGGGACATAGGGACAGCCCCCAGCTCAACCTCTCCTGAGGACAGCAGGGCAGGAGCACTTGGACAATGCCTGGGAAGATGGAGGGCAGGGTTTCAAGACACTAAACCATCTGCCAGCTGGGAGTCTGGACAAGTCCTTTAGCCTCTCTGAGCCTCAGGGCTTCTCTGCATTTCCTGCCTCCCAGGACCAATGAAGGGGTCCGAGAACATGGCCACATCTTTGCTTCCTTCCCACCTCCTTCCTTTCTTCCATCCTTCTTTCCTTCTTCCAAGCAGGAGGGCTGCCTCTGCTCCCGTCTCTGCTATATGAACCTCTTTACCACCTTCAGATTTCTCCCCAATAGCTTTCTTTTTAAAATGAGTACTACACTTTTTACTGTGAATACAATACACTAACAAAAGTTTGCTGAGGTATAAGATGTATACATCAAGATGCACACCTCTTCACTGTATAATTATATCTATCATACTAATTACATTATATATATATAAGGTAACCATTATCCAGATCAAGATCTAGAACATTTCCAGTGGGTGAGGCATGGTAGCTCATGCCTGTAATTCCAGCACTTTGAGAGGCTGAGGTGGGAGGATCACCTGAGCCCAGGAGTTCAAGACCAGCCTGGGCAAATAGTGAGATCCAGCCTGGGCAAATAGTGAGATCCAGCCTGGGCAAATAGTGAGACTCTGCCTCTATTTTAAAAAAAACTTTTTTTGGCTGGGTGCGGTGGCTCACACCTGTAATCCCAGCACTTTGGGAGGCCGAGGTGGGTGGATCACCTGAGGTCGGGAGATCAAGACCATCTTGGCCAATATGGGGAAACCCTGTCTCTACTAAAATAGAAAAAAACTAGCCAGTCGTGGAATTGAGCACCTGTAGTCCCAGCTACTTGGGAGGCTGAGGCAGGGGAATCAGTTGAACCGAGGAGGTAGAGGTTATGCCACATGATTGCAGTGAGCTGAGATCATGCCACTGTACTTCAGCCTGGTGACAGAGCAAGACTCTGTCTCAAAAAAAAAAAAGAAAAAATCAACTTAAAAAAAATCTCTGGCTGGGTGCAATGGCTCACACCTATAATCTTAGGACTTTGGGAGGCCAAAGCAGGTGGATCACCTGAGGTGACCGGAGTTTGAGACCAGGCTAACCAACATGAAGGAACCCCATCGCAACTAAAAATCCAAAGTTAGCGGGGCATAGTGGTGCATCTCTGTAATCCCAGCTGCTCAGGACGCTGAGGCAGGAGAAACTGCTTGAACCTGGGAGGTGGAGGTTGCAGTGAGCCGAGATTGTCCCATTGCACTCTAGCCCGGGGCAACAAGAGCAAAACCCCATCTCAAAAAAATAAATAAATAAAAGAAGAAGGGGAAAAAAAACATCTCCAGCATCCCATATACTCCTTCTCAGTTAATACTCAAAATTACCAATAGCCAGCTGACCTCTATCAAAAATAAATTTTACCTATATAGATCCATTTTTTTTAATGTGAAGGAAACTTTGCTGAATCTGCTTTAAACATTTTGGTGCATTTTTCTTTTCATCTTTTCCTTTCTTTTACTTTTTTAGTTTCTTTTTTTTTTTTTTTT
>NW_016107433.1:319860-326127 GCF_001604975.1 Cebus imitator
ATCTCGGCTCACTGCAACCTCAGCCTCCCGGGTTCAAGTGATTCTCCCTGACTCAGCCTCCCGTGTAGCTGGGACTGCAGGCGCACACCACCACACCTGGCTAATTTTTGTATTTTTTTAGTAGAGACAGGTTTCACCATGTTGCCCAGGCTGGTCTCAACTCCTGACCTCAGGTGATCCACCCGCCTCGGTCTCCCAAAGTGTTGGGATTACAGGTGTGAGCCACCACACCCGGCTGACATGTGAACTTTTCACAGCTCTTTATACATTTTGCCAATTATTTTCCCAAGGCATTGTATCAGTTTATCCTCCACCAACAGTTTATGTGAATGTCCTTTTCACTGTATTTTTACCAGAATTAGATGTCATCACTTTTAAATGTATTAGGTGTAAGTTGTAACTCTTGGTTTTAGTTAGCACTTTATGACTACTAGTGAGGTGGAATATTGTTTTCATAGGTGCTTCCTTGTTGCCTCTGGGTAGCAGAGCTGGGATGGGAACCACTTCATGGCAGCTTCTGCCCAGGGGTCTAGAACACTCTGCCACGTGGCTAGGTACCCCCCTGGAGGCTGGGGAGCAGACAGAAAAACATGGTTTAAGGCACAGCTGTGATGTAAGATACTTTTCTGTGTGACTTTGGGCAATTTTTGTAACCCCTTTGAGGTTAAGCTTCTATATTTGTATAGTTCTGTAATCATAACATTTGCCCTATAAGTCTCTCAGAAAAATGAGGTGAGACTGGACACGGTGGCTCCTGCATGCCTATAATCCCAGCACTTTGGGAGGCCAAAGTGGGAGGATCACTTGAGGCCAAGAGTTCGAGACCAACCTGGGTAACAAAGTGAGACCCTGTCTCTACAAAAAATAAAAAGAAAAAAAAAATGAGGTCAGATAATTTAAAGTGTTTGGCACAGTGCCAGGCTATAATGAAGGCCCAGTAAATGATAGCTGTTGGTTATTCTACCATGAGTGGACCCTGGACTCAGGGCAAATCCAGGTAATGGGTTAGACTTTGGCCTCCTCACTCTATCCTATGAGACTGCAGGCTGGTCATGGGTCCCCTCTGGGTCTTTGGGCCTCCTCCAGCTCCTCCCAGGGCCAGTGGAGAAGCCCATGTGAAAGAGCTTTGTAAACTGCAGAGGCTGCACAAATGGGAGATTTGATCTGGCCCTTGCCCCTGTTGGCCTGCCTCCATGCTTGGAGGGCCACCATTGCAGTCACTTCTTTGTGCCCAGATATTGCTTAAGTAAGACCTATAGAGACCTGGGGCGTGGCAGAGAGGCATTTTTGGCCACCTGCAACTGGGAGTGTGAAGGTGTGCTCTATTGCATCAATTCCATTCCAAAAACAATTTGCATCAAAATCTGGAGAGTTTTGCAACCTGAGATTCTCATTCAGAGAGTGTGGGGTGTGGCCAAGGAATATGTATTTTTTCAATGATCCTCCAGGTGATTCTGATGCACAGCCAGTTTCACTAATTACTTGGATCAGATCTGCTTTCTGTCACTTTACAGAATGAGCTACTATCTCAAAAAAAGGATTGGAACACAGAACAATTTTTTTTTTTTTTGAGATGGAGTCTCCCTCTGTCACCCAGGCTGGAATGCAGTGGCTCAATCTCCACTCACCGCAACCTCCACCTCCCGAGTTCAAGTGATTCTCCTGCCTCAGCCTCCCGAGTGGCTGGGATTACAGGCATGTGCCACTGTGCCTGGCTAAAATTTTTTATTTTGTATTTTTAGTAGAGATGGGGTTTTGCCATGTTGGCCAGGCTGGTCTTGAACTCCTGACCTCCCAAAGTGCTGGGACTACAGGCATGAGCCACTGCGCCCAGCCCAATTCAGTTTTGATAAAAGGAGGAGGGGGAGAAATGGACAAGGGCACTTCAGGAAGGGACAGTGGATGTGAGGCCATAATAACTCTTGGCAATAGAATCGGGCAGGATGACAGCCTGGAAGAGTAAGAAAAAGGTATCCATGGAAAGTGGGATTCAACCTGACCTATTTCATATCTGTCCCAAGAGCTGGCTATGGTGTTTGCTTGCACTGTGTATTTGTGCTTGTGTGTGTGTGTAATAATTATCCCACGGATAGATTTGTTGTCACCTATGTACAACTGCACATGTATGCATATGTATGCATGTATATGGACATGCATTTTACTCTTCTGTTTCTGCATGTTTCTTGGGGTTTTTATTTGTTTGTTTGTTTGATACAGAGTCTCACTTTGTCACCCAGGCTGGAGTGCAGTGGCGGGATCTCAGCTCACTGCAACCTCCACCTCCCGGATTCAAGCAATTCTCCTGCCTCAGGCTCCCGAGTAGCTGGCATTACAGGCACCCGCCACCACGTCTGGCTAATTTTTGTATTTTTAGTAGATACAGGGTTTCACCATGTTGGCCAGGTTGGTCTCGAACTCCTGACCTCAAGTGATCTGCCCGTCTTGGGTTTCCAAAGTGCTGGGATTACAGGTGTGAGCCACTGCACCTGGCCTTTTTCTGTATATTTCTTTGTAGATAAGCTGTGCTCACATGTACCTATATATATAAATTTGCATGTAAATGTATTAGATGCGAGTATGCATATGAGTAAGAATGCATATATGTGTGTGTGATTTCTTCCCAGAAAAATGCTTGGCTAATGCTAGCAACAAAAACAGAGGTGTAGCTATATTAATATCAGACAAACAGAAATCAAAATACATAATGCATTTGTTGACATTAAATGACACAGAGAAATAGCTCATATAATAGGCATAAACTTTTATTATTTATTTTATTTGACTTATTTTTTAAACAGAGTCTCACTCTGTCACCCAGGCTGGAGTGCAATGGCATGATCTCGGCTAACTGCAACCTCTACCTTCCAGGTCCAAGTGATTCTCCTGCCTCATCCTCCCGAGTAGCTGGGATTACAGGCACATGCCACCACACCCAGCTAATTTTTGTATTTTTAGTAGAGATGGGGTTTCACCATGTTGGTCAGGCTGGTATTGAACTCCTGACCACATGATCCGCCACCTTGGCCTCTCAAAGTGCTGGGATTACAGATGTGAGCCACTGTGCCAGGTCGACAAGAACTTTTATGTATTTACCAACAGGGATTTGAAATGCTAAATAAGGCCAGGTGCAGTGGCTCACACCTGTAATCCCAGCACTTTAGGAGGCCAAAGTGGGCGAATCACTTGAGGTCTGGAGTTCGAGACCAG
Organism: Cebus imitator; assembly: GCF_001604975.1. Taxonomy (NCBI): domain Eukaryota; kingdom Metazoa; phylum Chordata; class Mammalia; order Primates; family Cebidae; genus Cebus; species Cebus imitator. Next base: position 323,068 of record NW_016107433.1, read on the forward strand.
CCTGGCCAACATAGTGAAACCCCATTTCTACTCAAAATACAAAAATTAGCCGGGTGTGGTGGTGTGTGCCTATAATCCCAGCTACTCAGCAGGCTGAGGCAGGAGAATCATTTGAACCCGGAAGGCAGAGGTTGTAGTGAGCTAAGATTATGCTACTGTACTCCAGCCTAGGTGATAGAGCGAGACCCCTTCTAAAGAAAATAAAAATAAATAAATGAAATGTTAAATGAGAGAAAAAATTCTGAGAGAAGCACAAGAAAAAGTGGACAGATACACAATAGCTATGATCAATTGTTATGAAAAGCAGCCGCTGCTGCCCATGATAGATGGGGCAGGGTCCCATTTGTGGCTGAGTGACTGAGCAGGGGTGACCCTTTACCTTTCTCTTCCCAGGTCCCTTGGTCCCATCTGTGGCTGAGTCAGGGTCCGATTTGTGGCTGAGTGGCTGAGCAGGGGTGACCCTTTGCCCTTCTCTTCCCAGGTGCCTTGCACACCAAGAAGCCTCAAGTGGTCACTAAATATGGAACCTTGCAAGGAAAACATATGCATGTGGAGAAGACACCCATCCAAGTCTTCTTAGGAGTCCCCTTCTCCAGACCTCCTCTAGGCATCCGCAGGTTTGCACCTCCAGAACCCCTGGAGCCCTGGCAGGGAACCAGAGATGCTACCACCTATCCGCCTGCGTAAGAGCCAGAGGGCTGTCTGCTGGGAGGGGGGCAGTGGGCCCATGCCTGCATCTGGGTGGGGTTTTGAACAGCTTACTGAGAAGAACTCACCATGTGACCACAGGCAGGCCTGGGGCCCATTTGGGGCCTCAGTTTTCAGACCCATATCACGAGCGAGCTCATCCAGAGTGTTTAAGTCACTGACAATGCCGTTGTTGGTTTCTTAGAGGAGAAGTCCAGGCAAGGGGGAGGCTGTCACTGACCGTGCCCCAGCACCTGCTGGGGGGCTGCGTTTTCCTAAATGTGTCTGAGGGGCAGTGTTCACTGACACACTACCCCCCTGACCCAGTGTGGGGCTCTTCCCTCTCTCTGGGGGCTTGAAAGCAAGAAGCCCCGTGGCACCACCAGCCTGTCCCTGCAGAGCATGTTCCACAGTGGGGAATGTACAGGCTCAGCATCAGTTTACAAGTCCCAGGGTCTTGACACCACCTCAGCCAGGCTCAAGGCCTGAGTCACAAAAGCATGATTGGAACAGTGACTGCCCCTTGAAGCACTGGGCTTGGCGGTTTACCCAGAACAAGTGTATTTACTGTTTATTCAGACCATTGAGTAATACACTGTCCAGAACATTCTGGGGCAAGCATTAACAATGCTCAGCATCAGTTGGTTAAATCACAGGGTTTAGAAAAGTGTCTGAGAACCTGGGTATCAGCTGATATAAAAACATACAAATGTCTACCAAAATGCAGCCAGAAAAAAAAAAAATACAAATGGCTGGGTGCAGTGGCTCACACCTGTAATTCCAGCACTTTGGGAGGCCAAGGCCAAGAGATTGAGACCATCCTGGCCAACATGGTGAAACCCCATCTCTACTAAAAATATTAAAAAATTAGCCAGGCGTGGTGGTGCATGCCTGTAGTTCCAGCTACCCAGGAGGCTGAGGCAGGAAAATTGCTTGAACCCAGGAGGTAGAGATTGCAGTGAGCCAAGATCACACCACAGCCCTACAGCCTGGATGACAGTGTGAGACTCCGTCTCAAAAAAAAAAAAAGTTCCAAAGACTAGGTGACAGAACATAGGATGGCCACTGTTAGAACCCTGGCAATTAGGGGTTTAGTGGTCAGGGTGTCCACTGTGTAGAAGTCTAAGTGTCAGTTGTTAGAAACTGGCCATAAACTCTCGAACAATGGCTGTTTGGAAACTGAGTGTCAGGTGTAAGAATTTGTGGATTGCTCAGAATAGCAATCTGAGGGTGGTGGTTGGGGTGGGCAGCAGGAAAGGAGGCTATTTCAGAGATGGTAGTTTCTGCCTGGGTAGTTACAGGGGAGGTGGAAGGAAGGTATCAGACTCCAAATTTATTTTGAAAGTAAAATTGACAGGATTTTCTAGAGAATTGGATGTGAGCCATTAGGGAAGAAGATAATAATCACTGATAATTACTCGTTTTGGGCTGGACAGACAAGGCAATAGGGGTACCTGTTATCAAAATGAGGAAGACTGGAGCAAGAGCAAGTTTGGGCAAAACAGGAATTCATTTTGAGCTAGGAGCAGTGGCCCATGCCTGTAATCCCAGCACTTTGGGAGGCCGAAGCAGGAAAATCACTTGAGCTCAGGAGTTCGAGACCAGCCTCTAGCAACCTAATGAGACCCTGTGTCTACAAGAAATTTAAAGTATTAGTCAGGTGCGGTGCCATGGTCCTAGCTATGTGGGAGGCTGATGTAGGAGGATGGCTTGGGCCTGGGAGTGGCTGTGATCATGCCACTAACACTTAGCCTTGGTGACAGAGTGAGACACTATCTCAGCACACCACACACACACACACACACACACACAGAGTTCATTTTGGGACCTGTTAAGTTTGATGTGCTAACAGATGTTCCACGTGGAGGGTCAGGTAGGTAGCTGGAGAGAAGAGACAGGAGGCAAACTGATCATCAGCACATTAGTGGTGTGAAGCCCTGGGCCTGGATAAGAACAACTTGGGAGAAAGGATGGTCAGAAAAAGAAATTGAGGGTCGAGGACTGGGCACTCTCATGCTTAGGCCTGGAGAGCAGGAGGAACCACCAATGAGGTGGCAGGAAAATCAGGAGCATGGGGTGTTACAGAAGCCCAGAGAAGGAAAGCTGTTCGAGAAAGAGAGTCTGGCCGGGCACAGTGGCTCTCGCTTGTAATCCCAACATCTTGGGAGGCTGAGTGGGAGGATCCCTTAAGGGTAGGAGATCCAGACTAACCTGGGCAACATAGTGAGACCCTGTCTCTACAAAAAATTTAAAAATTGGCTAGAGCTGGTGGCTCACGCCTGTAATCTCAGCACTTTGGGAAGCTGAGGTGGGTGGATCACAAGGTCAGGAGTTCGAGACCAGCCTGGTCAATATGGTAAAACCCTGTCTCTA
>NW_016107433.1:326642-342497 GCF_001604975.1 Cebus imitator
AGCATTCTAATACCATGTTAGCTGTCACCAAGAAGTCAATCAAGGAAGACCAAAAGCAATCTGTAGAGACACAGATGCTGGTACCTTGGAGAAACTGGGAGTGGAAGGGAAGATAGCCTGTTAAAAAGTTTGGCCTGAGGGAAAGAGAGGTGGGATAGTTGCTCAGAATGCGGGTGGGGGTGGACAGGTTTGGCTCGAGGAGTGTTGGAGTGCTGTAGGGAAGGACTGGTGAAAGGGAGCAGGTGATGCTCTAGGAACACGCTGGGCTAGGACAAGAGCAGAAGGGACCAGAGGAACAGGCAAGGTAAACAGGATGTCCTGCATCCAGTCAAATGGTCTAGGCCCAGCTGTTAATGAGAATAGCTGCCTAGGGGTTGGGCCAGCACGGAGAAAAGGTGAGGTGACCGGAGAGCCCATACTCTGAACATACCCCAAATGTCCACACAGTATAAGGCACTGGGCTGGGTGCCAGGACTCAGATGAATTTACCTCCATTCCTCCCCTTGGGAAGCGCATGGTCACTTGGGGAGAAAAACAGCCAACTGAAATAATTCCAACCAGGACACTGTCAACAGCGGACAGGAGGCCGGGCACTGTGGCTCACATTTGTAATTCCAGCAGTTTGGAAGACTGAGATGGGCAGATCACTTGAGGCCAGGAGTTCGAGACCAGCCTGGCCAACATAGTGAAACCCACCTCAACTGGGCATGATGGTGCATGCCTACAGTCCCAGCAACTTGGGAGATTGCAGCAGGCGAATCGCTTGAACCTAGGAGGCAGAGGTTGCAGTGAGCCAAGATCGTGCCACTGCACTCCAGCCTGGGCAACAGAGCAAGACACTGTCTCCAAAAAAAAAAAAAAAAGAAAAAGTGGACAGGACTTCTGGAGGCACAGAAGAGGAAATGACCAGCAGAGGGGATACCACTTGAGCTTGGCTTTAAACATGAATAGGAGTTTGCTGGGCAGAGCAGAAGACATTTGCTCCAGAGCACTGAAGCCCAGGTACTTGGAGGTGGGAGGCAAAGGGCCACATGTATCTGCAGCAAAGGGTGGCTGGGATGGAGATGGCTGGTTGGAAAGGAAGGCCTGGGTCCTCTGGGATTCTGAACTGTATCCTGAGGACAGTGGAGAGCCAGGGAAGATTTTTGTTGATTTGTTTGTTTTTATTGGTATATCATAGTTATACATATTAGGGAAGATTTGAAGAGGAGTAACATAGACCTCCGGAGTGTGGCCGAGGAGTGGTGGGAGTGTCAAGAGGCTTGGGTACTGTCCAGACCAGAGACCGTGATGGCCTTGACATCCCCCCAGAGATGGGGATGGAGGGGAGGGACCGTATTCCAGAGCTGTTTGGGAGGCAGAAGGGAGACTGAGGGGAGAGTGGGGCATGAAAGACAGGGAGGTGTCCAGGGCAGGCAGGTTCCTGCCTTGACGGCACCAACAAGGTCTCCCACAGGAGCAGGAATCTCTCCCCAGGCATACCCACAGAGCGAGGTGCCAGGCAGGGAGGGGATGGTTCCTGAGAGGCCAACCTGCCTCCCAGTCCTGGGCCCTAGGGCTGGCGGAGGCCTCCCGGACACGGACACGCACGCACATGCACACGCACAGACGCTGTCTGGATTTTGCTTTGGGTTCTGTCCCCTCACTGCGGACCCTGGGTTGAAACCCATCACCCCGCGGCCGCCGCCGCCACTGCGCGCGGCCCACGCGCACCTGGTGCCCGCAGGTGCCTGCAGGAGTCCTGGGGCCAGATGGCCTCCATGTACGTCAACATACGGAAACGGTACAAGTTGCTGAGCTTCAGCGAGGACTGTCTGTACCTGAACGTGTACGCGCCAGTGCACGAGCCCGGGGACGCCCCGCTGCCGGTGAGTGCCAGGTCTCCCACGCCAGTTATCCCACCGCCGCCCACCGCCCCTCCCCGCTCAGGACCCGGCCTTCCTTGCCCAGGTGATGGTCTGGTTCCCGGGAGGCGCCTTCGTCGTGGGCGCCGCGTCTTCGTACGAGGGCTCTTACTTGGCCGCCCGCGAGAAAGTGGTGCTGGTGTTTCTGCAGTACAGGCTCGGTGTCTTCGGTTTCCTGAGGTGGCGGGGCAGGGACCCTCCGGGACCGCAGCTTGGGGCGGCAAGGCGAGGACTGGGTGGGAAGGGAGGACGGGGCCTGGGCGGGGTCGCCGCTCCGTACTGTCTGCAGGGCGCGAGCTAACTCCAAGGAAGTGGGTGTGGTCGCAGGACTGGGTTTTAGAGGGGCAAGGCTGGGCTGGGTTGCGGGGAGCCCAGGAAGGCAGCCCTACGCACCTCAACTCTCGAGGCCCGGGACCCTGACAGTGAACCTTGCACGCCCAGCACGGGCGACAGCCATGCGCGCGGGAACTGGGGGCTGCTGGACCAGATGGCAGCTCTGCGCTGGGTGCAGGAGAACATCGCGGCCTTCGCGGGAGACCCAGGAAATGTGACCCTGTTCGGCCAGTCGGCGGGAGCCATGTGCATCTCAGGACTGGTGAGAGCAATGCCCAGACGGATTCAGCACAGACTTAGGCTCCTCCGTTCCCACAAATGTATCCTCCACTGAACAGGCCAAGTGCAGATTTGCGTGTATAACAACATGCCTGTCACAGACCTGCCCTCACCCCTGCCAAAGGGACCGCCCCTCACAGCCAAGGATGTCTTCTCTGTTCAGCTATATCACTGATGAGAAAACCAAGCCCCAGGAAGGGCAGTGCTGAGGCTTGGGGTAATCAGCAAATCTAGGTGCTTGCCAGCACCTCCTGCCCCTCCGAATTCCCCCAGAACTCTATCCCCTGAACAGAGCCCATCATCTGCCCACTGGGCAAGGCCATGACCTCACACCAGGCCTAGAAGCCAGGGACATGAGTTGGACACAGGGCTTTGTCCCTGACTCCTGTGTGACTGCTGACCTGGGATGTAACCTAAGGTGCCCTGTGAGGGGCACATGGCTGGGAAGTGAACACATCACACAGGGCCTTGCTGGCCACAGTCATAATAATACTCAACACTTGTGCACTTTCTGTGTGCCAGGCATTCTCCTAAGCACCTATGTGTCATCATCCATGTAATTCCTTCACCAGTCCAAAAAGAAAAGTGCTGTTGTCCCCATTCTACAGATAAAGAAACGAAGGCCCAGAGAATTAAGCAACTTTATCCAAACTTCACTAAAAAGCAAGGAAAGCTTTTTTTTCCTTGCTTTTTAGTGAAGTTTTGTTGTTGTTTTTTGTTTTTTTGGTTTTTTTGAGACAGAGTTTCACTCTTGCTGCCCAGGCTGGACTGCAATGGCGCTTCGGCTCACTGCAACCTCTGCCTCCTGGGTTCAAGCAATTCTCCAAAGCAGGGAAAGATTTTAAGCAGCAAAGTGACACACTCAGATGTCCATTTAGAGAGAAGTCTCAGCCTGCTGCATGCGACTGGGTTGGCAAGAAACAGGAACAGAGACTTGGAGAGCTACTGGGAGGGGCAGGGATAGGATACAGTATATCCCAGGAGAGATCATGAGGGCTGGCTCTAAAGCAGGGGCAGGAAAGATGGAGAGTACAGGATGACTCAGCATGATGCAGGAGGCCATATGGACAGCACTAGGGCAGCTGGGGTGTGGGAATAAGCAGAGATAGGGAAGGCCCCTGGGGCTGGGGGATGATGTGGGGTAAGGGATGCCACCCAAACAGGGATTGGCTGGAGAAGGTTTGGGGAACATGAAGTATGAGGTATCCAAGGGACAGGATGGGAGGCCCTAGATGTATTTGTTCCCCAAACTTGGGCAATGGAGAGAGGCCAAGAGCTGTCAGCATAGGTAACAAGCTGGGGAAACCATGAGGTCCCTTCTACCTATTCCTGATTTCTAGCCCCAAAGCAGAGGGAGACACCTTTCCCACACCAGCAGATTTCCTCCCACAATCTCACATCCCCTCTGGGGCCCACTGCACAGACCAGAGGCAGAGAGACCACTGGCTTTAGGTCTAGGACATCACCCCAGGTCACTTGACTCCCTCCCAGATGCATGCCCTTCCTGGCTTCACTCAGGCTGCCTGCCCATGGCCAGATGCCCAGAACAGCCCAGGTGTCCCTACTTGGGCATCTCATGGGTGGCTTCCTCCCCATCCTTGCAGATGATGTCACCCCTAGCCTCAGGTCTCTTCCATCGGGCCATTACCCAGAGTGGCACTGCATTATTCAAACTTTTCATCACTCCTAACCCGCTGAAAGTGGCCAAGGTGAGTGCCTCTCCTTCCCCAGGGCTCAGCAAGGAGGGGCAGGATGGAAGCACCCCTGAGTATCCCTTCTTCTCTCTCTAGAAGGTTGCCCACCTGGCTGGATGCAACCACAACAGCACACAGATCCTGGTAAACTGCCTAAGGGCACTATCAGGGGCCAAGGTCATGCGTGTGTCCGAGAAGATGGTAGGTAGAACATTTCAGCCGCCTGACCTGGCTGCCTGAAGGCCATCCTCCTATCCTGTTACCCAGCCACCTCCAACTACTTCCCCAGGGACCCTATCTCAAGAGCACACTGGGGAGACTTCCTTTAACTCTGAACCCTTCCTCTCCCCTCCAGAGATTCTTCCAGTTGAATTTCCAGAAAGACCCTGAAGAGGTAATCTGGTCACATTCTGCAATTTGAGTATTTATTGAACACCTACTATGTGCCAGGCACTTGGGATACTTAGGAAATTGTTCAGGCCAACATCCCTTCCCTAGTGGAGCTGATGTTCCAGTGGGGAAGGACAATAAACCCTATAAACAAATACATTATCTACCTCCTTAGAAGGTGATAAGTGAATAGCAAGGAATGGAGAGGCTAAAGGGGGGTTGGGCATCTTGGGAGGTGTGGGCTCTTAAATAGAATGGATGGGGGATAGGGCAGGACTCACTGAAGGGACTCACTGAAGTGACATTTAGCAAAGATTTTCAAGAGGTGACGAAGTGAGCTATACAGATACCAGCAGTAAGCATCCCAAGTCCACGTAGCTTGGTCCTGCCTATCCTGCTCCCCTCCCACCCTCATCCTCCTGGGGCTCACCATGCCAGCCCCAGCATTTTCCCAATCAAAGAGCCTAGGCTAGAGCAGCCTCTGAAGGGGTACCCATGGTCGCAGGGACCCTGGGAGGATACTCGAGAAGACTGGCTGGAAATGCCCTTTGCCTTGTAGACTATCTGGCTCATGAGCCCTGTGGTGGATGGTGTGGTGTTGCCAGATGACCCCTTGGTGCTCCTGACCCAGGGGCAGATTTCATCTGTGCCCTACCTTCTGGGTGTCAACAACCTGGAGTTCAATTGGCTCGTGCCTTATGTAAGTGAGTAGGAGTTCAATTGGCTCTTGCCTTACGTGAGTACCACAGTGGAGGCAGGGAAGGATGCCTCTTGGACGGTGCTGGGCACCAGGTCAGATGCCAGTAGCCCCTCTGGGGATGCCCATATGTTTGGGAGCCTCCTGTAGTCCCTGTACAGTGAGAACTGGCCAGGAATGATGGAGGGGAAGAAGGGAGAAGTGTGGCCTGTTGGAGGTTTGAGGGCCCCAAATTCATGGGTTATGATGCTCATACCCAAGCCTCTAGGCAACTGCAAATCCTGAATCCCTCCCTTGCTCCTGGGTCAGGGTAGATGCCCCAACTCAGGATGGACCGCTGCTCGGTACTGCTTCAGCTCTGGCCCAGGTGGTAGTGATGGGCAGGATGGGAGCGGGGGGCAAGAGAGAGTCACGGGCCCTTCCTGTGCTGTGTGCTCTGTCTGAGAACTCATCATTAGATGGGCAAGACCCTTGGGGCCTTTGTGGCTCTGGCCAGAATCCCTCCTAATGCCCAGGCCTGACCCACACCGGGGTCCTTGTCTCGTGAACAGATCATGAAGTTCCCGCTAAACCGGCAGGTGATGAAAAAGGAAACCATCGCCAGGATGCTGTGGAGTACCCGCACCCTGTTGGTGAGGGGCCCAGCTGACAGGGGTACTCAGTTTGGACAGGGCTGACCCCACCCTTTTTTAACCTAGTAGCTTCTCTTTGCAAAGGGGCTTGCAGCCAGGGTAAGGATCTTTCTCAGAGGGCCTGGGGTTTGGTGTGGAATCAGATGGCTGCTTTGGTGTGGGATCAGATGGCTGCTTATAGGTAAGGACCCCAGACACGCTCTGGGTCATAGGGGCAGTTATGTAGCAAAATCAGGGGTTACAATCAGCAGAGAGGGAAACTTTCCCAGGAAGCTCCCCTTTTTCACCCTCCCAGGCCAAAAACTCCTGGGGGGCTGAGCCTGGGTCCAAGTCACTGGTGGGCCCACCTCTGGCCCAGCTGGCACCAAGGCCTCAATAGGTATGGCCTCCCTATCCAGAATATCACCAAGGAGCAGATACCACTTGTGGTGGAGGAGTACCTGGACAACACCAATGAGCGTGACTGGAAGATGCTACGAAACCGTATGATGGACATAGTTGAAGATGCCGCTTTCGTGTATGCCACGCTGAAGACTGCTCACTACCACCGAGGTATGCAGGGTCCCCAAGAGTAGCCACACTGGCCCCATCCACTCTCTAGCTGTACTGTTTACCAACAGGGCTTATCAATGGCTCCCCTACCCTCTCTGTACTTCTGGGCTAGTATAGGATTCTAAGATAACACAGAGGAGGCAGCATGCTATCAACTATAAGAGGGGAAGGGCCCAGGCATGGTGGCTCACACCTGTAATCCCAGAACTTTTGGAGGCCAGGGTGGGTGGATCATTTGAGGTCAGTTCTAAACCAGCCTCACCAACATGGTGAAACCCTGTCTCTACTAAAAATACAAAAAAATTAGCCAGATGTTGGTGGCACATGCCTGTAGTATAGCATGTCCCAGCTACTTGGGAGGCCGAGGCAGGAGAATCACTTAAACCCGGGAGACAGAGGTTGCAGTGAGTTGAGATCACGCCACTGCACTCCAGCCTGGTCAACAGAGCGAGACTCCGTCTCAAAAAAAATAGATAGATAGATAGATAGAGATTTATATATGTATATACATTTAAATATATACATATATATTTATATGTGAGGAAGCACTTTTCCTTAGGAAGAAGGGCAGGAGATCACGTGATCCAGAGGAGCAGCCTGGGGTGGTCAGAGAAGGCTTCTGGCTGAGAGGAAACGCTTAGGGGCACCTTGAAAACCCAGGCTGACTAGGGCTTGGGGAACATGTGGGTGACAGGTTAAAGGTGGGGTTGGAGAATGCAGACACTGAAGACCCTTCAATGTGAGGCCAAGAAAGTTTCAGAACAGGGAAGAGGAAAGGCTTCCATGATTCTGGCCACAATCCTGTGAATTAGCTTTTAGTATTCTCAGTCTGCAGATAAGGAATTATTGACACAATTCAGAGAGGTGGAGCGGTTTGCCCTAGGTCACAGAGCAAATGAGTAGTACAGATAGGATTCAAGTCAGCCCCCTTGATTCTGAAGCCAAAGCTCTTTTTCCTGCTTGATGCAGGTGAGTGGGACACATGGGGTGGATGGGAAGCCTCAGCTGAGGCTTTTTCTGCAGCCCTCCTCAGTTTCCCTCTTCACAGATGCCAGCCTCCCTGTCTACCTGTATGAATTTGAGTGCTACGCTCGTGGAATGATAGTCAAACCCCGCACTGATGGGGCGGACCATGGGGATGAGATGTACTTCCTCTTTGGGGGCCCCTTCGCCACAGGTGCAAAGGCCTCACCTGACACCCCCACTGGGTGTCCAGTCCCCTACCTCTTTGTGCAGACCCACCCTCCATCAGCTGGCCACGGGGAGCTCCCCAGTTCCTAATCTGGGATGCTCTCCCAAATGAAAGTCTTCTGCTCTGGAGGCAGCAACAGCAGCAGGAGTAGGGTGGGATGTCAGCATCCCCTGCTCTGTCCAAAATGCCACATCCTATTCTGCCCCCAGGTCTTTCCATGGGTAACGAGAAGGCGCTTAGCCTCTGGATGATGAAATACTGGGCCAACTTTGCCCGCACAGGGTGAGTCTGCCCCCTGACATATCTGGGCATTCTACCTGCCCAGTGCTGGACCTGATAGCCAGCTGCTTCAGATATTTGCCCCAGCAAGTCCTACAGAAACTGCCCCCAGGCTGGGCAGGAACCGACTGCTCAGTCAGCCCCACCAGAGTGCCCCTTCCTCCTCAGCTTTCCCCAGTCATTCACCAGATCCTAAATATCTCTAGAATGTGTCCTTCTTGATTCTTGACCCACACTCTTCATTCACTCAAGCATTCCACAGTCATTCCCCACTGCTCTCTTTTGGGCCCAGCCCCGGTACTGGGAGCTGGAATTCAAGGAAGTTGTAGACATGAGCCCCATCCTCCAGCAGCTCACCACATAAAATCAGGAAATTACAAGCTGGCACACTGAGAGCTGTATTGGGGGAGCACAAGGCACTTTGAGAGCATAGAGGAGGTGTCTGGGCCAGCCTCGGGGGCAGGCGACATGTAAGGGGGACTTTGGCTAGCTTTGTGACTATTTTCTTAGAAACTCACTCTGTTACCTCAGGCTGGAGTGCAGTGGCACGATCCCGGCCCACTGCAACCTCCGCCTCCCAGGTTCAAGCAATTCTCCTGCCTCAGCCTCCTGAGTAGCTGGAATTACGGGCCCCTACCACCACGCCCAGCTAATTTTTGTATTTTCATAGAGACAGTGTTTTACTATGTTGGCCAGGCTGGTCTCCAACACCTGACCTCAAGCAATCCACCCACCTCAGCCTCCCAAAGTGCTGGGATTACAGGTGTGAGCCACCACACCTGACCTCTCCTTTCAATCCTTCCTCCTTATGACACTCAAAGTGTCTTTCTTTTTCTATTTTTTTAAAATTAATTAATTATTTATCTTTAAGACAGAGTCTTGCTCTGTTGCCTGGCCTGGAGTGCAGTGACACAACCTCAGCTCACTGCAACCTCCGCCTCCTGGATTCAAGCGATTCTCCTGCCTCGGCCTCCTGAGTAGCTGGAACTACAGGCGTGTGCCACAATGCCTGGCTATTTTTTGTATTTTTAGTTAGAGACGGGGTTTCGCCTTGTTACCGAGGCTTGAACTCCTGATCTCAGGCAATCCGCTCACCTTGGCCTTCCAAAGTGCTGGGATGACAGGCATGAACCACCACACCCAGCCATTCTTTTTTAAATTTTTTTGAGACAGGGTCTCACTCTGCTGCCTAGGCTGGAGTGGAGTGGTGCAATCACAGCTCACTGCAGCCTTGACCTCCCAGGCTCAAGCAATCCTCCCACTTCAGCCTCCCAAGTAGCTGGGACTACAGGCACACACCACCATGCCCGGCTAATTTTTGTATTTTGTAGAGATGGGGTCTTGCTATTTTGCCCAGGCTTGTCTCTAACTCCCGGGCTCAAGCAATCTTCTCACCTCAGCTTCCCAAAGTGCTGGGATTATAGGCATTAGCCACCACACCCAGCCTAAGGGGTCTTTCTGAAATAACATTTAACCATGTCACTCACCTGCTTAAAGCTCTTCATGGCTTCTCTGCCTCCAAGATAAAGTCCCAGCCCCTCAGCCTTACGTGAAAGGCCTTTCAAAATCTTTCCTATGTCATCTCCTTTCCACTTCCATCCCTTTCACACACAACCTGTTTTTACCTAACTCTTTATTTGTGCTTCCTCCAAAAGCCTTGGCCTTTCATTATTTATTTATTTATTTATTTATTTTTTGAGATGGAGTCTCGCTCTGTTACCCAGGCTGTAGTGCAGTGCTGCAATCTGGGCTCACTGCAACCTCTGCATCCCAGGTTCAAGCGATTCTCCCGCCTCAGCCTCCCGAGTAGCTGGGACTACAGGCAAGGTGCTCGAGCTAATATTTGTATTTTTAGTAGAGACGGGGTTTCACCATGTTGGCAAAGATGGTCTCGATCTCTTGACCCTGTGATCTGCCCACCTCAGCCTCCCAAAGTGTTGGGATTACAGGCGTGAGCCACCGCAACCGGCCACCTTGGTATTTTATATCAACCTGGGACATACTGTTTGCTCTGCCTGGAAGGCCCACCCCACTACACACTTTCCTACTCTTTCTTAAAGATCTAAGTATCATCTCCGTAAAGCCCTCGGAACCCCAACTCCCAAGGGCAAATTAAAGGAGGGAAGGGTGAGAGAAAGAAGCAAGATGAAGAGGAACAGAGATAATCCTCTCTTTTTCCCTTCTGGGCAGAAACCCCAATGATGGGAATGTGCCCTGCTGGCCACGCTACGACAAGGATGAAAAGTACCTGCAGCTGGATTTTACCACGAGTGTGGGCAAGAAGCTTAAGGAGAAGAAGATGGCTTTTTGGATGAGTTTGTACCGGTCTCAAAGATCTGAGAAGCAGAGGCAATTCTGAGGGCGGCTATGCAGGAAGGAGACAAAGAAGCATTTGCCCCACGACCCAGGCCCTGGGGAGACTGGCCATGGACATACCTGGGGACAAGAGTTCTGCCCACCCCAATTTAGAACATGCAGGAGCTCCCTGCTGCCTCCAGGCCAGAGCAAGAGCTTTTGCCTGTTATGTGGGGCCTGTACCACCCTCTCCAGCCTGACATCCCATGATGCCCCCTACCTCACTGTTGACATCCGGTTAGGCCAGGCCCTGTCAATACCATGCTGTGCCCAACTCTCCCGCCTCAGACAACCTTTTTTTTCCCTTCTTCAAATCCTCTCACCCTTCAGTGTCTCCTTGTAGCTCCTTCTTATGGGAGATCAACCCAGACTGCCACTGCCCCGTCCCTGCACCCAGCTTGGCATTTACCGTCCATCCTGCTCAACTTCGTGCCTGTCTGTTCATTGGCCTGGAGGCCTTGGGCAAGTTATCTATGACATGGAGCAAACTTTTGATAGTTTGAGATCTTCTCTCCCACCCACACTTATCTCCCTCAGGGCCACTTCAAAGTCTATGCACAGGGATGGTCTCAATAAAGAAGTGTTGATTTGACCTCAATGTCTATGTTGTCTCAATCTGAGCCCTGGGAGAAAGGGAGAATTGCTGCCTGTTTCTTAGCGGGCTGTGCCTGGATGCTACACTCAGTCAAGGGGTGCTACTGCAAAGTTGCCTGGGGTACAAAACACTTGGTCTCAAGTGCACCCCTGAGGACAGCAGGACAGCCACACCCCACACTCACTTGTCCATCAGCTTAGGTCTTAGTGCTGCATCCAGATTCCTCCGGCCTCTCCTGCAGCCCATGTTTATCTCAGCCTGTCCCAGTTTTTGTTTCGTTGTTTTGTGGGGTTTTTTTCTTTTTTTTTTTGAGATGGAGTCTCACTCTGTTGCCCAGGCTGGAGTGTAGTGGCACGATCTCAGCTCATTGCAACCTCCACCTCCCAGATTCAAGCAATTCTCCTGCCTCAGCCTCCGAGTAGCTAGGATTACAGGTACCTGCCACCAGGCCCAACTAATTTTTGTATTTTTAGTAGAAACGGGGTTTCACCATGTTGGTCAGGCTGGTCTTGATCTCCTGACCTCGTGATCCGCCCACCTCGGCCTCTTAAAATGCTGGAAATACAGGCATGAGCCACTGTGCCTTTTTTTTTTTTTTTTTTTTTTTTGAGATGGAGTTTTACTCTTGTCACCCAGGCTGAAGTACAATGACGCAATCTTGGTTCACAGCAACCTCTGCTTCCCGAGTTCAAGCGATTCTCTGCCTCAGCCTCCTGAGTAGCTGAGATTACTGTTGCCCACCACCGTGCCCAGCTAATTTTTGCATTTTTAGTAGAGATGGGGTTTCACCATGTTGACCAGGCTGGTCTCAAACTCCTGACCTCAGGTGATCTGCCCATCTCAGCCTCTCAGAGTGCTGGGATTACAGGCATGAGCAACCATGCCTGGCCATTGTGAGCTTTTTGGTGGTAAAATACACATAACAAATTTTACCATTTTAACTATATTTAAATGTTCAATAACATTTAGTACATCTACATCGTTGCACAACCATCACCACTATTCTATCTTTAGAACTTTTTCATCACTTAAACTGAAACTCTATACCCATTCAACAATGACTCCCTGTTATCCACTCTTCCTAGTCCCTGGGAACTCCTATTTTACTTTCTGTCTCTATGAACTTGGCTCTTCCAGGTACCTGATATAAGTAGAGTAATACAGTATTTGTCCTTTTGTGTCTGGCTTATTTCACTTAACATGATGTCTTCAAGGTTCATCATGCTGTAGCATGTATCAGAATTTCCTTCTGTTTTAAGGCTGGATAATATTCCATTGCTGGTATATACCACATTTTGTTTATCCATTCATCCATTGATGGGTATTTGGGTTCTTTCCACCTTTAGGCTATTGTGAATAATGCTGCTATGAACACTGGCATAGTGTCCCACAGTATTTTTGTCCCAAACTAGTGTGGATTAGGCCCTTTATTCTCAGAGGTTCCTGAGTCCCTGGGGCAAACAGAAGCTGCATAGATCTGTAGGATGAGGCACACCTCCCCCATACCCCAGCATCTAACCTCCAAAGCAAAGGGATGGTGGAGGAGGAGGGAAGTCCCTTTCAAGAAAACATTAATCCTCACAACAACCATGGATCTTCTTATCCCCATTTTACAGATGAAGAAACTGATGTATTGAGACATTAAAAAGCCTTGCCCAAGGTAATGAGCTAGTGAGGGCAGAGCAGGAATTGGATCCAGCCCTGTCTAAGGCACTCTGCCACCTCCATCCAGACCTGGGGCAATCTCTGAGGGAGGGTGGCTACCACAGGAGATGCGGCAGCTCTAGTCTCAGGAAGCACAGCCAGAGGATGTCCCAGGCAACCAAATAGCCATTCATCAGTAAGGAGCCAGAGTAGGGGCTGCTAGTTCAGCTCCTGGAAGGTGGTCCTGGGGCAGCCAGTGCAGAACTCAACAGTGGCTCAGCTCCAACTGGGCCTGATTTCACTCCAGTGTCCACAAGGGACATCCTGACCTGAAGGTCTTTGGGTACTCCCCCTGTGGCCTGCTGGCACAGCCCAGGAGCTAGCCCACGCCTGATTCTGATGGTTCGTCCTGATTTCTCCCCTGACAAAGATTCTATCCTCGACCAAACTCTACTCAGACTTTCCTGAACTTTTTCAGCTAGGCCTGACTTTTTAGCAAGATTCCTGCTAAGTCACTTTAACCAGAGCCCCCCACCCTCCATATCTGATCACCTTCCATTATATAATTAAGTTCCTTAGCCTGGGCTGGGCGAGGTGACTCATGCCTGTAATCCCAGCACTTTGAGGGGCCAAGATGGGCGAATCACTTGAGCTCAGGAGCTCAGGACCAGCCTGGCCAACACGGTGAAACTCCATTCTACTAAAAATATAACATTAGCCAGGTGTAGGGGTGGGCACTCAGCTACTTGAGAGGCTGAGGCAGAAGAATAGCTTGAACTCGGGAGATGGAGGTTGCAGTGAGCTAAAATCGTACCACTGCACTCCAGCCTGGGTGGCAGAGCAAGACTCCGCCTAAAAAAAAAAAAAGTTCCCTAGCCTCCATTATCTCCTAGATGATGTCTGGTCACCCTGGCCTGCCTGCAGCAAGAATCCTATCCATGGGCTTAGCCAGATCTCCCCTATCTCTGATGTTTCCTCTTAGTAATTTTCCATCCACTGACCCAACCTTGCAACTCCATGCTGTATTCCGAGTTGAGCCCAATCTTGCTCCCCAACTGCCTGACTGCAAAACCCCATTGTGGCAATCCCTATGCCTATTTCTTTTTCTTTTTTTTTTTTCCTTTTGAGGCAGGGTCTCCTCTGTTGTCCAGGCTGAAGTGCAGTAGTGCGATCACAGCTCACTGCAGCCTCAAACTCCTGGGCTCAAGCAATCCTCTCACGTCAGCCTCCTGAATAGCTGGGACCATAGGCTGGCACCACCCACCTAGGCTAATTTTTTTTTTAATTTTTGGGCTTGACGTGGTGGCTCATGTCTGTAATCCCAGTACTTTGGGAGGCTGAGGCAAGAGGACTGCTCAAGAGTTTGAGACCAACCTGGGCAACACTGCAAGACCCCAGCCCTACAAAAAATATTAATTAAAAAAATTAGCTAGGTATGGTGGCATGTCCCTGTAGTCCCAGCTACTCAAGAGGCTGAGGTGGGAGAATCGCTTGAGCCCAGAAGGCTGAGGCTTCAGTGAGCTATGACCACACCACTGCACTCCAGCCTGGGTGAGAGAGTGAGAGAACCTCTCTACCGCCTTGGCCTCTGAAAGTGCTGGAATTACAGGTGTGAGCTAATGGCTCGGCCCCTATGCCTATTTCGATGGTCCTGAATAAAGTCTGCTTTACCGAGCTTTAACAAGGATCATGAACGATTTTTCTTGGACGCCCCTCCTCACGCGGCAGTCTGAATGCTGGGCTGGTCCCTGCCTCCCACAGCCCCGGCTCCACACCCTCCCCATTCACCCAGGAAGGTGTTCCTCTTCCGGTCAGCTCCTCCCTGGGTTGCACTGCTGGATGATGGAGGTGGGAGGTCCCACCTTGTCTTCCTGTCCCCACTCAGGTCCTCCCACGGCCAGCCGGAGTCGCTCCTGAATCTGTTGCCAGGCCCCATCCCACGTGGATCGGTGCGCAGAACAGACTGGATCTTGGTGAAAGCCTGAGGACACTTCTGAGTCTTGCTCCAAGCCGCCCTAACCACCCCCCGGGTTTTACCCGCCCGCTCGCCCGCGCCATCGCAGGGACGAAGGACCGCGGGCTCTACGCTTGCGCGGGCGCAGGACGCACACGCGCCCCCTGCCGGCCGGGCCGCCCACCTCGGGCTGAGCCGAGCTCCTGGCTCCGGAAGCAGCGCCCCAGCGTCTGCCCCGCCACGCCCCCACCTTCCACCCGCGAAGCAGCAATTACTGGCCCAGGCGGCTGGGAAAGGGCCAATTAGCGCAGGAGACTCGGCCCCTCTGCGGGGCCTCTGCTGACCGCAGCCGCCGCAGCCCTGCCTCCGCCGCGGGGCCCCAGCCTCCCGCCGCCAGACCGCTCGCCCGCCACTGCCCTCCCGGCCTGGCCGACAGCGCCGGCTTCCTGGGAGCCCCGGGGGACGCGCCGTCCGGCCTCCTGCCAACTGCAGTCACGGATCCAGCCGCCTGGCGCCGGCCCAGAGCCGAGGCGGACGTGCGGACGCCGGGAGCTGAATCTCGCCGCCGTTGAATCTAGCGGGTTGCGCCCCCGACCGCCTGCGCATTGGCGCGGGCCAGCAGTCTCCAGGCGGGGGCGGCACGTCCAAACCCTCTTGCCTTCTCAAGGCCCTCCTCGCTTCTTCCGACCTCCAAGGCCCGGTTCTGGGCTGGCCGACCTGGAGCAGTTCCTTGCTGGTGGCTACAGCAGGGCCACGCTTTGGAAACCCACAGCTGGTGCTGGATCGTGGCCCGCGACAGGGACATGGGTATGGTGGGGGTGGGCAACACGGGGACACAGGCACTCACTACTGACAGTGAATTCATGGACTTCTTCCCGTGGGTCCCTCCTCTGCACAACCTGACTTACCTGCTAAAGGCTTTGGATACCCAACAAGAATGGGTCCTGCCTTCCAGGAGCCTGCGGGCTGTATGGGTGGAGGCTCCAGGAACTTGGTAGGACCCCAAGCTAAAGAAAGCCCTAAGGTCCAGGGAGGGAGGCAACGTGTAGAAATAAAAAGGGATGGAGCGGGTCGCAGTGGCTCATGCCTGTAATCCCAGCACTTTGGGAGGCCTAGGTAGGTGGATCACGAGCTCAGGAGTTCGAGACCAGCCTGGCCAAGATGGTGAAACCCTGTCTCTACTAAAATACAAAAAAAATTAGCCGGGCATGGTGGTATGCATCCTGTAGTCCCAGCTACTTGGGTGGCTGAGGCAGAAGAATCGCCTGAACCCAGGAGGTGGAGGTTGCAGTGAGCTGAGATCATGCCACTGCATTCCAGCCTGGGTGACAGAGTGAGACTCCGTCTCAAAAAAA
>NW_016107433.1:344602-359955 GCF_001604975.1 Cebus imitator
TGTTGACCAGGATGGTCTCGATCTCTTGACCTCGTGATCCACCCGCCTCGGCCTCCCAAAGTGCTGGGATTACAGGCTTGAGCCACCGCGCCCGGCAAGGATCTGGTTTTCATCACAGTTGTCTGACCACTGAGACACCTCGGGGTGAGAGGGTGATGGAAAGGGAGGGCTTCCTGGAGGAGCCTTTGAAAGGATCTGCAGGGAAAAGTGGAGGGAATGAAGGTGGGAGCAGAGGGGAATCTATCTCAGCCAGAGGGCACAGCAGGAGCAAAGGCCTGGAGGCAGGAATTGGCTTGTTCAGTCCCAGCAGCTCTGTGTCAGCATGGCCCCCACAGAAAGGCTGCGAGAGGCAATGGCCCAGAACTAGAACACCAGGCCTGTAAGCTGGGAGGGAGCATGGACTGTATGCTGAGGCAATAGGGAGCTATGGGAGGGGTATGTCTTGCTCAGATTTACCTTTCAGGATGGTCTTTGAGGTTACTTAGTATAGAGACACTGGAGGTGGAGAGAGTGGAAGTGGGCAGACCAGGGGAGGATGGCAGAGAACTAGACAGTGGTCCTTCCTGGAATTGAGCAAGCAAGTTTCCAAAGTAGATGGTCAGGACTAGTGACACATAAGGGCAGGTGTCTTGTTTTCCCAAGGAGCTTTAGGCCAAGGTGGGAGGTCAGCTCTGATCACTCACCTCCCCTACTCACAGGATGGCCCCTGGAGTACTCTGGCCCAGCACACTGCCACACAGTCAAGCCTGGGAACTCACATGGCCCCTCCCCAGGCCTGGGGGACCTCAACACCTACCCACTGGGCCCAGGAAAAGCCCCAAGAGGGTTTCCTGTGCAGGGTGGAGGGACAAACAGACCTCACAACCCGCAGAAAGCTTGTCAAGACAACACTCTCACTTCCCACCACCAGCCCTCTGTGAAATGATGACTCCACTGCCATGAGGGGTCAGCTTTGGGTCTATTTGGGGAGCCAGTAGGTAAGGGAGGAGGGTCCAGGTGAGCCCAGAAAGAACTCAGAGGCTGAGATCACATGGCCCACAGAGCAGTGTTCACCACCCCTTTTTTAGGCAGAATTTAGGGAGCGGTATGTACCTGTCTGGGCCTGTTCTCTGTATCCTCAGGCAGACCACTTGCCTTTCTGGGCCAGACTTTTTTTTTTTTTGAGATGGAGTCTCGCACTGTCACCCGGGGTTGGAGTGCAATGGCGTGATCTCCACTCACTGTAACCTCCACCTCCCAGGTTCAAGTGATTCTCCTACTTCAGCCTCCCAAGTAGCTGGGATTACAGGTGCCCACCACCACACCAGCTAATTTTTTTGCATTTTTAGTAGAGATGGGGTTTTTCACTATGTTGGCCAGGCTGGTCTCGAACTCCTGACCTTGTGATCTCCCAAAGTGCTGGGACTGCAGGTGTGAGCCACCATGCCTGGGCCAGACTTTCTTTGGAAACAGTCCCTGTGGTAGGACAGGACTCTGGCCTCAGCCCCCTCTAGCCATGGTCCAGGACCCCTGTCGACTCCCAGCCCTTTCAGCCACAGGAGCTGCTGGCAGAGCATGTTGGTGACCTTACCAAGGAGCTGCTGGGTGATCATTATGGATCTCCCACCGAGGTGGAGCCTGAAGGTGGAAGAAAAAGCCTTTCAGGAAATTAGCACCAGTGGCAGGAAAATTCATCAAAAGCTGGCAGAGGTGCCTGTGGCTGATTCACGTCTCTTGCCAAAGCAGCAGCTCCTCTGGCCTGGGAGAAGGGCTGGTAGCTTCCAGGGTCTTCCAGAGACCCCAGATTCCTGGCCCTGTTGCTGGGCCTCTCAGCACCTGGCAGGGGTGCCACCATGGATTTGCTGCTCCCAAGTCACGGGATTCTGTAGTGCTAGGAAAGGCTGCTGATGAGCAGAGGTCTTGGGTTTTAATATAACTCTTCCCTGTGCTGTGTGATCTCAGACACTCAGTTGGCTTCTCTGATACTCCCTGCCAGGAGAAATCCTAACTTTCCTGGCCTCTGTAGGTGACCAATACATCCACAATACTCAGTATATCTGAGACAAGAATTTTTTTCTGAAGAGTGAGGATGCAACTATACCCAATCATTTGTAGTGGGAGGTCTTGTGTGAGAAACAGGGAGGCAGCCTGAATGTGGAACCCATTATTCTGGTAGCAAGCAGCTCCACCTGCCAGCATCCAGGTATGGCCGACAGAAAAGCTGTTGCAGCACACACCTCCAGGGGGCACCATTTCCATAGTTTACTGTCTGAATGAGGTGTGGATGTAACCTGAGCTCCATGTGCTGCCTCCTCTGGGCTAAGTACCCACAAGCATACTCACAGCACACACATGCCTCAGAGAAGCCTCTGATTGGGTGATCAAGGTCACCACCTAACCCAAAGCATCCACATTGGTCAGGCTTTGCAGCCCTCACTTCCGCTCTATCTATGCATGGCTGCCTTCGGCTTTTAGAGCAGATCTGGTCCTAGGTCCAGATCTGATAGAAACAAGATCCTTTGAAAGAGCTATGGATGTGGCAGGGCCCAGAGGTTCAGGAAGTCCCTTCCAGGCCATGCATTGGTTCTGGCACTGCCACTGCCCCTGCTCCACTACAAAAGGTGGCAGGCCAGGCCGGGCATGGTGGCTCATGCCTGTCATCCCAGCATTTTGGGAAACCGAGGTTTCACCTGAAGTCAGGAGTTCGAGACCAGCCTGGCCAACATGGCGAAATCTCGTCTCTACTAAAAGTACAAAAAACTAGCTGGGCATGGTGCGGTGCGCCTGTAATCCCAGCTACTCAGGGGCTGAGACCAGGAGAATCACTTGAAACCAGGAGGCAGATATTGCAGTGAGCTGAGATCTGCACCATTGCACTCCAATCTAGGTGACAGAATAAGACTCTCTAAAAAAAAAAAAAAAAAAGGAGGCAGGTTCAGGCAGTTACCCTCTGCCATAGCAGAGCATGACCTCTCCAGCTTAGCTCTGCCAGGTTCCTTCCTTTTTCAGGCCCCCTTGCTTGCACGCCCCTTCCCTCCCTCCTTCCTTCCTTCCTTCCTTCCTTCCCTCCCTTTCTTTCTTTTTCTTTCTTTCTCTTCTTCTTTCTTTCTTTCTTCCAAGATGGAATCTCACTCTGTCGCCCAGGCTGGAGTACAATGGCAAAACCTCAGCTTCCTGCAGCCTCCACCTCGTAGGTTGAAGCGATTCTCATGCCTCAGCCTCCCAAGTAGCTGGGATTACAGACGTGAGTCACCACATCTGGCTGATTTTTGTATTTTTAGTAGAGTTGGGGGTCTCACCATGTAGGCCAGGTTGGTCTGGAATTCCTGACCTCAGGTGATCCACCTGCCTCAGCCTCTCAAAGTGCTGGGATTACAGGTGTGTGCCACTGAGCCCGGCTTTAGGCACCTGTTCAGCTCATTGTATGGCATTTTGGCTAGACCTTATGTGAATTCAAATTGTTATCCAGTGCTTCTCTTACTGCCAACGTTTACAGATGACTGTATCAAATTAGCGTTGTACAAATCATAGCATTTCAGAGCTAGAAGCGATCATAAAGAGTGTTAGAGCCACCATTCTTCAAAAATGGGAGTATCTGGGATTGCAGGCACACGCCACCACGCCCAGCTAGTTTTTTGTATTTTTAGTAGAGACAGTTTCGCCGTGTTGGCCAGGCTGGTCTCGAACTTCTGACTTCAAGTAATCCACCCACCTCGGCCTCCCAAAATTCTGGGATTACAACTTTGTGCTAGACAGTAACCCAGGTATCTTCTGATGTTGTTTTTTTTTTTTTTGAGACGGAGTTTCACTCATGTTACCCAGGCTGGAGTGCAATGGCGCGATCTCGGCTCACCGCAACCTCCACCTCCTGGGTTCAGGCAATTCTCCTGCCTCAGCCTCCTGAGTAGCTGGGATTACAGGCACGCACCACCATGCCCAGCTAATTTTTTGTATTTTTAGTAGAGACGGGGTTTCACCATGTTGACCAGGATGGTCTCGATCTCTTGACCTCATGATCCACCCACCTCGGCCTCCCAAAGTGCTGGGATTACAGGCATGAGCCACCGCGCCCGGCCTCTTCTGATGTTTTTGACTGCACAGTACAGTCATTCCTTTTCCTGTGACCCCACCCTGTCCTCAGCAATTCATAGTGTCCACACCACAGCTCAGGGGTGAGCACATAACTGAGACTTGGATTATTAAGTTTAATCTCAAGATTTTTGTAGAAACATTAGGAAAGAGAATGGCTACCACTTGAGGGTGAGTCAGCATGTGAATGAAGCTAAAACAGAAAACTAGCTGGGTGCAGTGGTAGGTGCCTGCAGTCCCAGCTACTGGGGAGGCTGAGACAGGGAGATTGCTTGAGCCCAGGAGTTCTGGGCTATAATTCACTATGCTGATTAAGTGTCTGCACTAAGTTTGGCATCAATATGGTGATCTCCCAGGAGTAAGGGACCACCAGGTAGCCTAAGGAGGGGTGAACCATCCCAGGTAGAATATAGAGCAGGTCAAAACTCCTGTGCTGGCTGCGTGCCGTGGCTCATGCCTGTAATCCCAGCACTTTGGGAGGCAGAGGAGGGCAGATCATCCTAGCCAATATGGTGAAATCCCATCTCTACTAAAATACAAAAAATTAGCCAGGTGTGGTGGCACACACCTGTAGTCCCAGCAACTCAGGAGGCTGAGGCAGGAGAATTGCTTGAACCCGGGAGGTGGAGGTTGCAATAAGCTGAGATCATGCCACTGCACTCCAGCCTAGTGACAGAGCGAGACTCCATTTCAAAGTAAAACTTCTGCGCTAATCAGTAGTGGAATTGTGCATGTGAGTAGCCACTGCAGTCCAGCCTGGGCAACATAACAGGCTGGAGCGCAGTGGTACGATATCGTCTCACTGCAACCTCTGACTCTTGGGTTCAAGTGATTCTTCCTGCCTCAGTCTCACAAGTAGCTGGGATTATAGGCGTCCGCCACCATACCTGGCTAATTTTTGTATTTTTAGTAGAGATGGAGCTTTATCATCTTGGCCAGGCTGGTCTCAAACTCCTGACCTTGTGATCTGCCCGCCTTGGCCTCCCAAAGTGCTGGGATTACAAGCATGAGGCACTGTGCCTGGCCTCTCTAAACTACACCTAATGAAAAGTGTGAATTGGTCTGGCCACGAAAGGGGAGAAAGACAAGGTAGACAGTGACATTAGCCAGAGCTGGAGCAGACCAAAGCTGAATTCCTTGCCTATTCACTCAGTTCTAAATTGCCCTTTTTGTGTTCCCAGAGGGGAAGTGTGCTGGTGAGGTGGCTGTGGGTAGTAATTCTTTCTGCTTATTTACAAGGTAATATTGCAGCATGATGGGAAACCCTACCTGTCTGGATGGTTCAGAGTTTGGAAAGTTTGGCAAAGAATACAAGAACATAGCAGGTTATCAAGGCATTATCAGCTAGGACACAAAAGGAGAGAAGGTAAAAGAGGCATTTGGATTTCAGAATCAATAATGAGCCAGAAGTGAGTGTTGAATTATTCAACCTCCTGTATTGATCCATTGATCTCTATCTGCATCTCTTGGTTTATTTTTTGTTGGCATTTCCTGTGTCTCAGACACTGAGAAGAGAAATGGGAGGAGGAGGAACAGATTCTTAAGACGCAAGAAGAGAGAAGTGGTGCCAAACAGAAATTTGGCAACATACATCAGGAACTTTAAAATGTCCATATCTTTTGACCTAGAGGTTCTACTTTTGGAAATTGATCCTAAAAACACTATCTAGAACTTTTTTTTTTTTTTTTTTTAAGGCAGAGTCTCACTCTATCACCCAGGCTGGAGTGCAGTGATGCAATCTGGGCTCACTGCAACCTCTGCCTTCCAGATTCAACTTCCCAAGAAGCTGGGACTACAGGTTCGTGCCACCACGCCCAGCTAATTTGTGTATTTTTAGTAGAGTCAGGGTTTCACCATGTTGGCCATGCTGGTCTTGAACTTCTGGCCTCAAGTGATCCACCTGCCTCAGCCTCCCAAAGTGCTGGGATTACAGGCATGAGCCACTGTACCCGGCTCAGAACTTTTAACAAAAAGCCTTAAGGACCATGACATTCACAGCAGCCTAAATAGTAATTTGTGAATAACTGGAAACAACCTAAACGTCCAATAATAGGGGATCCGCCAAGTAACAATGGAGCTACAGGATGCCACTAGGGGCCGGTCATGGTAACTCATGCCTGTAATCCCAGCACTTTGGGAGGCCGAGGTTGGTGGATCACTTGAGACCAGGAGTTCGAGACCAGCCTGGCCAACATGGTGATACCCGGTCTCTACTGAAAAAAAAAAATTAGCCAGGTGTGCTGGTGCATGCCTGTAATCCCAGCTACTCAGGAGGCTGAAAAAGGAGAATCCCTTGAACCTGAAAGGCCAAGGTTGCAGTGAGCTGAGATTGTACCACAAGTCTGGGTGATAGAGTGAGACTCTGTCTAGGAAAAAAGCCATCAGGAATTTTATTGTGTTGTTTGTTGGTTTGCTTGTTTGTCTGTTCTTCAGACAAGGTATGCCTATATTGCCCAGTCTGGTCTCAAACTCTCAGACACAAGCAATACACCCACCTCCACCTCCCAAGTAGCTGAGACTGTAGGCACATGCCACCACTCCCAGCTACCATTAGGAATTTTAAAAGATGACATAGAGAAATATTTATGCCATAGGGTTAGGGTGGTAACAGAGCATCCAAAACTGCGCATATAGAATGTCAAACTAAGTGAAAAAAATGCGGATGAAATGAGTCCAAAAGAAGCATACTAAAATGTTGGCAATGACTACTTTGAGATGGTAGGATTCCTTTATTCTTTTAGTGTATGCCCTAAATTTTCTACAAAAAATGTACAAGTTTTAAATAACTTTTAAAAGTCTTATGTATGAAGGGAGAGACCCCCGTATGAAGGCTTCACAGTAAAGTAAACAAATTAGTGCAGAGCCAATTCCTCCCAGAATCCAGGGTGCTGCTGTGTCCCAGGTGGGCTGATCTTCTCCTTAGCACATAGCATGGAGCCAAATGAGTAAACGGATGCTGTCGGGCAGTCATTCCATGGAGGACAATCAGAGGCCCATGAACATATTTAAAGAAGTATAGCCTGGGCCACATAGGGAGACTCCGTCTCTTAAAAATATATATATTAATTAGCAAGGCATGGTGGCGCCTGTAGTCCCAGCTACTTGCTACTCAGGAGGCTGAGGTGGGAGAATTGCTTGACCCCAGGAGGTCAAGGCTGCAGTAAGCCGTGATTGCACCACTGCACTCCAGCCTGGGTTAAACAGCAAGACCCTGCCCCAAAAAAGAAAGAAAATGAGAAGAAAGATGAGTTTTCCCAGCAGAGAAATAGGAGGAAATTATGGTAGGGACATGTGGGGAATAGAAACAGGCCAGTATGGCTCGATTTCAGGGTGCCATGGGGAGAAACAATGGGAGATGCGGTTGGAAAGGAAAGCAGGGATTGTCAGGGGGTCATGAATGCTAGGCTGAGGGCCTTTGTCTTTCTGCCCCCAGTTTCTTGGGGGAGGGGTCTTAAACAAGGAGGGTGGTATGGTTAGAGCTCACCCCAGCTCTCACCACACTATATTATTATTATTACTGCCATTATCATTGTTATTACCATTATTATTATTCCCTAGCCCCCTAGTCTAGTCTGTTTCCCATCACTTGTTGGAAACTAGGAGAGCAGGGGAGGGGAAGGGGAGCAGTCCAAGGCAGCTCTCTAAGATCATCAGCCAGGCTGCCTGACCCCAGCCTGGCCCTCTTCCCACCACAGTAGGCTCAGTCCTGCCATCCCCAGGCACCCAGACAAACTCCTCCACCCTCCAACCCCCATGACAAAGAGGCTCATTTGGAGCCTGGGCAAGATTTGCAAACGTCAAACTTATAATTACAAGGATGAAATCATCTGGTTCCTTTTAAGCAAACGGGTTTATTGATCCAAACACTAAAGAAATGCTATTCTGGGGAAACTTGCTCCTCTCTGTTTTCCTTTCCCTATGGAATGGCTGAGCTGGGGGAGGGTGGCTGGGGGGCTCAGAAGGGGGAGATGCCCCTGGGAGGGAGGAGAGATTCTTTTGGACCAAGAGTGCATTTTGTGTATGTATAAATTATATCTCAAAAAGAAAAAAATTATTTAAGGCCCAGGAAACTGCCACACTCGGGCAGATGACACTCTCATCCTGGATTAAGGCCCATCACCTTCTAAAAACTAGAAGCTGAGTGATGGAGGGTTTTAGGCACTGTGCCAGCCACTAATTTCCCTTGTCTCCCACCCCTCTCAATGTGGCTCATATGTGGCTCTAGATTCTATTTCAGCTTCAAGATGGCACAATATTTCCTCAGTAACTGAAGGGAAACTATTTCCTTAGAAAAAAATGCATCAGAGGCTCAGAGACCTCCTCTTCGAGGAGAGGCAGAAGTGGGTGGCTGTTGACACTAAACCTGGATAAAACCACCCTTTTTGCTGGGCCTACAGAGGAGGACATCTAGACCTTGACCTTCCAAGCCAAGAAAGGACAAACAGGCTCAGAGGTAGGAATGCATAGCCCTCAAGGGCAGACCCACATCCTGCCACAAGGCCCACAATAGAACCCCTTTCTTCAACCTATGGGGACCCTTCTGGAACGTGGTGGGGTGCTCCAGGAGGAATAACCCCAGCCATAGCCCTTCTATGAGTTTGCAGTTCAGTGAAGAAGGCAGGCAGGACTTTTGGCATCTGAGACTAGGTCTCAGAATAGAATGATTAAAATCACCACCCTGGGCTCACTTAGCCCCTGTGAACCTCAGTTTGTCCATCTGTAGAATAGGATTAGTAATATTAAATTTACAGGGTTATGGTGAGGAAGGAATGAAGATGATGCATCCCAATGCTTAGTTACTTTTTTTTAGAACTGGGGGTCTCACTCTGTTGCCTAGGACGGTCTCTAACTCCTGGCCTCAAGTGATCCCACTTCTGCCTCCCAAAGTGCTGAGATTACAGGCATGAGCCACCATGCCCAGCTCCCATTTTGTTATTTCAAATGGATCAGGGTCTTGTCACTGTCCTGTGGTCCCTTATTTACTTTTTCAAAGTCTGTTTTCTCATCTCGCAGATGGGGAGAGAAGACCTGACTTAGAAGGTGGTTGTGTGAATGAACTGAGATGAGGTGCCTAAAGGCACAGAACAGAGCTTCACAGTTGCACTAAGCAAGTGAGGTTCCCGCGCCCTGCTCAGCTTCATTGTGTGTTATCTACGTACCCACCCAAGATCAGCTTTGGGGGCCTGCAGGAGCAGCCACCCACTTAGAAAGTTAGGGAGATGCTCAGAGGAGGCCTTTGGTTGGCTTGAATCCTTAGGAAAGGAAGGTTCCAGACGACAGGACTTCAGATAATTCAGTCAGGTTTTGGGACAGTGGGGGCAGATGTTTCTTGGTACAGAAGAGACACCTTCATGTTTCCACGCATGGGCCTTAGTAGAGTTGGATCTTAGCAAACTCCCTTAGCAAACACCCATAGCATGGTGTCTAGACCAACCCATACCCAACCCAGCAGCAGCCAAAGTTGTTAGAAGCACAGACCTAAGTGTATTTTACATGGGTGAAAATTTCCTTTAATTCAGTTTTTAAATAAGTGAAAAAATTTAAACAACAACCAAAAAGGCATACAGAGGTCAGCCGAGGAGATGGCCTCCTTTAGTCTGCGGCTTATTTCCCGGTCATCCTGGCTGTTGGATGCCAGACTAAGCTGAGTGTGGGTTACCCTGTGGCCTGGAGTTGCCCAAGGCTGTCTGTGGGGCTGCTGTTCTGGGGCTGCTTGGCAGGCTTTGCTATCCCTTTCCCTTAGGACATCATTCCTCCCCTCCATGAGGCTGACAATGAGAGCACCCTTCCCTGCTCTGCACTCCAGGTCCAGCTCCCTTGACCCTGACCTTTTCCTTGCCTCAGCTCATGGTGTCTGTTTGGCCATCTAGGTCATTCTAGAGATCTTTCAAATTTTTTTTTTTTTTTTTTTTTTTTTTTTTTGCCAAGCTTGGATTTCTTTTTTTTTTTTTTTTTTTTTTTGTGACCGTTTCTTGCTCTGTTGCCCAGGCTGGAGTACAGTGGTGCGATCTTGGCTCACTGCAACCTCCGCCTCCCAGGTTCTTGCAATTCTCCTGCCTCAGCCTCCAGAGTAGCTGAGACTACAGGCGCATGCTGCCATGCCCGGCTAATTTTTTGTATTTTAGTAGAGACGGGGGTTTCACCGTGTTGCCCAGACTGGTCTTGAACTCCTAAGCTCAGGCAATCCACCAGCCTTGGCCTCCCAAAATGCTAGAATATAGGCATGAGCCACCACGCCCAGCCTCAACTTTTATTTATTCCACATTTCCTATGGCGAAACAATTATTGCTAGAGTCTTTGGCCAAGATCAACTTGGAGGTCTGTGAGTCCTCCTTGGGACCCATTGTGGAGCAAGAGTGATTCCTTGTGTATTTTTGTTTTTGAGATGGAGTTTTGCTATTGTTGCCCAGGCTGGAGTGCAATGGCACAATCTCAGCTCACCATAACCTCCGCCTCCTGGGTTCAAGTGATTCTTCCACCTCAGCCTCCCGAGTAGCTGGGATTACAGACAGGCGCCACCATGCCCGGCTAATTTTTGTATTTTTAGTAGAGACAGGGTTTCACCATGTTGGCCAGGCTAATCTCAAACTCCTGACTTCAGGTGATCCGCCTGCCTCGACCTCCCAAAGTGCTGGGATTACAGGCATGAGCCATCACGCCTGGCCTCCCAACCAGTTTAATCAGAACCTTTACACAGCAAAATAAAAATTGCATTTTTTCCAGTTTTAGCTAATAGAAACTGTACAGCAGGCCGACAATGTATGGCCAATCACTCCCTCCTTTGGGGGAAACTACTCTTTCACTCTTTAAACCATCAGATTCTCTCTGAGGCTGCCAAACACAGGCCCCTAACCCCTGAAGGGAGGGCATGTGACATAAACTGACCAATCACATCATCACATCTGCCTGGACATAGTGATTTGGCAGAGGGAAAGGTATGTGACCCAGACTGGACAAAGTCTTTCCCGATAATTTTATGACTTAGAGATGGAGGAGTGGCTGCCTCCATCCTTTGCCTGGAAACAAATGCCATCCAAGAAAGCCCAAGATGATTAAGCAGTAAGTAGAAATGAAGAAGTGGAAAAGAGAGTACTATCTCCACAGTGTCCATCTGTCCCTTTCTCTGATTTGTTTCCTTGAAATAAAAGATCCCTTTTCATTTTAAGTTTGTTGGAATTGGGTTGCAAAATTGAAAAAGACCTGAGGGGATGATTCTGAGATCACTGAAGGCTCAACAATAGTAGTTGGTGACATCCATATTTATACCCGATTAGGCACACACATACATTTGCACAGGCTTGGTGTGGGCCAGGGGAACACACCCTTGGCAGGAGCTGATTCTATGTTTGCTATTGAGAAGTGTGGCTGTCAAAACTATCAGTCAGCTTGGCGTGATGGCATGTACCTATAATTTCAGTTACTTGGGAGGCTGAGGCAGGGGGATTGCTTGAGCCTCAGGAGTTTGAGACCTGCCTGGGCAACATAGTAAGACCTCCAACTCAAACACACACACACACACACACACACACACACAACCCCAAAAGAAAAACCAAACAAAAAGCAACCTACCAGCCCACAGTGTTGACTTTGCTGAACACTCTCTCCCTGACCTTGGGCAATCACTCTCCAGACCTCAGTCAGGATGTCCAACCATCCTGGTTTGCCAGTGATTGAGTTGTTTCCAGAGACTTTCGTTGCTGAAATCAGGACAGTCCCTGGCAAACCAGGACAGTTGGTCATCCTAGCTACGTTCTGTAAGAATGAGACTGGATTGGTCAGAGATGGGAAATTCTGCCAAATGCTGTGCTCAGGCAGACATTGCCAACTGACCTGGCTCTAATTCTTGTGAGTCTAGGTATACCCTCACAATCCTTAGCACTATGGCCAGCTGGCCAGCTACTGTCAATCAGAGTTGGTACCTATTTGCAATCCTTTCACTGAGTTTTTGACAAGCTTACATTTTAAGGATCAGGATTTATTGAGGACTAACTGTTTTTTTGTTTGTTTGAGATGGAGTCTTACTCTGTCACTCAGGCTGGAGTGCAGTGGTGCCATCTCAGCTCACTACAACCTCCACTTCCTGTGTTCAAGTGATTCTCCTGCCTCAGTCTCCCGAGTAGCTGGGACTACAGGTACGTGCCATCATGCCTGGCTAATTTTTATACTTTTAGTAGAGACGGGGTTTTGCCATGTTGACCAGTCCAGCCTCAAACTCCTGACCTCAGGATATCAGTCCGCCTTGCCCTCCCAAAGTGCTGGGATTACAGGCATGGGCCGCAATGCCCGGCCAGAGGACTAACTTTGAATCAAACTCTGCTATAAACCCCATGTCAGACTTTCTCCAGTTTGGGCTAAACGACTTCCTTAGAACTTGTGGACCTTATTTTTTTGCAGCTGATTGCACACTAAGTATATGAACTGGCAATCGATTACTCAGCTTGTTCTTTAGAAACTGAAATTTATTGGGCTCCCATTATGTGCTAGACCCACATAAAGGCTTTCAGGCTAACACTGCAAACTTAGGAGTGCCTGCATTTTGTAAACAAGGAAACTGAGGTTTAGTTTGGTCCAGTTCTTGTCTAAGTCCCCAGCCAGCAGTTAGGGTAGCTGAGTGGGATCCCATCTGACTCCAATAGCCACGATCTTTCCACCATGACTCGATTGGATTCTTTGGTCCATTTCCACTTCAGTCTTCAACTTGCACAGCCTACACCCCTGCCCGTCGATTTAGGGACGAAAAGTCCCCAAGGACTTAGGTTTCCTCACGTTCAAATGACAATCTGGGGTTACTCCGTGCATCTGGGGAACCCAGAAGTTCCAGAAGGCCGAGGAAGGGCGGAAGAAAAGGTCTGCGCGGGCTACTCCCGTCTGCTAAAGGGCAGGCGGATCCCCTCAGGGCAGTTTCACGCCGAGTGGCCGCAGTCGGGCAGGGGAAAGAGGGCGGCGTTGCGGAAGAAGCCCCGGGCCGCCGCAGCCGCTCTGCTCCTCCAGCGGGCGGGTGGCGCATGCGCGGCGCGGGCCGCGGAGTTGTGAATGGTGCGTCTTGTTTGCCAGAGTTGGAGGCGGGCGGGCGCGCTAGGAGGCGGGGTGGAGCCGGCGGGGGCGGGGTGAGTGGTGAGAGGAAGTGGCGGCGGCGGCGGCGGCGGCGGCCGGGGGCGGCGAGAGCTGGGGCTGCTCGAGCTGCAAGCAACGGGTGAGGCGCCGGCGACGTGGGCTGGGTTCGAGCGAGCGGCGGCGCCTCAGACTCCCCGGAGCGGGAGTCTACGCGGGCGGGCGCCTGAAACAAAGGGAAGCGGGCGTCCGGGCGCCGCGGGTGGGCGGTCAGTTGGTCAGCGCGGAGCCCAACAGCGGGTGCCCGTGCAAGCTCCGAGCGCAGCCGGCCGGCGCGGCCTCAGGGCGGGAAGATGCCGCGGGTCGTGCCCGACCAGAGAGGCAAGTTCGAGAACGAGGAGTTCTTCAGGAAGCTCAGCCGCGAGTGTGAGGTGAGGCAGGCGGGTGGCTCGGAGGCCGCGGCGCGCCCGGACTGGGCCGGGCGGAGAAAAGTTTGGGCGGCGCGGTCCCCGAGAGGCGCGGTCGGCGCGCCCGCGGAGGGGCAATCTCGCCGGGGCGGCAGTCGCCCGCAGCCTCTGCTTGCCCTTATCGGCGCCGCGCGGGGCGGGCGGGCGCACGGGCGGCGCCGCGGATTTGGCTTCTGATTTCGGGCCGTCTTGCCTTGCAGATTAAGTACACGGGATTCAGGGACCGGCCCCATGAGGAGCGCCAGGCGCGCTTCCAGAACGCCTGCCGCGACGGCCGCTCGGAAATCGTAAGTCGGCGGGCCCGGGGCGCGCGCGGGTCACTTGTTGCGCGGGGCCGCTACGGCCCAGGCCGGTTCCGGACGGTGGCGCGGCTCCCGGAACTGAGCGGGCGCCGTCTCACTTCCTACTCGGGATTCAAAATGCGAAACCGGACGCCGCGGGTCGGTGCTCGCTGGGAGACACTTTCCCTGGGGCCTGCCGCGGTGGCGTGTGTTGGCCAACGGAGCACCGCGAGTTGAGCTCGAACCCGAGCCAGACTAAACAAGGGACCGGCATTGTTTAGGCGGCAACACCAAGGAAGGTTTCAGGGTTATTTGTAGCAAGCAAACCCCCATTCGTAAAAAGAACTGGAACTTCATTCAAGGTTGGCGATAGTTCGTTTCTTAGAAGGTGGTAATTCTTTTTATCAAGCGATCTCACACATCGCAGAGAAGAAATCTTTCCTCTATTTATTGTCCTAATAGAGAGAGGTAGGGGGAGAAAGCCCTAAAAGTGTCGTTTTCTTAGAATGTTAAGCCTTGGGAGAATTAGAAATCATTATCCCCATGTCCCAAATAGGGCTGCTGTTCCTAAAAACTGCACAGATGGGCGAAACCCATGGTTGATCTCCTTGAGGTCCTTGTTTTAGGAGGTAGATTTGATGTATCTTTACCAGATGCTGGGTTGACAAAAAAAAAAAAAAATCCAAGGGTCCTAGTTGCTCTCATCTCCTTTTGGTTTGCTCTGTTGGAGGTGCTGATGAGGAGGGAGTGGTAGGAAGAAACAAATAAAAGAGGTTATTTTTTTTGTTGTTGAGACGGAGTTTTGCTCTGTTGCCTGGGCTGGAGTGCAGTGGCGGGATCTTGGCTCACTGCAACCGCTGTCTCCGGGTTTAAGCAACTCTGCTTCAGCCTCCCGAGTAGCTAGGATTACAGGCGCCGGCCACCACGCCCGCGTAATTTTTGTGTTTTTAGTAGAGACGGGGTTTCACCATGCTGGCCAGGCGGGTGTCGAACTCCAGATCTCAAGTGATCTGTCTGCCTGGGTCTCCCAGAGTGCTGGGATTACACCATGCCAGGCCTGATTAGTTTTAAAAAAGTTGAAGCACTGGTTTAATGGAATCCTGTTACTGCTCAGTGCCTTGGACTCAATTGCATGGGCAGAGACTTGAAGCTTAGTGCGATTTGAATTTGGGGTAACAGGAGGAAGACATATTGGAAATGTAGTCCTCCCATCCCCTTTATAAAACTAGTTTATTTTTATTCATATATAATTCATATACCGTAAAATCCTCCCTTTTCATCACTGAACACAAATTTATTTTTAAAGAATATTTTGATATTTTAAGTGAAGTCCCTTTAGAATTATAATAGTGAGAAAATATTGGTTAAATTTATCAGCTGCTCCTGAATATTTGTCATAAATGCATGTTATGAAAGAAAATTTCAAGCTTTTAGCCCACTTGCAAGTTTCTTTTTTTTTTTTTTGAGACGGAGTTTTGCTCTTGTT
>NW_016107433.1:360050-363655 GCF_001604975.1 Cebus imitator
CACACGCCACCATGCCCAGCTAATGTTTTTGTATTTTTAGTAGAGACGGGGTTTCACCGTGTTGACCAGGATGGTCTCGATCTCTTGACCTCGTGATCCACCCGCCTCGGCCTCTCAAAGTGCTGGGATTACAGGCTTGAGCCACCGCGCCCGGCTGCAAGTTTCTTAAGTGTAATATTTATATGATTGAAGTGCACAAGACATACTTTTAGGTTTTGGCACTGAGTGGTATAAAAAAAGAATTCATTAGCTGGTGCGATGACTCTGTCGTCCTTTGGCTGGGTTACCTTTTGCAAAAGGAAGATGGTACACCTGACCAAATAATTTTCTGGAGGTAAAGGATGCAAGTATAAAAGGTAGGATACAAAGTACCTGTACTGTCACTGTTTGCTAGGCTGGAGTGCAGTGGTGCGATCTTGGCTCACTGCAACCTCTGCCTCCCTGGTTCAAGCAGTTCTCCTGTCTCAAACTCCCGAGTAGCAGGGACTACAGACGTAGGCCACCACGCTCGGCTAATTTTTTGTATTTTAGTAGAGATGGGGTTTCACTGTGTTGCCCAGGCTGGTCTGGAACTCCTGAGCTCAGGCAATCTGCCCGCCTCTGCCTCCCAGAGTTCTAGGATTACAGGCCTGAGCCACCGTGCCCGCCTTTGCTTTTTTGTTTGTTTCCAGGTGGAGTCTTGCTGTGTCCCCCAGGCTTGAGTGCAGTGGCATGATCTTGGCTCACTGCAACCATTGTCTCCCAGGTTCAAGCTATTCTCCTCCCTCAGCCTCCTGAGTAGCTGGGATTACAGGTGCCCACCACCACGCCTGGCTAATTTTTTTGTATTTTTAGTAGAGACGGGGTTTTACTACGTTGGCCAGGCTGGTTTCAAACTCCTAACCTTAAGTAATCTGCTCACCTCCAGCCTCCTGAAGTGCTAGGACTGTGCCTGGCTTTTTTTTTTTTTGAGACAGAGTCTTGCTCTGTCAGGCTGGAGTGCAGTGGCACGATCTCAACTCACTGTAACCTCCACCTCCCGGGTTCAAGCAGTTCTTCCACCTCGGCCTCCTGAGTAGCTGGGACTACAGGCCACAACGCCTGGCTAATTTTTGTATTTTTAGTAGTAGAGACGGGGTTTCATCATGTTGGCAAGGATGGTCTTGATCTCTTGACCTCATGATCGCCTGCCTCGGCATCCCAAAGTGCTGGGATTACAGGCATGAGCCACCGCCCCTGACCTGTTTTGTTTTTTTTAAGTGAGAGGTATTGTTGTGTGGCCTAGGCTGGGCTGCAGTGGCTGTTCACAGCCACGATCATAAGTCACTACTGGGCTCAAGCGATCCTCTTGCCTTAGCCTCCCAATAGCTGGGACTACAGGCTCGATGTCACTATACCCAGCCCCCTGTATTATTATCACTATTCTTGAAAGCTGAAGTTTTTTGAAATTTGGTGAAGCATAACTAGTAGGGTGTTTTCTGTCCTCTCAGACTTTGCTGAATGGAATTATGAATTCAGCCCACAGGATATCTGAATTGCTGTAATATTATAGTACTAGTATAGGTGGTCAGTATTTGTCACGAATTTCTTTCCAGAATAAATCAGACATTCTAGACCTTGCTCGCTTCCAAATATCTGATCCTTACCTGAGCCTGGGAGGTCAAGGCTGCAGTGAGCCGTGATCATACCCCTGCTCTCCAGCCTGTGTGACAGAGTGAGACCCTGTCTCTAAAAACTAAAACAAATATCTGATCCAACACATTTAGTTTTAAATTTCTGAAAGCATTAAAGATTAAAGGTAGATTGAATGCTGTGTGAGGTTTGCACTTAAAACGGCACATGTCTTATTTTGTTAAATAAGGTAACTATTGGTATTTGGGGAGGAATTTTACATTTCGTAGTTCCCTTTCTTTCTAGTTTCCCTCCTTTAATTCAGTGTTAACTCACATTTAATTATTGGATCCTTATCTCCTAGAGAGTGGTGACCTCATTAATTCTGTACAAACATCTCTGGATACAGGTATTTTGCACAGTGCCTTTCACATCATAGGTACTTGATTATTTGAATTTAAAGGCTACTTAATGCCTGAAATTTATCTCATGACTTAGGAACATGTCGTGGTTTCTTCCTATTTGGCTGTGGAAAAGGCATTATTTTGCCTATTTTGACATTATGCAGCCATAAATGGTAGGAATATACATAGTTCTTAGAACTATTACCGGCCTGTCTCCTGCCCCAAGTTGTCCTCTCCTTATCTTGAACATCTCCTTAAAGTATCAGTGAGGTTAATGAAGAATTCATTTTGCATTTAGATGTGAAATAATTTAAGGGTTGTGTTGGTAAAACTCAGTTAGCCTCCTTATTTTATGCCCACTGAGTTTTTAACTGTAAAATTCAGTCAGCATTAAATAAAAGTGAACACTAGTAGGAGAATCTCTGGTAGAATCTGATATTATTTTTTTGAGACTGAATTTCACTCTGTCACCCAGGCTGGAGTGCAGTGGTGCCATCTCTGCTCTTTGCAAACTCTGCCTTCCGTGCTTCAGCCTCCCAAGTAGCTAGGATTACAGGCATCTGCCACCACCCCTGGCTGGTTTTTGTGTTTTTAGTAGAGATGGGTTTTACCATGTTGGCCAGGCTAGTCTCCAACTCCTGACCTCAAGTGATCTGCCTGCCTCAGTGAGCCACTGTACCCAGCCTTGATTTATTCTTATCAATTCTTATGTAGTAAGAATGTAGGAGATGTCTTCAACACTAATAATTAATTAAAGAAAAAATATTTATGAGAGATATGGTTACTCTATGGTGAGAAGAGTAAAACTAATACATATTTCTACTTTTAAAGATTGAATGGTAAGAAGTATGTTGGATTGGCACAAGGTGTGCTATTTTATAATTTATGAAACCTGTAAAACATAGGACAATCTGGAAATCTTACATATAAGCGTCATACCAGCGTAGCATTTTAATGTTTTCATTTTGTTTTTTTTTCCTTTGTTTTCCTATGGCAATGTTGACACCATATTAATATTTTGGAATAGACTTTTTCCAACTCATGTATATGTAGGTATTTCATTAAATGAGTTCTATGGTCAGGTAAGTTTGAAAAATGTTATGCTAGAATGATCTGTGTTTACCACTTCTGTCTCAGAGAGGGCACTTTATGAGATAATGGACACATAGTGATGAAGCAGGAAATCTCTTCTGAGGTTGGCACCAAGACAGGACATGAGGTAATACAATCTGCAGTGTCTTAGCACAGAGCTGATTTGGGGTACACTGGAGGTGGAAGGATTTGCTACTAGGTGAATACTAAAGAAACACGCCACAGGGATTTTGACACAAGGCATTCATTCATGGACCAAGCCTCTTTTTTGCCACCACTCTGCTCTGAGAATTTCATTATCTGAAGCTGAAAAAGTTGGCTTTCTTATTGAGCTCAAAGTTACTTCTCATATTTGGCAAACACTTTTATAGCATTTACTTGGTAGTGTTCTAAGCACTTTACAAATAATCAATTTGTGAGGAAACTGAGGTATGCTTCAGGTCATATAGCCTGGCCAGTTTCCCTCCCAGAAACTGAACTGCTTTTTTAGTAGAATAGGAATAATATGAGTAATTATCT
>NW_016107433.1:365450-366857 GCF_001604975.1 Cebus imitator
CTTTAAATTATGTTTTTTAAAATTCAAAATCTTTAGATTTTCCATGATTTTTACATTTAAAAATATGTTTTTAAATGCAGGGATGGTGACTTCTGGTTAGACATTAGCAGTGTGAGATCCTAACATCAGCAAAAAATGACATGAAAGAAAGTATTGATTCCATGTCTGATTTTATATTTAAGCAGCCAATGGCAAATGTCCTCAAAATGGAATCAGATGTTTGTAACTTAATACTTAAGAAAAATGATGAGTGCGTGTTTTTTTACTTTTAAGTATTCTCTGTGCTGCCTGGCTTAAGACATAAACTGATGTAAAAATAAATGACTGCTTGCATAATTTATGTGATGTCCTGCTCCTGATCCTGTTTGTATTGATTTTTCTAAAAGGCTTTTGTGGCCACAGGAACCAATCTGTCTCTCCAGTTTTTTCCGGCCAGCTGGCAGGGAGAACAGCGACAAACACCTAGCCGAGAGTATGTCGACCTAGAAAGAGAAGCAGGCAAGGTAGGAAA
This sequence comes from Cebus imitator, assembly GCF_001604975.1. NCBI lineage: Eukaryota > Metazoa > Chordata > Mammalia > Primates > Cebidae > Cebus > Cebus imitator. The sequence goes on from NW_016107433.1 coordinate 365,962, forward strand.
CATTTCTTTGCAATTTAAAATACTGTGGGTTATTTTGTTAGAGATTATCTGGTAATTTACATTTTAATAAAGATCACAGATCTGATTACGCCAGCATATGCTCAGATTTGTTTTCATTCCATGTTATAAGGATGTAATATAATTTTTTTTTTTTTTTTTTGAGGCGGAGTTTTGCTCTCGTTGCCCAGGCTGGAGTGCAGCGGTGTGATATCAGCTCACTGCAACCTCTGCCTTCCGGTTTCAAGCAATTCTCCTGGCTTAGCCTCCTGAGTAGCTGGGATTACAGGCATCTGCCACCACGCCTGGCTAATTTTTGTGTTTTTAGCAGAGACAGGATTTCACCATGTTGGCCAGGCTGGTCTTGAACTCCCGACCTCAGGTGATCTACCTGCCTCGGCCTCCTAGAGTACTAGGATTATAGGCATGAGCCACTGCTCCTGGCCAATATAATTTTTTAAAACTACTGTTTAACTTTTATATCACTCTAGTTCTAATTTCATGTGCATAGTATTCATCATAGAACATTCTAACCCTTAAGGAAAATAACATTCAGAACAATTTCTTTAAAAGGTTGACAAGATATATTTTGTTTACAAAAATATATGTAACTATAATATTATAAAAATTAAAAGCAAAATGGGAAAAAAGCTCTACAGGTTTAAAAATTGATAGTACTTAGAAATGGCTCATAGATAACTTTCTAATTCCATTAACAGAGCAAATTTACATTTGAGAAAAACAGTGTGAAAACTTTAACTTGAAATATATTTTTTTGTTTTGAGAAAAAGTTTCTGGAAACATGTCTTACAGTTTTGATGTTAGAAGTTTAGGTTAAAGATACAAATATATAGGTAAAATGTTTAAGCTGCGAGCCTTATTTCAAGTCTACGTTAAAT
>NW_016107433.1:367407-371249 GCF_001604975.1 Cebus imitator
AATTCTCCTGCCTCAGCCTCCTGAGTAGATGGGATTACAGGCAAGCGCCACCATGCCCAGCTGATTTTTTGTATTTTTTAGTAGAGACGGGGTTTAACCATGTTGACCAGGGTGGTCTCGATCTCTTGACCTCGTGATCCACCCGCCTCGGCCTCCCAAAGTGCTGGGATTACAGGCGTGAGCCACCGCGCCCAGCCTGAAATGAAATTTTTAAAGGCGAAACACTCTTTTTGGATCCAGTTTTATACTCATTATTCCTGGGTTTTCTTCGCAGTGTGTTTTTGTACTTATCAACTTATTAAGTTAGTTTTCTAAGTGTCATCATGAATAGCATAAACTGCCACTTTTATGTAAAACGTAAGAAATGTCTAAATATTCCTTTGAGAAAATTTAAAAGGTATTTTTATTAGGAAAAAAATTTTAATCTTGTTTGTATATATATAATGAAGAATTTTTTGTTTTCTCCAGTTTTATAGAATTAGATTTGATCTTTTGAGTGTGACAAAACAACTAATCTTTGGATTGGAAAAGGGAAAATAGATTATACGATTTTAAAAAACGTGTGATAACCAGGCAACTTGCTTTCCTGGCTGTTAGCTTGTCTGCTTGGAAAATTAAAAATGAATGTTCTAGATTTTACTATTTGGTAGTTCTTACACAGTATGTAAGGGAGAATATGAGAAGTCCTTGTAGAACTATTGGGTTTTTTTGCCCTTTTGTTGTGTGTATGTATGACTAAATGAAAAAATTATTATTTTTTCTTGTTTGAACACTTCCTTAAAGTTAAACATGGTGGCTCAGATACTAAAGACATAAACCAAAAAAAAATAAATTTTTTTTTTTATCAGCTTTAGCCCAAAACTATTTTAAGACTTTGAGAGTGACATCTCAGTGTTACTGAAATCTTCCAGTACTTAACAACTAATAAATGGGTTGTTAACTCTACTAGAAGTTAGGTTTGCTGAATTAGTGATACCACTTCCTTAGTTTGAAGACCCCATTATCCTTGAACTTAAGCCATTGAGATGTTTTTAGTTATATGACCAAAAATAACCCAAACGTTAGATGGTTTATTCTAGTACAGTCATGTGTCACTTAATGACAGGGATCTGTTCTGGGAAATGTGTTGCTAGGTGATTTTTATCACTGTGTTTATGTAGAGTGTACTTACACAGACCTAGATGGTATAGCCTACTACACACTTAGGCGATGTGGTATAGTCTGTTGCTCCTAGGCTACAAACCTGTACTGTACAGTATGTTACTGTACTGAATACTATAGTCAACTGTAACACAGTGGTAAGTATTTGTGTATCTTGATTTATCTAAACATAGAAAAGATATGGTGAAAATACAGTATGAAATAATGTTATACCTGTATAGGGCACTTACCTTGAATGGAGCTTATAGGACTGGAAGTTGTGGGTGAGTCAGTTGAGTAAGTGGTAAATGAATGTGATTCTGTAGATTTTATGTACATAGTACACTTAGGCCACACTAAATCTATAAAAATTAAGCAGTTGCACTACAATGTTAAATGGCTATGATGTCACTAGGCAATAAGAATTTTTCAGGCTTGTTATAATCTTACAGGACCACTGTCATATATATGGTTCATTGTAGGTTGAAATGTTGTTAATGCAATGCATGAATGTATTTAAAAACTATGTTTTTAATTATATTAGGAAGAGTGATAGAACTGATGCAAGCTATTAGGAAATGTACATTTTATTAATACTGGTTTTAGAAGTTTTTTTTTCTGTGAAGGGACAAATGTAAATATTTTCAGTTTTGCAGGCTTTCAGGCTCTGTCACAACTACTCAACTCTGTAACTACTTAACTCTGCTGTTGTAGTGTGAAAGAGACCCTAGACAACATGTAAACAATTGAGAGTGGCCATGTTCCAAAAGTGGTGACACTGGCAGAAATCAGTATCTTTCCCTCAGATGTAGATCTGTAAATGTTTATGCATATATTCTGTATTTCTCAAATAGAATTTTGCCAACATCTGTACTACTTCTGTACTATTTTTTTTTCTAGAAGAAAAAAAGCATTTTAAGGCAAAAACTCCTGCTGTACTGCTCCATGCCATGCTAATAAAGTTCTCCAGTGAATTTAGAGAAAAGGCATCTATGGACCTCAGACTGTGGGATTTCGAATTTGTCTTCTTTTTTTATGGTCTTTTTATTGAAACCATTAGATTTTGTTTCTGTCCCCACAGGACTAGGACTGGAAGCAAAGAAAAATTGAAGGAACATCTCCAAATGTTAATTATTTGCCTCTGTTCCTTATATTGGGTTCCAAATCAGTGTCTTCTTCCATATCATCTCAGCTGAGTTACCTCCTGAAGCAGCTTAGTTCTCGTCCCATTCAGTGCAGCTTTTAGGAGCTATAGCTGTTAAGGCTTTAGAGTTAGGCAAAATTGAGTTAAGTTCTGGCTCCTTCATTTACTGCAGTGTAACTTTGGGCATGTCTTTTAGTCATTATAATCCTTAGTTGTAAAATGAGATTAATGCATACTTCCCAGAGTTGCCGTTGAGAATAACTGAAATAGTGTATGTAAAGTGTTTTGGCCACTACTGTACCTATCACAGTTACCCAAAAATTTATTTATTCAGAAGTCTTTTGTTGAACACCTGTTATGTGTACTGAGCATTGTCCTAGTTATGTGAGATACATCAGTGAACAAAGCAAAGATCCTTAATAGACAACATACATAAATAAATTATGTAATAGCTTACAAAGTGACAGTAGCTTTGGGGGAAAAGGAAAGGTATTATAGGATAAAGGTGATCAATGAGCAGGTACGTTTGCAGTTTTAAATTGGGTAGTCTGTATAAGGAAGATCATACCTCAGCCAAAACATAAGGGAGGTTAGGGAATGATGAGCCATGCAGGGGTCAGGAATGGAGATTGGGGAAGTGGAGAGATGTGCCAGACAGAGGAAACAGCCATTATAAAGGGTCCCAGAGTGGCACCCTGTGTTTGATCAATAGCAGGTAGGCTATTGTGGCTGGAGTAGACTGAGAAAGAAGTAATAGTAGATGAAATCAGAAATAACAATGAGGCCAGTTCATGTGACCATGGTAGGCCATTGTAACCACATGGGATTTTTATTCTGAGTGAGATTGGGAATAGTTTTGAGTGTTTTGTTAGCTTATTTTTTACGGACAGGGTCTTGGTCTGTTGCCCAGGCTGACTCAAACTCCCGGACTCAAGTTATCCTCTCACTCGGCTTCTGAAGTAGCTGGGTCTAAATGCATGCCTCTGCACCTGGCTCAGGCTTTTGAGCAGATAAATGATATGATCTGCGTTGGTTTTGACACTCATGCTAACTGCTAGGTTAATAATAGGTTATATGGGGCAAAAGTGAGCAGGCTATTGCAGTAATCTTGGTGGGAGACCAGGGTGGTAGCAGTAGAGGTAATGAGAAATGGTCATATCCTGGATGTATTTTCAGGTAAAGGCAACAGGATTTGCTTATGAATTAGATATGGCGTGTGAGAAAGAATAGTGAAGAATGACTCCAACTTAGGCTGAGGAAGGAGAATTATTTGAATCAGGGAGGCAGAGGTTGTGGTGAGCCAAGATCATGCCACTGCACTCCAGCCTGGGCAACGAGAGCAAAACTCTGTCTCAAAAAAACAAAATGACTCCAACTTTTTGGCCAGAGAAACTGGGAGTATTGTGGTACTGTTATCCGGGATGGGAAAAACTGGCTGGAACAATTTTGAGCAGCAGGTTAGGTCAGTTTAGGGCATGTGAGGTTGTGGTGGGAGCTTGTTATTGTAGCTTGTTTCTTTACCACTTCTTCTTTTTTTTTTTTTTTTTTTTTTTTTTTT
>NW_016107433.1:374544-388215 GCF_001604975.1 Cebus imitator
AGGCTGGAGTGCAATGGCGCGATCTTGGCTCACCGCAACCTCCGCCTCCTGGGTTCAGGCAATTCTCCTGCCTCAGCCTCCTGAGTAGCTGGGATTACAGGCATGCGCCACCATGCTCAGCTGGTTTTTTGTATTTTTAGTGGAGACGGGGTTTCACCATATTGGCCAGGCTCATCTCAAACTTCCTGACCTTGTGATCCACCTGCCTCGGCCTCCCAAAATGCTTGGATTACAGGTGTAAGCCACCTCACCCAGCCCGAGGTTAAACTTTTTTATGGCTGTTACATTCCTGTTTATAGCTTATGATTTTAATTAATAGTCAAATACATTAACATCAGACATTGAGAAGTATAAGGTATATGTCACTGGAGTAGCTACTTTTTAAAATGTTAAGTTGTATTTTTTTTTTTTTCTTCTGGACCTTTTATACTTAAAAGTCTTTAAATCATTTATTTTTGTGAGCATAAAATAACAAAGCAAAATCTAATAAGATTGGTTTTAATGAATGGGGACAGAATTTTATTTTAAATAGCCTTTTCTAATAAAGGTCTATGGCTCTGCTTCTTCTGGAATCTTTTACATACTTGACTGCAGGATCTTTGTCCCAAAATAAATATTGTGTTTGTTTATATACCATCCACAGTTTGGCAGAGTTTACAGGACTTCTTGATGTTAGCTTTGAGAAATCTCTATTTAAGCTCAAGAAGTTTCCTCTCCTTTATAGATAGCCCAGTCATTCCAAATAAAAGATCTCTGTGGTAAAGCTTTAGAGTGTGATTTTCTTCAAGAGAAATTGAGACAGCTTTACAGATACCTCATCACATCTGGATTTTAAGTATTTGAATTCAACTAAAATATGAATTGACAGCACTTAGTTATTGACATTTAGTGTGTTGAAATATGGTTTTTAAAAATGTTTTAGTTACACTGTAATCTAATAACTGAATCATAAAATTTAGAACTGGTATCTGCGAGCTTACCGTGTGTGTGTGTGTGTGTGTGTGTGTGTGTGTGTGTGTGTGTATTTGACATCTTTGTATCTGGAAAAGGGTTTGTATTTTTAAAGAAAAGTTTTTATTTTAGTTATTTTTCAATCTAAAGAGAGGAAGTTGACTTTCTGAAAAAATTAAAATGTTTTGGCTGGGTGTGGTGGCTCATGCCTGTAATCCCATTACTTTGGGAAGCCCAGGCAAGCGGATCACCTGAGATAAGGAGCTCGAGACCAGCCTGGCCAACATGATGAAACCTGACCTCTACTAAAAATACAAAAAATTAGCTGGGTGTGATGGCCTGTGCCTGTAATCCCAGCTACTCGGGAGGCTGAGGCAGGAGAATCACTTGAACCTGGTAGGCAGAGGTTGCAGTGAGCCAAGATTGCACCTCTGCACTCCAGCCTGGGTAACAGAGCAAGACTGTCTAAAAAAAAAAAAAGAAAAAAAATTTTTTTGGCTGGTTGCGATGGCTCACGCCTGTAGTCCCAGCACTTTGGGAGGCCGAGGCGGGCGGATCACGAGGTCAAGAGATCGAGACCATCCTGGCCAACATGGTGAAACCCCATCTCTACTAAAAATACAAAAAATAGCTGGGCATGGTGGCACGTGCCTGTCGTTCCAGCTACTCAGGAGGCTGAGGCGGAAGAATCGCTTGAATCCGGGAGGTGGAGGTTGCAGTGAGCCGAGATTGTGCCACTGCACTCCAGGCTGGTGGTAGAGCAAGACTCTGTCTCAAAAAATAAATAAAAAATAAAAAATTTAAATGTTTTAAAATTAGTATGTCATAGTACCTTCCAGTTAGAGTTTATGAATCTACATACATGGTAAATGTACCTCTGAAGCACTTGAAGATGTAGTCCTTTTTTCCCTTCTTTTGAATTGCATTATATCCATTTTGGTGTAAAGGTGAAATTCTCATACATGACCTTTCCTGAATTATATATGTTCCAAGTGACAGAGGCGGAAATATATATGTCTGAGAAGAGCATCCTTCACTCTTTCCCTTCTTGCTTCTACTTTCTACATTTTTTTGACGGAGTCTTGCTCTGTTACCTAGGCTGGAGTGCAGTGGTGTAGTCTTGGCTTACTGCAATCTCTGCCTCCCAGGTTTAAGTGATTCTCCTTCAGCCTCCCAAGTAGCTGAGATTACAGGCACCTGCCACCACACCTGGCTAATTTTTGTGGTTTTTAGTAGAAGTGGAGTTTCACCATGTTGGCCAGGCTGGTCTCGAACTCTTGACCTCAGGTGATCCACCCACCTCAGCCTCCCAAAGTGCTGGGATTACAGGTGTGAGCCACCATACCTGGCCTGTTTTTTGTTTGTTTGTTTTTTAAACCGGATCTCTCTCTGTCACCCAGGCTGGAGTACAGAGGTATGATCTGACTTATTGCAACCTCTGCCTCCTTGGCTTAAGCAGTCTTCTCACCTCAGCCTCCCAAGTAGCTTGAACCATAGGCATGCACCACCATGCCCAGGTAATTTTTTCATTTTTTTGTAGATATGGGGTCTCACCATGTTGCCCAGGTTGGTCTCAGATTCCTGGACTCAAGCAATTCACCCACCTCCGCCTCTCAAAGTGCTGGTATTACAGGCGTGTACCCATCATTTCTTTTTAATGATTAATTCAAATGCTGCCAGGATAAAGACTGTTGAAATGTTCTTGACTGAAAATGTTAATTTCTTTGTAGCACTGCTATGCTCTAGTTTTACTGCCTCCCATTTTCACTTGTAATTTTTCAATCAGCATTATTGAGGCATAATTTGCATACAACATAGCTCACCTGTTTTAAGTATGCAAGTCTGTGACAACTGTGTATTATTCAGTAGTATAACCACCACCAAAGTCAAGATTTAGAATATTTCCATTGCTTCAAAAAGTTCCCTCATGCCCTTTCCGGGTGGCGTTCTAATTGATGCATACATATATGCACTGATACTTTTGTGGTCTTCATCTTACAGGGAAGAAAACATTGGTAATTTCTTTTTAACAGCATAAAAATGCTGTTTACCTTCAGGCGTAGAGACTGTTACTTCAATATTATTTTTTTATATTTTTCTATAGAGGATCGGAAGCTACACAGACAAGCTCAAATGTAATAGACAATGATATGGTGGAGTTTAATTGTTGTTACCTATTTTTATGAAAGTATACAATGTAAATAGCTGGAAATTATTATCTATCACAAGCTTTTCAGTTTAAACTGGGCCTCCTCAAATTATTGTGTATTTAGGAACTAAGAATTTTAAATAACATTTGAAGTGTGCTTCAATGCCATGTGTGGAAACTGTATTAAAAAAACAAGATGTGCCTCTTGGCAGTATTGCTGTGCTTTCAGGACTCTGATGCAGGCTGTACCATGTGTCCTAAGAAGGAAAGGGCTGAGTCTGGAAATGGTTGGCGGGTTGTTTTTGTGGATGAAAAACCTTTTACCCATGTATGCAGCCAGTACCGAGCCTTTTTGTATTTTAAAGGTCACAAGTAAAGGCAGGTTGCTCTTCAGATTAAAACAAAAGGATGCTCTAGAAACTTGTGACTTCCACATTTACATTAGAAGAATTTAGATGTTTTCAAATAAACAGATCTTCCGCCCATATAGTAGATGTTCAAGGTTCTGTGTAACAACAATGATAGTCTCTAATAATTGTGTGGCCTCACTTGCAGAACATTGTTCTAAATAATGAGCCCTTTGGGAGAACCCTCTAAATTATTTTTTAGAGTACTGTTTATTCATACCAGCTCTTTAGTCCTGAGTTTCCATCCCTTTGCTATCCAGACATTTCTGGGCCGTTTTTTACTGAGCCAGGTGCCATGGCTCACGCCTATGGTCCCATCGCTCTGGGAGGCCAGTGCAGGTGGATCACCTGTGGTTGGGACTTCAAGACTAACATGGCCAGCATGGTGAAGCTTGTCTCTACTAAGAATGCAGAAATTGTCCGAGCATGGTGGTAGGCGCCTGTGGTCCCAGCTGCTTGGGAGGCTGAGCTACAAGAATTGCTTGAACCTGAGAGGCAGAGGGTGCAGTGGTCCAAGATCCTGCCACTCCCCTCCAGCCTGGGAAACATGCTAAATTCTGTCTCAATAAATAAATAAAAATGCAGAAATTGGTCAGGCATGGTGTCACATGCCTGTAGTTCCAGCTACTTGGGAGGCTGAGGCAGGAGAGTTTCTTGGGCCTGGGAGGTGGAGGCTTCAGTAAGCGGAGATCACACCACAGCACTCCAGCCTAGGCGACAGAGTGAGACTCCATCTCCAAACAAACAACAAAAAAACCTCAATAACATTTCCAGTTTTCTTTAACTGTATTGGCCAAAGTTGAAATATCCCTCCTGAATATTCTGTATGAAAACACTGGATATCAAGAAAAAAGGAAAATTCAGGCAGTTGGTTACACTTTTAGTGTTGTCTCTAAAAAGTCATAGCCAAGACCACCTAGGTTTTCTCCTATGTTATCTTCTAGAAGTTTTACAATTTTGTATTTTATATTTAGACCTATGGTCCATTTGGAATTAATTTCTGTGGAACATAGAACGTCTGTATCTAGATTCGTTTTTGTGCATGTGGATGTCCAGTTGTACCAGCATGAAATCTTAATTTTTATGTGAAGACTCTTGATTTTAAAGGTTCATTCAAATCTTTTTTTGGTGGTAGTGGTACTGGAGAAATTACAGCTCTCCCTCCCCTAATACTTGTCTGCAGAATGCATTTATCCATCCTGGATAATCTCTGCCTCCTTTATCCCTCTTACCCGCAATGCTCTTCATCCATCCACCTAAGTTTAATTGATTCTTCAATCAGAAGGAAAGAATTAAGGTTTTTGGTTCTTCTAACACATCTTCTCAATGTGACTATACTCACTTTTTTAAAAAGCTATTTATAAAATATCAAGATATTACATAAAGTTAAAAATTGAAACAAAATTCAGCATCTTAATTCACCAATTACACAATTGAATGGGTTTTTTTTTGTTTTTTTTTTTCTTTTGAGATGGAGTTTTGCTCATTGACCAGGCTGGAGTGCAATGGCGCGATCTTGGCTCACTGCAACCTCCACCTCCTGGGTTCAGGTGATTTTCCTGCTTCAGCCTCCTGAGTAGCTGGAATTACAGGCATGTGCCACCACACTCAGCTAATTTTTTGTATTTTTAGTAAAGATGGGGTTTTACCATGTTGGTCAAGCTGGTCTTGAACTCCTGACCTCAGGTGATCTACCCACCTCAGCCTCCCAAAGTATTGGAATTATAGGCGTGAGCCACCGCGCCCAGACGCTGAGCGGTTTTTAATATATTCACAATGTGCAACCATCACCATTGTCTAATTTGTGAATGTTTCAGAACTCCGGGCCATTTTATTTATTTTTGAGACAGTCTTGTTCTGTTTGTTGCTCAAGCTGGAATGCAGTGGCATGACCATGGCTCACTGCAGCCTCACCCTCCTAGGCTCAAGCGATTCTTTCACCTCGCTGGGACTATAGGTACATGGTACTACATCAGCTAATTTTTTTTCTTTTTTTTTTAACTTTGTGTAGAGACAGGGTCTCACTTAGTCTGGTCTTGAACTCCTGGCTGGGTTCCAGTGATCCTCCCTCTTTGGCCTCCCATGGACTATCTTAAATGCTTTTTAAGAATTGCAGAGCAGTTTTTATGGTGATCACCACCACCACCAGTCACTGTGCTAAATGGTTTACATTATCACTAATTCTCTAATACTGCATTGTACAGAAGAAGTGTTTGATTTTAGAACACATCTGGTGATAGCTTGATTTTAGAGGAAACTGAGGCCAGAGAGGCTAAGTAAATCTTCAAAAGTCACGCTACCTGTTTCTTGGTAGAGCCAGGATGCAGACCCACTTCTTTTTTACCCCCGAGTCTGCTCTTTGCATACTACACTACTGCTAATCAGTAATCATCAGGTAAGTTTATGCAAACTCCACATACCACCTTCCTAAGCCTTATTTAAAGTATTTGGTTCATCAAGTTACTCTCCTGATTCTATATATATATATATATATATAAACACACACATACACACACATATACATACATGTCTCCGATCTCACCTCACTGCAAGCTCTGCCTCCTGGGTTCAAGTGGTTCTTGTGCCTCAGCCTCCCAAGTAGCTGGGACTATAGGCACCAGCCACCGTGCCTGGCTAATTTTTGTATTTTTAGTAGAGATGAGTTTCACCATGTTGGCCAGGCTGGTCTGGAACTCCTGAGCTCAGGTGATTCACTCACCTTGGCCTCCCAAATTGCTGGGATTGCAGGTGTGAGCCACTGTACCTGGCCTTAATATGATCTTTTTATTTTTTTTGAGATAGAGTCTCACTCTGTTGCCAGGCTGGAGTGCAGTGGCACAATCTTGGCTCATTGCAACTTCTGCCTCCTGGGTTCAAGTGATTCTCCTGCCTCAGCCTCCCGAGTAGCTGGGACTACAGGCTCGCACCACCATGCCCAGCTAATTTTTGTATTTTTAGTAGAGATGGGGTTTTACCATGTTGGCCAGGATGGTCTTGATCTCGACCTCATGATCTGCCTGCCTCGGCCTCCCAAAGTGCTGGGATTACAGGCATGAGCCACCGCGTCTGCCCAATATAGTCTTTTAAAACTTCATTTTGATTATTGGAAAACAACATTTAACATTCATTGTTTTATTTTAACCTTTAACTGAAGTTGTTTTTCTAACTCATGTAAGTAATGTTTTTTATTATAACCAAGCTGCTTGAAAACGGCTTATCAATTCTTTGGCTGAGCGTGGTGGTGTGAGCCTGTAATCCCAACACTTTGGGAATCCGGGGTGTGTGGATCACTTGGCCTCTCCATCCCTGTGCCTTTACTTTGAACTCACTTTGCTTAAAGAAGCCCCTACACTACTCAAACAGCTTCCTTCATTTCTTTACTCTCTCCCTAATACTGTTTCACTCAGGTTTAACTATTACTATCTTAAGTTTATATAAGTTCTTTATAGCTTTCAAAATTTAAAATTGTTTCATAATTAAGATTTTAAAAGTAATGATGAAATAAAAGAGTCATCTTTTTTTTTTTTTTTAATTTTTAGAGATGGGTCTTGGCACACTGCACCCTCTATCACCCTGGCTCAAGCGATTCTTCCACCTAAATGTCCCGAGTAGCTGGGACTACAAGCCTGTGCCTCCATGGGCAGCTAATTTTTGTAGTCTTCTGTAGAGACAGGGTCTGTGTTGCCCAGGCTGGACCTGAACTCCTGGACTCAAGTGATCCACTTACCTCTGCCTCCCAAAGTGCTGGGGTTACAGGCATGAGCACCATGCCCAGCCTACATTTTTTACTTTTTCAGTGTGTTTATTATAGTAGTCTCCCCTTATCCAGGGTCATATATTCTAAGATTCTCAGGGGATTCCTGTACTGTTGATAATATCAAATCCTATGTCTATGCTATTTTTTTCTATACGTGTATAACTATGATAAAGTTTAATTTATAAATTAGGCACAGTAAGAGAATAACAACAATAACTAATAATAAAGTAGAACATGGCTGGGCAGGGCGACTCACAACTATAATCCCTGTGTTTTGGGAGGTCAAGGCAGGAGGATTGCTTAAGTCCAGGAGTTTGAGACCCCCCTAGACAATATTATAATGAGACCTTGTCCGTACAAAAAAAGTTTAAAAATTAGCTGAGTATGATGGCATGCACCTGTAGTCCTAGCTATTTGGGAGGCTAGGGTGGGAGAATCGCTTGAACCTAGGAGTTTGAGGCTACGGTGAACTATGATTGAGCCATGACTCCCTAGCCTGGGCAATAGAGCAAAACCATGTCTCCGAAAAAAATAAAAACTTAAAAATAAAGTACAATACTAATAACAATATACTGTAATGTAAAATGAAGGTTATTTGAACATTTGAAGGTTATTTGAACATAAGCACCGCCATACTGCATCAGTTGATCTGATAGGCAAGACGGCTACTAAGCAACTAATGGGCATATTGCTTATGTAGCATGGATGTGCTGGAGAAAGAGATGATTCACCTCCCTGGAGAGGAGTATAATTTAAAACTTGTGAATTGTTTATTTCTGGAATTTTTCATGTAACATTTTTGGAGTATGACAGGGAGTAACTGAAACCATGGAGACCAAACTGTGGCTAAGGGGAGACTACTGTACTTGATGCATTTTCCTTTTAGGAATTCTGCTAAGTAATTTTTCATTTGTTACACGTGTCTTACAAAGAATAGATAAAACCATGTACATTTTAGGAATAATAATAAAAGAGACATATGTATGCTGGGACTGTGATGTTCAGTACGGTACTGTTATGCAATCCACTTGTGGCTGTTGAACACTTGTAATGTGGCTGGTGTGAATTCACATGTGATGTATGTCAAAAAACACAAACCAGATTTTGAAACCTGGTATGAGGAAAATAATGTGACATATTGCAATATACATATATTTTTTTTGAGACAAGTTCTAGCTCTGTCACTCAACCTGGAGTGCAGTGACATGATCTCAGCTCACTGCAACCTCTGCCTTCCAGGATCAAGCCATCCTCTCATGTTGCCCAGGCTGGTCTTGAACTCATGAGCTCAAGCAATCCACCGGCCTCAGCCTCCCAGAGTGCCGGGATTGTAGGCTTGAGCAACTTTGCCTGATTCAAGATAATACAATAATTTTTATATTGTTACCATGTTGAAAATTTTAGATGTTTTGTGTTAAATAACATTATTAAAATTAATTTCACCTCTTTCTACTTTTTAAAAAATGCCTACTAGGCTGGGTTCAGTTGCTCATCCTGTAATCCTAGTGCTTTGGGAGGCCAGGGTGGGAAGATTCCATGAGGCCAGGAGTCTGAGACCAGCCTGGTCAACATAGTGAGACCCCATCCCTACAAAAAAAAAAAAAAAAAAAAATTTAATGACCGGGCAGGGTGGGAAATGTGTCTGTAGTCCTAGCTACTGGAGAAGCTGAAGGGGGAGGGTTGCTTGAGCCCAGGAGTTCAAGGCTGTGTGAGCTGTGATGGTGCCACTGCAGTCCAACCTGGGTGAAGGAGCAAGACCCTGTCTCTTAAAAAAAAAATGCCTACTAGACAACTTACCGTTATATATGTGGCTTGTACTTGTTATTCACATTGTATATTTCTATTAAACAGCACTGCCTCCACAGTTGGCCAGGTATGGTGGTTCACACCTATAATCACAGCACTTGTGGAGGCTGAGGAGGGAAGATGGCTTGAGCCCAGGAGTTACAGATCAGCCTGGACAACAAAGTGAGACCTCACCTCTACAAAAAATAAAATAATTAGGTGTGACACATGCCTGTAGTCCCAGCTACTTGGGAGGCCGAGGCAGGAGGATCCCTTGAGTCCTGGAAATCAAGGCTGCAGTGAGCTGTGTTCATACAACAGAGCAGGATGCTATCTCAGAAAACAAAAAAAGAAAAACCCTCAACCCCTCTATACCCACCAAATAATCACTATCCTGATTGATGCATTTATTCCCTTTTGTCATTTTATTTCCTATGCATATATGTCTAAATAATGCATTGTTTAATTTTTTTTTTTTATGAAAATAGGAAGCACAGACTTCATGGCTGTGTAAACAAAGGACTCTTATGTCACTTTCAGATGCAGTTCCTAAAATATGAGCTGAACGGAATCTCAGGGTCAAGTCTGGATTCAGCTTCCCTGTGAATTTTTAAGAGCCTCCCTGGGGAAGTTTGTGAGCAGAGTCATGAGTGGAATATGGGAAACCTAGGGCTCACACTGGAGTAAGGGTGCCTGGAACACTGTAAAACCATTGCTCTCAGAGTGCTGGAGATCTGGAGGAATATGATCAGAGAGAGTTAGTTGCTCTGGTATTTTCTGCTTTTAAGTTCAGTATGACCTACCTTCTTTTATCCTTTTTAAAAAATTATTTTATCAAAATTGGTATCCCATTCCAGACCTACCTTTTTACAGGAGTAAGTCAAAGCAAAGCACATCACCTCTGTCAGCTCTAGTAAGTGTCCTTAACTGGTCACAGCAGTGGCGAAGGCTTATATGGGCATTCTGCCCTCAGTCTCTTGGTGATGACTATCCTCAGAATGTCTGTCTCTTGAATCTAGACTAGATTGCCCTCTATCCTCAGTGTACTGCTTTCATGCTGACTTCTATGTTCATCCTCAGTTGTGAGGGGCCTCTTTTTTTTTGGGGGGGGGTTCTTTTTCAATTTTTCTGTTTTCCTGTTTCTTAGTTTATAGTCTCTTATTGTGGATAACAGGGTCCTTGCTTGTTTGAAGTGTCTTTATTCTACCATCATACTTTATTGTAAGTTTTTCTTGTTTTAGAGTTTGAAGTTAGAGATCATTTTTATTAGGAAGGCCTTGTTTCATTGTCTTGGTTTAAATGTTGCAGTTGAAATCTCTGAAGTCACTCTGTTTCCTGATCTGTTTGTGACCCTTTACCCTCTTTGGAAGTTTGTAAAATCTTCTTTGTCTCCATGTTTTGGTATTTATCTATGATGTAACCTAGTTTAGGTCCACAGTCATTTCTTATGCCGGGTACTTGCCAGCCCTTTTCAGTATGACAGCTATGTCCTTCATAAGGAAATTTTCTTGTATTTATTGATGACTTACTTTCTTGTGTTTTTTCCATTCTCTTTCTGGAACACCTATTTGGATGTTAGAAAATGATCCTGTTACCTTATTTTCTTATTGTCTCTTTTGTCTTTTTGGTCTGCCTTCCAGAAGATTTCCTCTACTTTATCTTCAAAGCCTTTTATTGAATCTTAATTTCTGCTATCAGATATTTCAAATAGAGCTCTTCTTGTGTGTGTGCTACAAATGTTCTTTTTTGTTAGTATCCTCTTGTTTATTGGGTGCAGTATTTTTATCCAAGAATCTAGCTGATAGGTTTTTTTTTTTTTTTTTTTTGAGACGGAGTTTCGCTCTTGTTACCCAGGCTGGAGTGCAATGGCGCGATCTCGGCTCACCGCAACCTCCGCCTCCTGGGTTCAGGCAATTCTCCTGCCTCAGCGTCTTGAGTAGATGGGATTACAGGCAAGCGCCACCATGCCCAGCTGATTTTTTGTATTTTTTAGTAGAGACGGGGTTTCACCATGTTGACCAGGGTGGTCTCGATCTCTTGACCTCATGATCCACCCGCCTCGGCCTCCCAAAGTGCTGGGATTACAGGCGTGAGCCACCGCGCCCGTCCTAGCTAATAGATTTTTACCTCTTTACATCTTTTCAGAGGAAATGGGGACTGCAACTGAAGTGCAAAAGTCAGAATTTATCTTGGCTCAGCTTTTCATTTAAGAAAAGAAAAATACAGGCTGGGTGCGGTGTCTCATACATGTAATCCCAGCACTTTGGGAGGCCAAGGTGGGTGGATCACCGAAGGTCAGAATTTTGAGATGAGCCTGGCCAACATGGCAAAACCTGTATCTACTAAAAATACAAAAATTAGCTGGGTGTGGTGATGGGCACCTGTAATCACAGCTACTCGGGAGGCTAAGACAAGAGAATCGCTTGAAACCGGGAGGTGGAGGTTGCAGTGAGCTGAGATCATGCCATTGCACTCCAGACCTTTTCTAAAAAGGCCTAATTTATTCTTGACAAAAGTCTGAATTTAGTATCCATTTATTGAATATGTATTTATATGTTATATACACACACAGTCTATTAAATTCCAGACACATTCTTTAGTTTTTCATTTTATGATTTCTCTTTTGAACTGTACGAAGTTTGGTAAATTACATTAAATCACTATAGAATAAACTATTTTTACACATACATGCAACCCAGTTATGATTCAGAGGCAAACAAAATTGAATGACTGTAGAGATTCTCTGGCAGTTGAGTGGCTGACTGTGCATTTATGAACAGGGAGGTGCGTGTGGCTAAAGGAGGATGAATCAGAACCAAGTATCTTCTAAAGGAATCTGTTGAATAGACTACAGAAATGATTACAGCAAACGACAGCGTATAGCAAACGACAGGGTACATACTTCTTCAGTGGAATATCTTGTTTTCTTGTGTGCTTACGGCCATCCCATTATTACTGTTTGCTGATTCATTGGTCTGTGGGTAGGAACAACTCTTCATTGTTAGGGGAAAAAAAAACAGTGTCTCTACTTTGGAAAGAAATTACTTTTGGTGCTGCCACAGGGCAGAAGCACACAAACAAACAAAAAGAAATTACTATCAGTGTGGTTGTGATGTTCTCTATGTTTCATATGTTTTATGTACATTGACTTGTCTAGTTTTTATTATCATCTATGAAGGAGTATTACTTAGACTGGATTTTATATGTAAGGAACCCTTGCCTCAGACACATTTAATAGAGCTAGAATTTAAACTCACCTTTTTTTTTTTTTTTTTTCCAATTCCAAAGCACATTTTGTTTTCACTCTTTCCATGCTGTCTTGAGATAAGCATAGTGGATAATATTTTCCTTCTTTCAAAAATAAATGGCCGGGCACGATAGCTCGTGCCTGTAATCTCAGCACTTTGGGAGGCCAAGGGGGGCAGATCTCCTGAAGTCAGGAGTTTGAGACCAACCTGGCCAACATTGTGAAACCCTATCTCTACTAAAAATACAGAAATTAGCTGGGTATGGTGGTGGGTGCCTTTACTTTCAGCTACTCAGAAGGCTGTGGCAGGAGAATCACTTGAACCGGGGAGGTGGAGGTTGCAATGAGCCGAAATTGTGCCACTGCACTCCAGCCTGGATGACAGAGCAAGACTTCATCGCAAAAGCAAACAAATGTATGTCTAAGTATGGTGGTTCATGCCTATAATCTCTGCACTTTGAGAGGCCACGGCGGGAGGATTGTTTGAGTTCAGGAGTTCAAGACCAGCCTAGGCAACATAGCGAGACCACTATCTCTACAAAAAATTTAAAAACTAGCTTGGCATGGTAGCATGCACCTGTAGTCCCAGCTGTTTGAGAAGCAGCAAGTAGAGGCTGCAGTGAGCTGTAATTGTACCACGGCACCCCAGCCTAGGTGACATAGTGAGACCATAGCCTAGGTGACAGAGTGAGATCCTGTCTCTAAATAAGTAAGTACAATACAACACACGTGTGGGCATATTTGTGAATCACTGTGAAAGCACTGTGAGTATTGAGTTTGAGTTTACAAAGAAATTGTAGTGGATGAATTTGCAGATGCAGAATCCACAAAGAATGAGGATCATTGGTGACATTTGCAAACATGTACAGAGTGGCTAAAAAATGAGTCACATTCATAGCATGTTCCCAGTTGAGGTAGAACAAAGGTGATGCACTGCCTTCTTGTCTCAGCTTTTATTCTGTAAATACATGTCTTTTTCAAGGTCCATTTATGTTTTTCATTTTGTGCTTTTTGTTGGTGATTTCACTGTTTAAAATGGCCCAAGAGCATAGTGTTGAAGTGCTCTCTAGTGTTCCCTAAATGCAAGAAGGTCGTGATATGCCTTATGGAGAAACTATGTTAGATAAGTTCCCATCAGTCGTGAGTTAACAGTGCTGTCGGCTGTGAGTTCAGTGTTAGTGAATCAGCAATATGTATTGAAGACAGTGTCTGAACAGAAGCATACATAAAACAAGATTATGTATTGATCAGTTGAGGAAGATGTCAGGCTAGAATGAACCTAACTCTGTATTTCCTCTAGGAACAATGGCTTAGTGTTTACTAATTCAATGTTCATATAGCCTTGATAGAATATAACAATGGCAAATAATGACGG
>NW_016107433.1:388420-401787 GCF_001604975.1 Cebus imitator
TTTTTTTTGTTAGAGTCTCGCTCTGTTGCCAAGCTGGAGTGCAGTAGTCCAATCCTTAGCTCACTGCAACCTCCACCTCTTCGATTCAAGCGATTCTCCTGCCGCAGCCTCCTGAGTAGCTGGGACTACAGGTGCACACCACCACACCCAGTTAATTTTTGTATTTTTAGTAGAGACGGGGTTTCACCATTTTGGCCAGAATGGTCTTGATCTCTTGACCTCATGATCTGTCTGCCTCAGCCTCCCAAAGTGCTGGGATTACAGGCATGAGCCACCATGCCCAGTCTCTAGCAGCTTTTTAAAGGTCAGTGTTCAATATGGAACTTTGTTTATTCAGCTCATTATCATTATCATTTCTGATCATTTGCCATTATTTACAAAAATCCCCTGAGAATGAACATCCTTGTAATAGAATATTTTCTGTATATCTCTGATTAAGTTTTAGGACACATTCACAGACATGGCATTGCTAGATCAAAGGAAAATGCACACGTATTCCCCAAAATGCCTTCCCAAAATTGTTAGCCAGTTTACATTCGTCCAGACAATAGAACCTGTTATCCCTCCTGACACATGTTATTAAAATGTTTTTCAATTTATTTGAATATTTGTTTTCAAATAGTTAGCTTGTTCTGATTTAATATATTTGATTGTTAGTGAACTTTTAAAAATTGTTTTGGCTAGTTATGTTAATTTTGTTCTAAACTATTCTTTTCCATGTGGTTGGTTAGCCAGCTTTTTCAACTCCACTGGTTAAATAAAATATCCTTTTACTATTGATTTAAGTGTTGCCTTTTTCATATATTAAGTATTTATATACTTGATTTCATTTTTGAATTTTTTGTTACTGTTCCATTAAGTTGTCTCTGACTGCCACAAACTGATTATATGTTTTGGTATCTGAAAGGGCAAAAAATTATTCTTTCTTGAAATTTTTATGGATGGTCTGATTCTTTTATGTGAACTGTAGACTTCTCAAATTCTACAAAAGACATTATTTTGATATTTCATTGGAATTTTGTTAAAGATTACTTGGGGTACATTGTCATTTGTAGTCTTTTCATTCATGAATATGGCATCACATTAGTTATTCACATTTTTTTTTTTAAATGGAATCTCACTCTGTCACCCAGGGTGGAGTACAGTGGCGCCCTCTTGGCTCACTGTAACCTCCACCTCCTGGGTTCAAGTGATTCTCCTGCCTCAGCTACCTGAGTAGCTGGGATTACAGGTGCGTGCTACCACATCCAGCTAATTTTTTATTTTTAGTAGAGATGGGATTTCACCATGTTGACCAGGTTGGTCTCGAACTCCTGACTTCAAGTAATCCGCCCACCTCTGCCTCCCAAAGTGCTGGGATCACAGCATGAGCCACTGTTCGTGGCCTTTAGTTCTTTTTTTTATGTATTCAATTCTTCCTCATTAAAAACTTCAAGTTAATGAGCAGTGCTTTTGTAATCTGGACTCTATTTTTTGGGTGGGTGAAATTAATCTTTCTTTGAACTCATCATATAGCCCCACTGCCCTTATAAGCATTTCCTGCACATAGTTAACAGGTAATAAACATTTGTTAGCCAGGTGCAGTGGCTCATACCTATAATCCCAGCACTTTGAGAGGCTGATGTGAGGGGATTACGAGGTCAGGGGTTAGAGACCATCATGACCAACATAGTAAAACCCCATCTCTACTTAAAAATACAAAAATTAGGCCGGGCGCGGTGGCTCACACCTGTAATCCCACCACTTTGGGAGGCCAAGGCGGGCGGAGCACAAGGTCAAGAGATCGAGACCATCCTGGCTAGCATGGTGAAACCCTGTCTCTACTAAAATAGAAAAATTAGCTGGGCATAGTGGTGAGCACCTGTAGTCTCAGCTACTTGGGAGGCTGAGGCAGAAAAATTTCTTCAACCCAGGAGGCAGAGATTGCAGTGTGCCGAGATCGTGCCACTGCACTGTAGCCTGGCACCTAGGGACAGAGCGAGACTCTGTCTCAAAAAATAATAATAATAAAAATAAAAATTAGCTGGACGTGGTGGCGTGCACCTGTAAACCCAACTACTTGGGTGGCCGAGGCAGGAGAATTGCTTGAACCCAGGAAGCAGAGGTTTCGGTGAGCTGAGAGTGCACCATTGCACTCCAGCCAGGACAACAGAGCGAGACTCCCATCTTAAAAAAACCATTTGTAGAATAGGTAGATTTTTTCAAATGGAAATTACTATAGGAAGCTTACAAGAAAAAATTCTAGCTGTTTTCTGTTCTATTAATCAGTATTTAAATATTTATTGAGAACCTAAAGAGTAATGAATGTTCATACCCTCTTCCTGTTTTCTTAATACTTAAATTTATAGACTAGAGTCACAAGTGTTTAAGCTCTAACAACTTATTACAGAGAAGTGAGATATCCTTCCAATTGAAAGGGATTTTTTGACAGTGAAGTTTCTGCTTCTTGCTTTTGTCAATAGCTTTGACACTTGGTTTCTGCATATATTGATTTTATGACTCAGTACTGATGTGCATGGGGGTCTTGTTTGCAAATCTATAGTTACTCTGTTTTAATTGCCTTGAAGTTGTCTTCTTTAGAATCACTCAATAAAGAGAACTCTGCCATCCCTTTGTACCTTCAATTTCTATCTCTTAGATACCTAGAAACAATGATGTTTTCTATAAGTTATATAGTATTGTAGAGGAAATGACGTTTAAGAATGCCACTACTTATTCCAAATTTAGATATTCATAGAATAAGTACCTTCCAGACTCTCAAAGAACTGTTTGTACAGGTTAATAAATGAAAAGTTGACTTAGGTTCTTCCTTTGATACTTAAATTTCAAAACATAGGATTAGTAGCAGTTAGCTACTTAAGAAGTTTGGTTCATTTACTAAATGAAGAACATTTACTATCTCAGGGAAAGGGAAAAATGGAGTTTTTCTATCATAATTGAATCCTTATGGCTTTGCACACCCCTTTGGAGTACCTAACGAAAGCAATGGACTGCATTAGAAAATGCCCATGGTGCTAGGCATGGTGGCTCATGCCTGTAATCCGAGCACTTTGGGAGGCTGAGGCAGGTGGATCACGAGGTCAGAAGTTCAAGACCAGTCTGGCCAACATGGTGAAACCCCATCTCTAATAAAAATACAAAAATTAGCCAGGCTTGGTGGCAGGCTCCTGTAATCCCAGCTACTCCGGAGGCTGAGGCAAGGAATTGTTTGAACCTGGGAGGTGAAGGTTGCAGTGAGCCAAGATCACACCATTGCACTCCAGCCTGGGTGACAGAGCGAGACTCCATCTCAAAAAAAAAAAAAGAAAGAAAAAGAAAATTACACATGGGCTCAAACACATACATTTTTACACAGAATTTTGGGAAGTTTCTGATCTTGTCAAAACGTGTCTGTAAGCCCAAACCCCTGGAGGTTTTCTGAACTCCATTTAAGGCTGCCAACAAATGGGAAGTTTTAAATGGGGGCCTATAACTTAAACTTGTAAGTGCTGTGCTCCTTACAGGTTTCCTCACTGGCTGTTCATAGCCTGCTCTGCTGGGTATTTTTTCTTCTACCCAGCATCTGAATTTGTTGGACTTCCTCGAGATTCTTCCTGGGCCCTCTTCTTGTCCCCTGCTTACTCCGGGGTCTCTTCCTTTCCTCTGGATTTAAATACCACAGCATTGTTGATGATTGCCAGATTTATAACAGTAGCCCAGATCTCTTCTCAGATTGCTGGAATACCGTATGTAACTGCCTCCTCAAAATCTTTATTTGGATATCTCATAGATGTCACCTAAATGTAATAGATAAAAATTGTTGCAAACTTTTATTTTTCTTTTTTTAAAAAAATTTTTTGAGCCAGAGTCTTGCCCAGTCTGTAGTGCAGTGGCGTGATCATGGCTCACTGCAGCCTCGACCTCCTGGGCTCAAGCAATCCTCCCACCTCAGCCTGCAGAGAGTAGTGGAGACTGCAGGTGTACAACACTACACCTGACTGATTTTTTGAATTTTTTGTAGAGATGAGGTCTCACTGTGTTGCCCTGGCTGGTCTTGAACTCTTGAGCTCAAGCAGTCCTCTTACCGTGGCCTCCCAAAGTGTGCTAAGGTTACAGGGGTGAGCCACCACTCCTGGCAGCAGCTTTTAAAAATGACAGCTCATTAAGAATTCACATACTGGCTGGGCGCGGTGGCTCAAGCCTGTAATCCCAGCACTTTGGGAGGCCGAGGCGGGTGGATCACGAGGTCAAGAGATCGAGACCATCCTGGTCAACATGGTGAAACCCCGTCTCTACTAAAAATACAAAAAATTAGCTGGGCATGGTGGCGCGTGCCTGTAGTCCCGGCTACTCAGGAGGCTGAGGCAGGAGAATTGCCTGAACCCAGGAGGCAGAGGTTGCGGTCAGCCGAGATCGTGCCATTGCACTCCAGCCTGGGTAACAAGAGCGAGACTCCATCTCAAAAAAAAAAAAGAATTCACATACCATAAAATTCACTCTTTCAGAGTGCACAGTTCATTGATTTTTAGCATATTCAGATTTCTACAAAAATCATTACTATTTAATTTCAAAACATTTTCATCACCCCGTAAAGAAATCCTACACATAGCAGTAGTTACTCCTCATTTGTCACTCCCCTGGCAACTACTTATCTCCTTTCTGTTGCTCTAGATTTACCTTTCTGGACTTTTCTTTTTTATTTTATTTTATTTTATTTATTTTTAGACGAAGTTTTGTTGTTGCCCAGACTAGAGTGCAATGGTGGATCTTGGCTCACCGCAACCTCTGCCTCCCGGGTTCAAGCAATTCTCCTGCCTTAGCCTCCTGAGTAGCTGGGATTACAGGCATGCACCACCTCGCCCAGCTAATTTTGTATTTTTAGTAGAGACGGGGTTTCTCCACATTAGTCAGGCTGGTCTAGAGCTCCTGACCTCAGATAATCCGCCCACCTTGGCCTCCCAAAGTGCTGGGATTACAGATATGAGCCACCACGCCCAGCCAGGTTTCTGGACGTTTCATATAATATGTGGCCTTTTTCTAGCTTCATTCACTTATTGTTTCCAAGATTCATTCTGTGTTGTTTTATATATCAACATTTCATTGCTTTTTATGACCAAGTAATATCCCATTGTATAGGTAATACCACAGTTGATAGTACAAACATGGTTTTGCTAAAGCTCTACTGCATGAGTGATGGGAAATTTAAAGCTACAGAATGTGAAAATAAGGTGATTTAGATTGGATGTAACATCACAAATACTTTATATTTAGAGCTTGAGATGATTAAAAATTGTGTTTAACTAGCTTTTCCCTTTTCCAAAAGAACATAAAATGTGAGACTGTAGTCACTTTTTAACCTGTGTAAAGTCTCAAACATATTGTGATACTTTACTTTTGGAAAAATAAAGTATTGTTTTTCTTATGTATGGTTAGCTGCATCTGTTTATCCATTTTAGATCCATTTTGTATAAAATATTTCATTGTTCTAGGACAATGGGTTTAATCCCTACTTCATATTCTAATAACTTTTCTTTTAAAGTTTGAAATAAGGAATCATCATTTTCAGTGAAAAACTGCCTTTGTGCTTAAATTACTTTTTTTTTGACAGGAATATTTCACTGTGTATTAAATGACATTATTGGATTACATTATAAAATGCCAAACAGTTAAGAGACAGAATTTTATTTTCTTTATACTTTGAGGTTTGGTATTCATGAATGCATGAAAGCACCATTTCCTTTGAAGATCTACACATAAAACTGTATTTATTTGAATGAGAACATCTAAATAAATCATAGGATTGTCTAAATTTTTTAAAATTATAATTGCAGACACTATTCTTGATTAAAAATGTTGTCATTTTCTGGTTGGACACGGTGGCTCACGCCTGTAATCCCAGCACTTTGGAAGGCTGAGGTGGGGGGATCACCTGAGGTCAGGAGGTTGAGACTAGCCTAGCCAACTTGGTGAAACCCTGTCTATACTAAAAACACAAAAATTAGTGGGGCATGGTGGTGGGCCCCTGTACTCCCAGCTACTCTGGAGGCTGAGGCAGGAGAATTCGTTGAACCCAGGAGGCAGAGATTGTAATTAGCCGAGATCACATCAGTTGCATTCCAGTGTGGGCGATGAGTGAAACCCCATCTCAAAAAAAATAAAGAATTTTAGTCATTTTCTGAAACTCTTTAGAAATTTCCCAAAACAGATTGTTGGTTCTCTTTGTTGTGAAAGAATATTTATAAAGAAATATATTGATTTCTGAAATCCTTGCTCATGTAAAGAAAAGAAATGATAAATGGGCTTTTAAAAAAATTTAGTAATTTTATAAGAAAACTATTTTTGAACTATGGACATTAATATGAATAAGTTGGCCAGGGACAGTGGCTCACGCCTGTAACCCCAGGACTTTGGGAGGCCAAGGCAGGCGGATCACCTGAGGTCAGGAGTTTGAGACCAGCCTGGCCAACATGTCGAAACCCTGTCTCTACTGAAAATACAAAAATTAGCAGGTCATGGTGGCATGCACCTCTCTAATCCCAGCTACTCAGGAGCCTGAGGCAGGAGAATCGCTTGAACCTGGGAGGCGGAGGTTGCAGTCGGCCAAGATCGTGCCATTGCACTCCAGCCTGGGTAACAGAGCAACTCCGTCTCAAAAAAAATTAATAAATAAAATAAGCTAAAAGATTGTGGAATCTTCATTTCTAAAGAATGTAAATCATTGATGAATGTTATAAAATCTAATTAAAGTGGTGTGAATTTTACTTTTCTCTGCTATTAGAAAAGATCTCTTCATGATTAGAATTTAAAATGAGGTGTGCTGATACTTGAAATGACAATCCCCACTGCATGCTACTTCCTCTTCCTGTCAGAAGGAATGGGTGGGAATCTTCATGAGAGATAATGGTAAATCAGATTTCACTGAGATCAAATAAGTTGTTTTTAGGTTTTGTGAGGGGTTGAGCAGAGGTCGTCATAGTCACTTGTTTGATTTGATGCCATTGGTGGAGTTTTAAATGCATAGTGTGGAAGGGAATGAGCACTTATCAGAACAGAAGGAAATGTGTGGTTAAACGGTTTCAGCTGCAACTGTAGACTATTTCCCTTGGTCCTAATAGGAGGAGAAATGGAACCTTTTGTATTTTGGTTATTTTCCAATATAAGTAGAAACTGGTTCAGTGTGGCCTATTGCAGCCTTTAGCAGAAATGATTGGGTTCAGTAGTGAAGGGGAATGACACAAATATGTACTAGGAAGGCATAATTTTTTTTTTTTTTTTTTTTTTAAGACAGAGTCTTGCTCTGTCTCCTAGGCTAGAGTGCAGTGGTACAACCTTAGCTCACTGCAACCTCTGCCTCCCAGGTTCAAGCGATTTTCCTGCCTCAGCCTCCCAAGTAGCTGAGACTATAGGCATGCACCCCAACACCCAGCTAAGTTTTGTATTTTTAGTAGAGACAGAGTTTCACCATGTTGGCCAGACTGGTCTTGAACTCCTGACCTCCTGCCTTGGCCTCCCAAAGGGCTTGGATTACAGATATGAGCCCAATCAGAAGACATAAATTCTGTGAGTACTATTTTAAAGGTATCTGGGTAATTTTTGTAGCATGTTTATAATTGACTGGAAGTCAGTAATTGTTATTAAACATCTCTAAAAACAAAAGAATCTAAGACTCTGAAGAGACTACTGAAATGAGTTTAAAAAAAAATTGTTTCCAGCTTTTCCCTCAAAATGAGAAACTGTTTTACTAATTTTTATGTAATTATATAGGTGATAAATAATGCCAGATTTTAGCCCACAAAGCACTGGATTTCCCAAAGGAAATATATTTGATGCAGGTAAATGAAAAGCCTTGTTAACAAAGATGTATTTGATAATCTGCAGTTTTGAAAACTCACTGAAGAATTCCCGCTTCCTCTGCATTTAAAAAATCTTGTTCAAGCCAGTAAATATTAACCAATGCAGGTTCATTCAGAAGCTCATGTTTAAACGAAGTAGAAAAAACCTAAAATTATGGGTTGGTTGGTTTTTGCGATGGAATCTAGCTCCGTTACCCAGGCTGGAGTGCACTGGTGCAATCTTGGCTCACTGAAACCTCCGCCTCCCGGGTTTAAGCAATTCTCCTGCCTCAGCCTCCGGAGTAGCTTGGATTACAGGCGCCTGCCAGCACGCCCAGCTAATTTTTGTGTTTTTAGTAGAGACAGGGTTTCACTGTGTTGGCCAGGCTGGTCTTGAACTCCTGACCTCGTGATCTGCCTGCCTCAGCCTCCCAAAGTACTGGGATTACAAGCGTGAGCCACTGCACCCAGCCCTAAAATTATGTTTTTAAAAGTAGCTATTAGGTTAGTGTGGTATTAGGAGTGGGAAGATTGTAGGAACTGTAATAAATTTACATTATTTATCTGGATCACAATAACATATTCATCTTAGGGTAATTAGCACCATCCTTTCTGGGTAGATAATTACTCTTGGAAACAATTTTATTTTAAGCCAATATGAGAGTTAATGTAGCGATCAAAAATGATCTAAATTTTGGTATGATGTATACCTAAAGCATTTTTTGTTCTAGAGTTATTTACTTGAAAAAGATTGGTGAAGAAATTGGGTATTTTTTTCCAGAAGAAAAGTTAATGCAAGTGTAAAACCTCAATTAATTCCACAGAGTAAGGATGTAGGAAATTTTTTTCTTTTTTTTTTAAGATTAATCACACTCTGTCACCCAGGCTGGAGTGCAGTGGTACTATCTCTGCTCACTGCAACCTCTGCCTCCCGAGTTCAAGTGGTTGTCTTGCCTCAGCCTCTCGAGTAGCTGGGATTGTAGCCGTGTGCCACCATGCCCAGCTAATTTTTGCATTTTCAGTAGAGATGGGGTTTTGCCATGTTGGCCAGGCTGGTCTCGAACTCCTGACTGAGCTCAGGTGATCCGCCTGCCTTGGCCTCCCAAAGTGCTGAGATTACAGGCGTGAGCCACTGCACCCAGCCAGAATATAAAAGTTTTTTCTTTCTTTCTTTCTTTTTTTTTTTTGAGATGGAGTTTTACTCTTGTTACCCAGGCTGGAGTGCAATGGCACGATCTTGCTCATCACAGCCTCCACCTCCTAGGTTCAAGCAATTCTCCTGCCTCAGCCTTCTGAGTAGCTGAGATTATATACATGTGCCACCATGCCCAGCTAATTTTGAATTTTTAGTAGAGATGGAGTTTCTCCATGTTGGTCAGGCTGGTCTAGAACTCCTGACCTTAGGTGAGCCACTGTGCCTGGCCGGATGTAGGAGTTTTCTGATAAAGCTGAAGGTTCACCAGATGAGAGATACTTTTGGTTTCAGCTGTCTTGAAGATCTTTTTAAAATTTATTGATACTTTTTAAAACCTCAGTGCATAAAGTATAGTGAACATATTTAATTTGTCAGTGACGTGAAATGTTACAATATCCCAGGATATTCATTTTCATTATTTCTCTAATGTATAAGCAGATGTACTTGTTGGATGTGATATAATAGGAAGGCTAGCTAATTTTCTCATCTAAAGGTACTATGTGTAAGGAATAAATATATTTCATTTATTAAGAATTCAAGATGCTTGGTTAAGTTTATTAATTTTTTTACTTTTTAGAAGTGAGGTTTCTTTATGTCACCCAGGCAGGTCTTAAACTCCTGGCCTCAGGTGATCCGCACAGTTTGGCCTCCAAAGTACTGGGATAACAGGCATGAGCCACTGGTGCCTGGCCTTATTGTCTGACTTGATTTTGTTATACTATTTAAGAATTTCAACAGGGAGTTGAAATAAGTGGATTTTAGGTTAACTTACTAGTTTCTAGACAAATGATTCATACTACATATAGTCAAGCCCTGTGACCTTAAAACTTTTCTATATTTAAAAGACTGATTCAGCTTACTGTTGCAGATTGGGAAAAGTCAAAAATAAATAAATAGAAGACTGTGAAATAGCTTGAATTAAATTCCATAAATTCCATTTAAAGGATAACAGTGGTTTGCCCTGTATTATTTATGGACACCTAAAGATAACCACATACTACTCAATGTGGTATAATAGTAAATATTACATTAGTTAAGGTTTTTTGGTTAAAAGCAGTAGAAGTCAACTCTGGTTAACAAGACAGAAAAAGAAAAAAAGATTAGTTATCAGGAAATGATGAGATAGCCTGTAAAACTGAAGGGAAGTGTCAAGAGCCTGACCCTGCGTGGCTCCAGGAACCCACGTTGAGGGAAGCAGTGCTGCATGCTCTCTTCAGAGGGTGGTGGCTTCCAGTTGTTTTTCATATTTCTACCCAACATTCAAAAATCAAAGTGTCTGGCTGGATGTGGTAGCTCACATCTATAATCCTAGCACTTTTGGAGGCCAAGGTGGGCTGATTGCCTTAATTAAGGAGTTCGAGACTATCCTGGGCAACATGGTGAAACCTCTTCTCTACTGAAAATAGAAACAAAACAAAAAATTAGCAAGGTGTGGTGGTGAGCACCTGTAATCCCAGCCACTCAGGAGTCCGAGGCAGGAGAATTGCTTGAACCTGGGAGGCAGAGGTTGCAGTGAGCCGAGATCATGCCACTGCACTCCAGTTTGGGCAACACAGATACCATCTCAGTCAGTCAGTCAGTCAATAAAGACTGTGGTCACAAGATACGGTTTATGCATATACTTTACTGTGATTTTTAATTTTATCATTTTATTCATATTTACAGAGTTTATATAAATAAGTTTAATCTTTTTTTTATCATGTGTATGATGGTTTTCAATTGCTTGTGTCGTTCGTTTCTCTGTCTTAGGTATATTTGAAGGCTCCCATGATTCTGAATGGAGTCTGTGTTATCTGGAAAGGCTGGATTGATCTCCAGAGACTGGATGGTATGGGCTGTCTGGAGTTTGATGAGGAGCGAGCCCAGGTAGGGTGACTTCAGGCTATATTGAGCATGGTCCCTTTATTTAGTCCCTAATTTTTCCTTTGTCTGGGTGCCTATTTTACCCAGTCTTTAAGAGTAAGTATAGAAAGTATTATGTTCAAGCAGTATTGAGGAATCCTGAAAACGTTGAAACTCGAATTCTGATCCTGATTTTCTTGAGACTCGAATTCTGATCCTGATTTTGGGAAAGTTTTTTCTTCAGCAGTTCTAAATTTCATTGGATTATTTGTATCTGCTCAGTGGGTGCTCCAAAGTCCAGTAAGTAGTTCTTTAAAATATTTGTTCTTCATATTTGGAACATTATGAATAGGGGAAAAAATACGGTTCAAAATAAAATGTAGGAGCTGCACTTTTGGAATGCTTGAGTGAGGAGCTCAACAAGTCCTCTCCCCAGAAAGCAATGATAAAACTTGACAAAAATTGTTTTTTTCTTTTAAAAAAAAAAAAAAAAGGGAAGAGAGAAGCTGGACATGGTGGCTAGCACCTGTAATCCCAGCACTTTGGGAGGCTGAGGCAGATGGATCACCTGAGACTTGAAGTCAGGATTTTGAGACCAGCCTGGACAACACGGTGAAACCCCATTTCTACTAAAAATATAAAAATCAGCCAGGCGCGGTGGTGCACACCTGTAATCCCAGCTACTTGGGAGGCTGAGGCACGAGAATTGATCGAACCCGGGAGGTGGGGATTGCGCAGAGCCGAGATTGTACCACTGCTCTCACTGCTCCCCAGCCTGAGCGGCAGAACAAGACTCTGTCTCAACCCTAACAACAACAAACCGCACCCATTTAAGTCCTCATGGAAGCTATTGAATCTCAGTTAAGATCAGTGACAGTCTGTGGCATTTTAGTCAAGAGTTGCTCTCTCCCCAGCTCTGTGGTCCCTTGGATTCTTCCCTGGGCAGTCAGGGTAAGCCATGAGCACTGGTAGATCTGTTGTCCTGTCAGGAGAGAGCTGACTTTATTAAAAGCTTGTTGAGTGAGGAACTCATAAAAAAAAACAAAACAGTTTTTAAAGAGACAGGGTCAACCTCTGTTACCCAGGCTTGAATGCAGTGGTACAATCATAGCTCACTGAAGCCTCAAACTCCTGGGCTCAAGTGATCCTCCTATCTCAGTCTCCCAAAGTGCCGGGATTATAGGTGTGAGCCACAATGCCTGACCTGGTTTTACAGTTTCTTGTGGTGTTTTTAACATGTCATCCCACAACCTTTTCCCAGAAAAAAATCCATGCCCAGGCATATTGTTTAAAATGATAGAGGTCTGATTGGCAAACAATCTGGCAAAGCTAATGTTGCAGAAAACAACAAAGTGGCATACCAGCCAGAAATTTATCAAGATTAAGGGAAAGAGATAGGTAAAGTAGACCCTACTAAGATTACACTCATTTCATCCAGAAAGCTGTGTGCATGTACAAGGCTACACCTGCTCTTAGGAGAACACAGAAGGCCCTTGCAGGCTACTTTTCCCTGGGTGAACACAAGGTAGACTGGTAAACTCCCTGAACTTTGAAAGCATTTCCTCAAGCCACACATAAGTCCAGTGGCAAAAGATGGAAGTCCGCTGACTCAAGGTGTTTGGGCAAAACCCCTGACCAGTCATTGGCTGACAGCTGAACTATGCTGACCCAGAGACAACCTCCCAGAAAGCAAGATTAAAAAGACAGCTGTGCGCAGTGGCTGATGCCTATAATCCCAGGCATTTTGGGAGGCCAAGGTGGGAGGATCACATGAGTCCAAGAGTTAAAGACCAGCCTGGGCAACATGGTGAGACCTCATCTCCGCAAAAAAAAATTTAAAAATTAACCAGGTGTGATGGCATGTGCCTATAATCCTAGCTACTTGGGAGGCTGATCTGGGAGGATCACTTGAGTCTAGGAGTTCAAGACTACAGTGAACTGCAATCATGCCAGTGCACTGCAGCCTGGGCAACAAAGTGAGATTCTTTCTCTAAAAAGAAAAAGAGCTGAGCAGTCACATTGGAGGCTCTACACTGCTGAGGAAAACAGACTCCACAGAATTTTTGGCTATTATTCCTTCAAGTAAAAAAGTTCACAGACTAAATAGCAGATAAGAGCTGACATATGAACAAGAAAATGAACAGTGTCTTGGGGACCTGTGGGACACGAGCACACATGATGAAAGTTTCAGGAGAGGAAAAAAGGCAGAAGATATATTTTAAGAAATAAGAGCCAGGCCAGACGCAGTGGCTCACACCTGTAATCCCAGCACTTTGGGAGGCCGAGGTGGGCGGATCACAAGGTCAAGAGTTCAAGAGCAGCCTGGCCAATATGGTAAAACCCGTCTCTACTAAAAATACAAAAATTTGCCAGGCATGGTGGCAGGTGCCTATAGTCCCAACTACTCGGGAGGCTGAGGCAGGAGAATTGCTTGAACCCAGGAGGCAGAGGTTGCGGTGAGCTGAGATCACCCCACTGCACTCAAGCCTGGGCGACAGAGCGAGACTCCATCTCAAAAA
>NW_016107433.1:403257-413483 GCF_001604975.1 Cebus imitator
GAGACGGGGTTTCACCATGTTGACCAGGATGGTCTCGATCTCTTGACCTCGTGATCCACCCGCCTCGGCCTCCCAAAGTGCTGGGATTACAGGCTTGAGCCACCGCGCCCGGCCAAGTTAAAATTCTTAAAGAATCCTTGCCCTGGCCCAGACCATCCCAATGGCACATGCCTATAGTCCTAGCTACTTGGGAGGCTGAGGCGGGAGGATCCCTTGATCCCAGGAGTTCCAGGCCAGCCTGGGCAACATAATGAGACCTTCATCTCTAAAAATAAAAATAAAGAATCCATACTTTACCCTGATTTCCATAATGCTAATGAGTTCCCAGTTCTTTCAGAAAAATAATAACCAGCAATCTAGAAGACTATTTTCTATAAGAAGTGGTAAGGCGTACTTAATTTATATAAGGAAAATTCAGATTGGATTGACTTTTAAAACTAAAGTATTTTGACAGGGTGCAGTGGCTCATGCCTGCAATTCTAACATTTGAAAAGGCAGAGGCGGGAGGATTGCTTGGTCCCAGGAGTTTGAGACCAACCTGGGCAACGTGGCAAAACTCTGTCTTTACAAAAAAAAAAAAAAGCCAGCTGTGGTGGTGTGCACCTGCAGTCCCAGCTACTCAGGATCGCTTGAACCCAGGAGGCAGAGGTTGCAATGAGCTGAGATCGCACCACTCCACTCTGGCCTGGGTGACTGAACCAACACCCTGTATCAAAAACAAACAACAAAAACTAAAATATTTTATTAAGATGAATAAGTTAAAATTTTTAACATTTTTCGTACTTGGAGTTTTTCAAGCCTTATTCCCGTAGTCCTCAAATTGGTCTATATCACTACAAATTAAGTGCCATCTATTGTGATAATTTACAGTTTTTGAATAAAAAACTCAAAGCAGGTGACTCCAGCTGCTCAGTTAGCAATCAGTACTTACAAGCTGTAGCCTTCCTTGTCCCCAGATCATGTGCAAGATAGTATAAGTAAAGAGGCAATTAAATATAGATGTTAGGGGTAGGAGTTCATAGTCATATAATGTGAATCCTGGCCCCACCACTTACCAGCTGTTATGGACTGAATGTTTGTGTACCCCATCCCCAAATTGATACGTTGAAGCCCCAGCCCCTGTTGTGACTATACTTAAAGATAGGGCATTTATGGAGATAATTAAGGTTAAAGGCATAAGAGTGGGGCCCTGATATAATAAGGTTAGTATCCTTATGAGAAGAGGTAGGAGAGAGCACTCTGTCTCTCTCTCTGTCTCTCTGTCTCTCTGCCGTATGAGGACAGCGAGATGGACGTCTGCAAGCCAGAAAGAGGTCCCTCACCAGTAACCAAATTGTCTGGCACCTTGATCTGGGACTGCTGATCTCCAGAAATGTGAGAAAATGAATTTCTGTTGTTTAAGCCACTCCATTTTTGTTTTTGTGTGTGTGTTTTTTGTTTGTTTGTTTTTGAGACAGAGTCTTGCTCTGTTGCCAGGTGCCAGGCTGGAGTGCAGTGGCGCAATCTTGACTCGCTGCAATCTCCACCTCCTGGGTTCAAGCAATTCTCCTGCCTCAGCCTCCCGAGTAGCTGGGACTACAGGCGCATGCCACCACACCCAGCTGATTTTTGTATTTTTTAGTAGAGACGGTTTCACCATGTTGGCAAGGATGGTCTCGATCTCCTGACCTCGTGATCCGCCCACCTGGGCCCCCCAAAGTGCTGGGATTACAGGCATGAGCCACGGTCCATTTTTGGTATTTTATTATGGCGTGCTGAGATGACTAAGATACCAGCTGTGTGATGCTGGCAAGCTATTACATCTCTCCAGGCCTCAGATTTCTCTTTCATAAGATGAGATAATGCTGCTCACAAATTTGTGGGCAGTTGAATGAGTATATGTAAAGGGCTGTGCCTAGCACAGTATCTGGGATGCAGTACAGTTCCTAAATGAAGACTCTTATTTGTTACTGCTTGTACTTCGGCATTTTATACTTGGGGTTTCCATTCTTCTCCAGATGTCTGTCTCATGTAGTAGTGTGTAAAATCACAAAGGGTGGATTTCAGCCCTCTCTCCTTGGGCTAGAATAGGCCCCGTCTCTAGTGAGTGAGCCTGGCAGCAGCCTCACTTCTGTATTCCAACACAGTTTTGTTTCTCTCTGCTGATCACACAGGCAGAACTCTTTGGTTAACGCTTCAGAATTAACCAAAACACAGTTAAAAAATTATCTAAGTTTATGGTTAATGTTATGTCGTTTATAATGTAATATAATTTGATATAGGATTAGAGTGACCATATTACTTATTGTGACTGTATTATTCCTAAAAGTAGAGGGTGATGTTTAAAATAACTGAAATTATGTAACATTTTGATCCACACATTTATTGACCCACAAATTGGTTTTATTATATTGCTAGCCCTAGAAAATATATACATTAAAGCAAAATAAAAGTTATATCTTTATGTTAATCATCTGAACATTAAGATTAATAAGCAGAATGCTTAGCCTTGATACTTATTCATGCACTTTATTAGTCTCTTATTCATAACTGTATCTAATATTTTTTGAGGAATATATAGATTTTTCCATTATGGTCTTATTTTTTTCTTTTCTTCCTTTCTTTTTTTTAAGAGACAGAGTCTTGCTCTGTTGCTCAGAGTCGTACAATCACAGCTCACTACAGCCTCAAGCTCCTGCCATATTGGCTAATTAAAAAATTTTTTTTAAAGACAAGGTCTCACCATGTTGGCCAAGCTGTTTTTGAACTGCTGGCTTCAAATGATCCTCCTGCCTCAGCCTCCCAAAGCACTGGGATTATAGGCATGAACCACTGCCATCTAGCCTTTTTTTATTTCTTCATAAAAGTGCTGGCAGTACACTTCAGAGTTGCATGTTATAATTAGTAAATTTGGAACCGTTGACATCTTCAATTGAGTCTCTGTAAACTATGTAAAAAATTGGCAAAATACTCTAACAAATGCTGAGGTATCTGGTAAAGTAAGTGGAAAAGAGTCAATTCCATTTTTGAAAATTTAAATGTTACAAGTATTTCAGCTGAAATATTTTCACAGGTATTGTCTCTGCTTTTGTCCAGATGATCTTTTTTTGACAAGTTATTTTAAGACAAAACCTGTCAAAGGAAGCTGTCTCTATTTATGATTCTTCGGAATATTTTGCCGAGTTCAGTTACTTCAGAATTAGAGTTCTCTAATTATCAAATCATTTCCAGTTAAAAATAGGAATTTCATCCAAGATTCTTTTCCCAAAAAGAAACAAAAGACGTGACCAGGAGCAGTGGCTCATGGCTATAATCCGGGCACTCTTAAGAGGCCAAGGAGGGCAGATCACTTGAGGTCAAGAGTTTGAGACCAGCCTGGCCAACATGGTGAAACCCTGTCTCTACTGAAAATTCAAATTAGCCATAGTGGCATGTGCCTGTGGTCCCATCTGCTCAGGAAGCTGAGGCAGGAGAATTGCTTGAGCCGAGGAGGAGGAAGTTGCGGTGAGCCAAGACTGTGCCACTGCACTCCAGTCTGGGCAACAGAGTGAGACTCCATCTCAAAAAAACACGAGGCCAGGCTTGGTGACTCACCTCTGTAATCCCAGCACTTTGGGAGGCCAAGGCAGGTGAATCACCTGAGGTAAGGAGTTCGAGACCAGTCTGGCCAACATGTTGAAACCCTGTCTCTACTAAAACTACAAAAATTAGCTGGGCCTGGTAGAGGGCACCTGTAATTCCAGCTACTCAGGAGGCTGAGGGAGGAGAATCACTTGAACCCAGGAGGCAGAGGTTCTTTACACATTTCGTTGTTTGCTTGTTTTTGAGATGGAGTCTTTCTCTGTACCCCAGGCTGGAGTGCAATGACACGATCTCGGCTCACTGCAACCTTGCAACTTCTGCCACCCAGGTTCCAGCTATTCTGCTTTAGCTTCCTGGATATTTCACCTTCAGTATAATGACCTTGTAAAGTTTTATTTGATTTCATGATTGGATTAGAAAAATTGAACCATTGTTGGAATTGATGAATTTTGTATTTCATCAGTAATCAAATATATATTCTATTTCATCAACTGATGACAGTGCTCTAAAATTAGTGTCTTTTTGTTTGCAAGGTTTTTCTGATCATGAAGCAACATATAAACAGTTTTCCTTTTTACATATGCACAAAAATGTGGGTGAAATTAATTTGGAAGAGTCATTTAAATGAAAAGTTATGGGCTACAGATTGATATATTAAACGCATCATTTGCAGCTGCACATACTGAATTGTCTTTGATGTAAACACTAATGCTTCTTCAGCAGATTTATTCTTTTTGTTTTCATGTGACCAGTGATACCATTCTGGTCCCCACAGAGAATAATAAATGTTGATATTTTGCACAAATTACACGTTCATCATCAACTTGCTTGGAAAAAAATTTGATTCTTCATTTTTTAATTAAGCATGAACTTTTTCTAGTTTTTAAACTCTTTGCTCCAGAAAGGTAAGTGTTACCAAACTGTAAAATAAATATAGTTGTAGATTTAGACAATAAATAAAGACACAATTTAAATATAATGAAGAGAGAATTACTACAGCCAGAGTGATCAGAATATTTCTTGTATGCTCTATGATAGAACTGCTAAGCCTTAATTTCCCACGTGAATTTCATGTATACTCAACCATGTTTTATGATGACCCCACCTGGCTACCTTGTGCAAGTTGTGATACTTTGGAGTAACAGACAAGTGGCTGGTAGGGACTAGAGAATTGAAAACCTTATCCCACTCAAACCTGAAGGAGTTAGTTGTTCCTAGCCTTTGAGCCTACTTTGTGGGTGAACACGTGGTTTTTATTATCAGGTGCCCTTTATGCTGTCCTTGAAAGGGAAGTGTTAGATTGCAGCAGGAAAGGATCAGGATAATACTGGTAATTACTGATCATATTTCCATTTTACCATTTGTTAAAGTGTGAACTCTATTCACTGCACGTACATCTCACATGTCATTAGAAAATACCAAGACAGGCTGGGCATAGTGGCTCATGCCTGTAATCCCAGCACTCTGGGAGGCTGAGGCAGGAGGATCACTTGATACCAGGAGTTTAAGACCAGCCTGGGCAACACAGTGGGACCCAAGTGGGACCCATCTCTCTGTAAAAAAAAAAATTAGCCAAAAGTGGTGGCACACACCTGTAGTCCCTGCTTCATGGGAGGCTGAGGCAGGAGGATCACTTGAGCCTGGGAGGTTGAGGCTGCAGTGAGCCATGATCACACCATGTTCTCCAGCCTGGGCCTGAGAGTGAGACCCCTTCTCTAAAAAAGAGAAGAGAAAAGATCAAAACATAAGATGGAACAAGAAAGTGAGGGCTACCATGCTGGGCATGGTGGCTCATGCCTGTAATCCCAGCACTTTGGGAGGCCAAGGTGGGCAGATCACAAGGTCAAGAGAGCGAGGCCATCCTGGCCAACATGGTGAAACCCATCTCTACTAAAAATACAAATAAATTAGCTGCGTGTGGTGGCACACGCCTGTAGTCCCAGCTACTTGGGAAGATGAGGCAGAAGAATCACTTGAAACTGGGAGGTTGAGGGTGCAGTGAGCTGAGATGGTGCCACTGTACTTCAGCCTGGCAACAGAGCAAGACTCTGTCTCAAAAAAAAAAAAAAAAGTGAGGGCTGTCAAATATCTCTTGGCTTATTTTGCTGCAAATATTAAGAATACTTTTTTAAAATTTTTGGTCGGGCGCAGTGGCTCACACCTGTAATCCCAGCACTTTGGGAGGCTGAGGCGGGCGGATCACCTGAAGTCAGGAGTTCAAGACCAGCCTGGCCAACATGGTGAAACCCCGTCTCTTAATAAAAAAAATAAATAAATAAATTATTTTTGTATTTTAGAGACAGAGTTTCGCTCTTGTTGCCCAGGCTGGAGTGCAATGGTGTGACCTCAGCTCACTGCACCTCCCGCCTCTCGGGTTCAAGCGAATCTCCAACCTCAGCCTCCAAGTAGCTGGGATTACAGGAGCTTGTCACCACGCCCAGCTAATTTTTTGTATTTTTTTTCTTTAGTAGAGATGGGGTTTCAGCATGTTGGCCAGGCTGGTCTTGAACTCCTGACCTCAGGTGATCGCCCTGCTTCAGCCTCCCAAAGGTCTGGGATTACAGGAGTGAGCCACTGCACCGAACTGTGACTACTGCTAGAATACATATTTGTGACTAATAACTTCTGAGGGAATTAGATCACATCTTGTGTTACATGCTCACATTTCATCCTCTGCTTTTCCCCTCCTGTACTTAATCACAATGATAATTTTATATTCATTTGTTAATTTTATATCCGTTGCCCATCTGCCCCACTAGACCAGAATCTCTGAGAAAAAGCAACATTTGCTCTCTAATGTTGTATCCTTGGCACCAAGCACAGTGACTTGGATGTAACAAAGGCTCAATATTTGTGGAATAAATGAAAAAGTAAATGAATGCACAGGACAGAGTGGGTATCCTGTCAGCAGCAGATGTGTCCCAGTTGATACCTAAGTGTATAGAAAGCCCTGGGAAATTGGAAACAGCATTCTTTTGCAGATATCCCTGGCTTATATAGTAGGTCCATGCTATGTTGTTCAGTCAAATGTTTGAATTTTATGTGTCCATAAGTGCTTGTTGAATAATAGCTAGCATTTATTGAAGGCGGTCAGTATGCTTAAGCACTTTTTATGTGTTATTTAATCTTTACAACAATCTTGTTATAAAGTATTACTCTGCCTATCTTACATGTGAATTCGCTGAGTTAGAGAAATGAAATAACATTGCCCAGGGTTATAAAGTTAGTAAGTGCATCATAAGAATGGGAATTTGATTACATCTTTCCATTCTGTTTACATTACAGACATTGTCACTGAACATTTTAAATATTAGAAAACCCCACTGAGAGTGACAAATAAAGGATTTATCACACAGAACAAGATATCCAGCAGTAAGCAGTCCAGGCCTGGAATAGCGCTTAATTATATTATCAGAGACCCTGGGTCTTTTTTTTTTTTTTTTTTTTACCCTGACGTGATATGAAATCTTCTAATCTTGCTACTTTACCATGCTTACCATGTGATTCTGTCCTGATTATTATGTTTGCAAGATGGCTACTGCATCAGTTCCTAAGACAGTGGAATGGTGAAATGTCTTAAACTTTCTTGGAAGCCCCATTAGGTGACTTGTGTTTCTGTCTTATTGGCTGCAGCTGAGTTATGTGGCCACCCCTTGATATAGTAAATCTAGGAAAGTGAATAGTATTGATGACTTTTCTAGTATTGTTCTGGATCTTTTAGTTTCTTCAAAATCCTAGTATTCTGGCTGGACACGGTGGGTGACTCATGTCACCCTAGCACTTTGGGAGGCCAAGGTGGGTGAATCACTTGAGGTCAGGAGTTTGAGACCAGCCTGGCCAACATGGTGAAACCCCATCTCTACTAAAAATACAAAAATTAGCCGGGCATGATGGTGCACACCTGTAGTCCCAGCTACTTTGGAGGCTGAAGCAAGAGAATTGCTTGAACCCAGGAGGTGGAGGCTGCCGTGAGCGGAGATCATGCCACTGCACTCCAGCCAAGGTGACATAGTGAGACTCCATTTCAAAAAAAAAATCTAATATTCAGAAGTGTGTGACTGCAAAGGTCAAGCATCCTGGGCTGTAGACAGTGAGGGAGCTTTTTTAAGTTGGGAGCATTGTGGTCAGATTGTTCTTTAAAGGTATACTCTGATGGCTGTGTGGTAGATTGGGTGGAGGGTGACCAAATGGAAGCAAGGAGAGACTGTGTCGGAGACTTTTTTACAATGGTGTAGGTGAGATTTTAGGGGCCTCAACTAGGAAAATTTTTATAGGAATGAAGAGGACACCGAAGATTTCGAAAATAGGACATCAAGTAGGTAGGACTCAGTGGTTGATGGACTTTGGAGACAAGGAAAGAGTGAAGAGTCAAAGATGATGGCTCAGGTTTCTAGCAGAAAAAAAAAATGGCGCCACAACAGAGACCAAAAAAGAGTAGAGGAGAAAGTTTAAGTTGGTTACCTTTTTAGACACAGTGAGTCCTGAGGTATCTGGGCTTCTTTCATGTGCAGATCTTTAGCCACTAACTGGGAAAAGACATAGATTTGTTATATGTTACAAATATATTTTCCTTGATAATTTCCCATGGGATTTTATTTGCTTTTTGCTGTCCAGAAGTTTCCAACATTTGTGTAGTCAGTGTTGTTCACATCTTCATTTATATTTCTGGCTTTAGTTCATAGTTAGAGAGCCTTTCTTTTCCCCAAATGATAGAATTATTTACCACATTCTTTTCTCTATGGCTTAAATATTGTATTGATCAGGATTTTGATGAGTAGGATGAAGTAAAGCAAATGGAAGAGCATTTTCAATTGTTAGAATATGATTAATATGACTTATTTCCAAGGTGTAATTATAAAATACTGATTTTTTTCCTTTAAAAGTACCTCTGACAGTTGTTTTTTTTAAATGGTGTTGCTATTTCTGAAATACTCCGCTGTTTGTTTCTGTCAGAATAAAAAAGGCTGGACAAGGTGGCTTGCATCTGTAATCCCAGCACTTTGGGAGGCCAAGACAGGAGGATCTCTTGAAGACAGGAGTTTGAGACCAGCCTGGTCAACATAGTAAGACCTGGTCTCTACGAAAACTAAAAAAAAAAAAAAAAAAAAAAAAAAAAAAAAAAAAAAAAAAAAAACAGGCACAGTGACGGGTGCCTGTAGTCCCAGCTGCTTGGAAGGCTGAGGCAGGAGAATTACTATAATGGAGTTAAGCCTAGGAGTTTGAGGTTAGGGTGGGCTATGATTGTACCACTACACTCGTACTCCAGTCTGAGTGATAGAGTGGGACCCTTTTTCTTTTTTTCTTTTCTTTTCTTTTTTATTGAGAGAGAGTTTCCGCTCTTGTTGCCCAGGCTGGAATGCAATGGTGCAATCTTGGCTTGCTCCAACCTCCGCCTCCTGGGTTTTAAGCTGTTCTCCTGCCTCAGCCTCCCAAGTAGCTGGGATTACAAGCACGTTCCACCACACCCAGCCAATTTCTGTATTTTTAGTAGAGATGGGGTTTCACCGTGTTGGTTAGACTGGTCTTGAACTCCTGACCTCCGGGGATCTGCCCGCCTCAGCCTCCCAAAGTGCTGGGATTATAGGCGTGAGCCACCACACCCAGCTGCTGTTTCAACAAGTAAATAAATAAAAATAAAACATCCCCAGATCTTAATTTTTTTTTATAAGTCAAAATTGAAATAGGCATTTTATGTATTCTGACAGCAGGAGGATGCATTAGCTCAGCAGGCCTTTGAAGAGACTCGGAGAAGGACACGTGAATTTGAAGACAGAGACAGGTCTCATCGGGAGGAAATGGAGGTGAGAGTTTCACAGCTGCTGGCAGTAACTGGTTAGTACTTTCCCCCAAACTCTCAGGCTATGTTTGTGATGTTTGTGCATAATGTTTTTTAATAGTTTAATTTTGTCTTTCATTTTTAAGAAGTTGTAGTCTTTGACTTTGTATTTGTTAAATGTAATTGCTGTAAATAATTTATTCTAATTTAAGGTTGTACATGAATTCCTCAGTAATTGGTCTTCATAAAAATCATTTACTGTAATAAGGTATATTTTCTCTTAATTCATTTACCCAAAATCTTACCTCTTTTTTTCTTATTTTTCAAATTATTTGTAAACATTAGCTTATGTTTTTTTCTTTTCTTTTCTTTTTTTTTTAGTC
The DNA here is from genome assembly GCF_001604975.1 of Cebus imitator. Classification (NCBI taxonomy): domain Eukaryota; kingdom Metazoa; phylum Chordata; class Mammalia; order Primates; family Cebidae; genus Cebus; species Cebus imitator. Next base: position 412,978 of record NW_016107433.1, read on the forward strand.
GTGGGGCCCAAGATGATGGAGAAAGAGCTCCAGTAGGTTGAGGGAGGCCCTGGCCTTTCTTGGACCATAGTTTCCCTGGCTCTGAGACCCCTTGCAGCTCCTATCTGTTCAGATTTATTTTTTCTTTTTTACATTACATAAAGCCATTTACATGAGGTCAGTGGTATTTCAGCCCAGGGAGAATTTTTGGACACAGCAAAGAGGGGCCTGCAAGTTACACACCCTATCCTGTGCTCTGCCTTTGCCTCCTTCATGCAGCAGATATGTAGTGCATCTCAGAGCTGGGCTAGATACTGTGACACCCAGCACCTCATGAAAAAGGCAGAGAAGCAAACAGTCTAGCTGAAAAAATGTAAAAGCATGTAGTGTTCAGTGATGGCAGTGGTGCCCACACTTTCCTATACACTGGAATCACCTGTGAATCTTTCAAAACACTAATGGCTGGGGTCGCATCCCACTGAGTTAAGTGACCTGGGCTTCCACTTGGGGCTTCCAGCTCTTTTTTT